>NW_009646941.1:1147851-1217889 GCF_000708025.1 Charadrius vociferus
GTGCTGACATCTTCCCCTTGAGAAAATCAAGCAAGCAAAACCACAGGAAATAGTCTGTTTCATGAGGGACCTCATATAGCCTCTTGTGTCAGGGCAAACCAGTCATAGAAACAGGAGTTTGCTGACTCTATGATTGTCACTGCAAGTAGGCTGATAATGAACGCAATTCAGAAAGATGAAGGTGATCTTGAATACCTGGGAGAACAGCCAGTCTTCAGGGGTGACAGAGGTGTGCACCTTATGTTAAGACTTTGAATGGATTTTCAGTGGTTCATGACTGAACCTGCTCCATATTTGACTGCCTCTGTCCTGGATCCCAGGAACACCATGTAGGAGAACCTGGTGCCACCATGAGGTTCTGGAGACCCTGGTGCACTCCTCACTCAACATCGGCAAACTGTTGTACTAGGGTTCCTCGTACCAACCCAGGTAAATACACTACTTTTCTATTTATGTCTACAGAGTTGGTGATTAGAGGTCTCTAGTAGAATTTCAATGTTTGGCTTGGAGCTATAAAATAATAATATGTGTGTGTGTGTACACCTAAAATAAGTTTTACCAAGGCATATTAGCCAGTGCTAAGTTCTATACTGTCACAACAGACTAATATTGGTAGCAATGTGGCTTATGTACTATTGAAAGCTCTATGACCTGTTTTAAAAACAAAACAGGAAAAAAAAAACCCACAAAAAAAAACAACCAGAAAACCAAATCCAAACAGAAAACACTTAAGCCCAAATCCCTATTTCATGAACAGGCAGCTATTTTTAAATATACTCTTACACAGGATGTGTGGACTAAAATAGTAGCTGTTGTGATATATTGGAAAGGAGGGATATTGCAGTGAATCCAATTGTGTGTCATGCTTAAGCATGTGATCTCAGAACCCCAAGTTACCTCTGTTTTCAAGAGACAATTCAGTTAAATGTCAGACTGGCTTTCATGCCCTAGATATTGACTGTAATTTATTCTTGAACACCACCCCTTCTTATGGCTACATTTTTACTTTGATACTTCTTTCAAATTCAATGTTTTTTGAGATAAAGTTTACCTAAGTACATCAAAGGGAATTACATGACAAAGAATAATCTCTCAAGTGAAACTAAAATTTAAATGATGAAACATTTAAGTATTTTGTATTATGAATTGGCAATGCTTTGGTCTTGTATCCTCTACATCAAGGGTAAAATTTCAAAGGTAGCTGTCTAAACATTTATTCTCACTGCTTGATAGAAATACTCTTCTGTTAATGCAGTATAAAATCTAATTTTCCTTATATTTATGATAAAATTCCTTTAGATGGAATTTCCAATATTCTCTGAATGTGTAAAATTACAGTGTGAAAACAGTTCAATCCAAAATTATTGCAACAGAGAAGCTTCTAATAGTTGAAGTGAATTAGACTTTTCCAAAATTGATTTCAGGGAGAGGCAGTGTTCTGAGATACTTAGGGGACTTACAGGGACTCTGTAAACTTCTATTATAACTGATATAATAGGGGAGGGGAGCAGAAAGAGGCAAGCTTTCTGGAGCGCAGAGGGCTCTCTTCAAGTCCCTTAAATACTTACTGTGTTGTAGAGATTGATGTCTGGAGTTGTTTGGTTCTTTGCTTGTGGTATTTTACTCATTCACTGACCCTGTACAGCTTGTTGCTGTAGCTTGAAAGTGAGTGTGCGAAGAGAGCTGAATAGAATCAAAGGACTATTAGACTCCAGTGTAATTTCCTAGTGGGCATCTCATGTTAGGATCCAATAAAACTAAGACACCCCAACATTTTCGAACCTATTCAATCCAATCCTTCCCAATTATGAAAGCAATTTTGGGGTTAAGTTTTTAAGAATTTTTTTTTTCTCCAATCAGCTGTCTTGTTTTGCCCCATAGTTCAAGTATCATAACCTCATGTGATAAAGGTTACTCGCTTAGGAAAAGAAGCCAGCATAAAGTTTGTTTTATTCTTTTCTTTTTTTCAGAGAGAACTATATTTTTTTTTTTTATTATTTCAACTAATTAGTAACTATGAAATTTAGTTGTCATAAATTGTGAATAGTCAAAATTAACATTTTGGAACATCTATAAAGCTGAAATTTACTTGTGCAATCTCATCACTTCATGAAAACTACACTCTGCAACATTATTTCATTTTAAGCTGGAGTGACAGAGGTGAAATTACCAGACATAGTTACTTCATCTGAATCACCAGAAGATAAGTTAACGTCAAACAAATAATTTGGCGACTTCCCTAGTGCTATCTCAGACCCCTTGTTCATTTCTCCAGCACCTGTTTTTGTTTTGAGAGGCTTTTTCTTCCCATTTTCCTTTGCTTGAGCTGTCTTCTATAGGACATTTTTCTCAATTTCCACATTTTCAGTCCTGGTATAGCCTAGTGGTTCATAAATCATCTTGGTGGTCTTCATGATACTTAAAACAAATGGCCTTTCAAAATTCTGCAAGAGGTGGAGAGCACTGTCCACTGCTAATGTTTGAAGAGCAATACTGTCAATGCCCACACTATCAGAAAACACTGTTAACAATAGATAACTTTAAATGTTGCACAGGGATGGAAGTACACGGAAGCATTTCTTCATTTATGTTGAGATCTAAACTTTTGAATTTGATTAAACTAATATGCAAGTCTAGCAGCTCATCTTAAAAAAAGTTTTATTTTTTAAAACATGGAAAGAGCAGACAAAGTGCTGATTTTCTTAGCTTTACTTATGATTTTCTTATCTTTTATGTGCCTTTTATTCCATTACAGGCAATTTTCTCTTTGCCTAATTCCATCTTGCTATTTGTATATACTCAAATAGATACCAAGATAATGTATATCAGGATATCATGTCACTTGGCTATGTAGTCCTAGCTGTACAGCTAGATACTGTACACAGATCACCTCCATGCTCCTTCTTGCTTTTCATTAGTGCTACTTTATACACAGAGCAGTAAGCATGACCAGGCTGGCAAATACCTGGAAGTTTGGGGTAAAAAAAAAAAAAAAGATAATTAATGGTTAAGGATGCACACTTTCTATTTATTACAGGTGAACCTTAGTGTCCTGAGCAGAATAGATCTGATGTGTCTGGTGACATTCCTAGGTTTGCCTGCCAGAAATATGGGCCTGAGGCACATTCCTCCATTATGTGGTTCAACTGAGTAGTTGTCTTTCTCCCCAGTCCCCAGGAAGAAGGGAAAGGGTAGGTTCCCTGGCAGATGAAAATAAATCGTGATAAAGCAGGATAGTATAATTTTGTTTATGAAAATGGTTTTGGTTGGGATCATATTATACTAAGGGATATACAAATTTACTTGCAATCCTCTGCTGCCTTTCTTAACACAGTCCAGATGAGACTGTTATGCTTATCTTTTAGCTTTTTAAGCTCCGCTAGCAAATATCCCCAGTCATAATAGTTGCCATGCTATCTTTTATGTGCTTGGCCCCATAGGACACAAGATAAACGTAAAATGTAACAGGAATAGCACTTAAGAGGTGAAGGGATCCATCCAAAACAAAAAACAAGAAGATGAGATGAGACGGTAACCTTCTACTGTCCCACATACAGCCCATTTCTGGTTTTGGGTGCTCTCACTTACACTAAGAGAATTGAGGGGAGATGGGGTAGGGTTAAATTCTTCTCAAATAATTTGAGAAAACGAATGAATTGTAGACCCTTTTATTGTCTGTGTACCAGGAATGGAAAAAAAAAATGGTTACATACATTTTCCTCCGTTTTGTTAGTTTTCAAAGATTTTCACTTTAGATGTTTTGCTTTATACAACGGGTTGTTAGTGAGAAATATCACTTCCCCCTCAAGGTACTGCAAGGCATTTATCCAGATTAATTGCTTCAATTTTTTCCTCTTTTACACCACCTTTTATTGTAGGACATGATGTGTATCAGAAGCCTAAAGGCTCTATTCATTAAGATTGGACAATCAAGGAAATACTTGCTGCGAAGACTCTCTGAAAGCTTAAGTCCACACTGTCATGAGAAGGAATCTGCTCGGTCTGTAACACTCCATGCTTTTTTCTGTCCTGTAGTATCATAGAATAGAATCATAGAACGGTTTAGGTTGGAAGGGACCATAAAAATCATCTAGTTCGAACCCCAGTGCCATGGGAGGGTTGCATTGTTGAGAAAAGAGCAGGGGGAACAGCACTCTCTTCTGAGCAGCTACTGGACAGTGATGTTCTGAAGTTGGGAAGGAATCTCATGGGCAAGACTTCCAAGTGTGACTTGTGATGCGGGATTTCTCCAGGTAGGTTTTTGAACTTGAAATATTTTCATAACAATCTGCATTTCAGAAGGTATGTGCTTGGATGTGAAATTCAGGACCCTGCTAGGTATTTCATATTGGCTGTCAAAATTGCTGATTTCCCACCTTCATAATACTCTCTGGGTATTACATTTAAATTACTCAATTTAAATGATATAATTTCATATGCTGTCTTTAGACAGACTAAATGGATGTGATGTATTTTATGTAGGCACATTTGATAAGCAAACATTGTATTCAAGATAATGACAACAAAAGAAAAAAACCTGCCTATTCAGAAGACTAGGACAAGTCTTACTCTTTTTTTTACTTCTATATGTTAACAAGAGACAGGTATTTGGGCGGAGAATCGTTTCTTCTTGGTTGATGTTACACTATTGGAATCAATGGCTTTTTGCTCAGCTGTTGTAGCTGAGATGCTTAGTTTTCCATTTGTCAAATCGTTGTTTTTCATGCCTGTTCTGGTGCTTTTGCTGCAAAGCAGATCAGAAATTCAGTTAGATTGTTATTGTCAAGTCTGTAAACTTAGTTAATGATGTGTGATATAAAATCAGCAATTACTGACAGTGGGGACAATGGGTTAATAATAATCCCCATATTTGAAACAATTTAGATTAGGATAGGGAGAATTTGAGATTAAAAACCAAGCGTCTAAAATGACGGCCTTCTAAATACTAAATGAATACCTGATAGCTATCAAATTTATAATCTAGAAAGCCAAATTTCTCTTGGATCCTGATTCTGCAAAGACTCACACATGATTACCTTTATGCACTATTACAGGTATTCAATAGCTACTCAAGTGTATCACACTTGATCTACTACATGAGATGAATCATAAAGGTACTCCACCACTGCAGGACCATCAGAAATGAGTGTGGATTTAATCCAGCATAGGGAAATATATCAGAGGAACTGCTGATAGCTATTGTGGATCCACAGCAGCTTCTTTAAGCTTGTCACAGTGAACTCTTTCCTAGCCTGCATTGATCTGTTATGAATAACAGGGACACAGAAGAGTAAAAGTATTCTGCGCACTGAGGTGGAGAACAGCCACCATAGATGAGTTTTGTGAGAGTTGTATCATTTTTACAGTAGCATCTACAGCTCATTGGTCCAGTAATGCAATACTTGTTGAGTGTCACAGGTTACCAACAGATATGGTCTAGTACAGCCTGGTGGGAATGACTTAGGTTTTAACAAGATGATGCTTTCAAGATATGAAAAATATCTTGAAATTATTTTAAAGAAAATATTTTAAATAAAATTGTTTCTAAGCAGACAATTCAGTTTAGTTAATAAAATCTGCATTATTTTACAACCCAATTTTAATATTAGCCCTATTGCCATCAAAATAAGGCCTCTAAGTTAATGTTGTTATTTCTTTGGCTAATTTGGCTATCTGGTCAATTTTTTTTCTACAAATGATCATTTATTTGTCAGGAACTTTTATTGCTGCTGTGTCATTTTTTTCTAATTATTGTATTGTAAATTGCAGTTTAATGATGTTTATTGCCATGAAAACTGTAATATTAGATTTACGCAGTTCAATTAACCTAAGAATGAATATGCTTCGGTAGCATCCCTTTGGAAAATCATGGATTCTGGATCACTTAATGAAAAGGTTTGATTGATACCATTACTTCAGAAACATATTAATAGACTCAATATTTTTTTAATTGTTCTTTACATGTGTAATTTCACTCTGGAGATACCTAACTTTCTCATGCGTCATGTGAACCGTCCAATGCTTGTTGTGAAGTTGCTCAGTTTGCTACCTAATGAACTCATATATTACAACAGTATAGCTTGACACAGCTGCTGTAGATTTACATGAACAGGCTCATTTTTAAGAGTACAAGGCCGTACATGAAGTGAAAGGCCACTGTACTGCTGTATGAGAACTGACTGAAAAAAGAATTGTTCCATGTGACCCCACTACCTCATGTCACATCAGATACTTTTTGACACTTGACAGTTATTTAGCTATTATTTGGCACCTAGCAGTCGACAGAAGGCCTCTTGCAGGCTGCAGCTGAACCTGCATTGCAACTAAGGAAGGACCGAAGAAGCATCAATAAAGGCTTGTATAAAGACATTAAACTTAAAAGGATGGCAAAGGGAATTTTAGTTCCATTGTTTAATAATGAAGGTGAACACAAAGCAAAAGGCTGGAAGAAGTTGAAATATTAAAATATTTTCCTTAAAGAGAGAGGCAGAGGAGGGGAAGAGGGTCTTATGGGTTCAGAAGCAACTAAACTACTTTAATGAAATATCAATAATAAAATAAAAGGAAATAATGAAGTATATACAAAACCGTATCGAGCTCCCAGGATGATGATCACATCACCGGCTGGCACTGGGGAAGTCCCAGACTGGACTCAGTGACGGACAGGAACTGGATTCCAGATCAGGATCACAGGCAGATGAACAGACAGAGTCCTCCTCAGACGTCGGCCATTGAAGAAAGAGGGCTGACCCTGTGATCCCTCAGCTTTTATACTGAGCATGAGGCAGATGGGATGGAATACCCTGTTGGTCAGTTTTGGGTCACCTGTCCTGTCTGCTCGTCCCCGCAGGTGCGACGCCTCTACACTTTTCTGCTTCCGACCCTCCAATGGGGCAAATAACAAAGTTAGCTGCCTTGGCTATTATAGCAATAAGTATAAGCAACAGCCTCTCTGCATACCATTGCTCAGTATAAATTAGAAACAACCAGGTCTTACCTCTGGGAGCAAACAGTGTTTGAACAATATGTTGTTAGTTTCACAGAGTTCAGTTATTTAGAAGAGGCTTAACTAAAATGTAAAGTTACTGAACAGTAAGTCTAAGCAAGAACCTCTCTGCCTACCATGCCTTGGCATCAATTATAAACATAGGTCTTACCACTCTGAGAGTGAACAGTGTCTGCAAAATATACTGCCAATTTCAGTGGTTAAAAGTGGCCCGGCTAAGAAGCAAAGTTACTGAACAAAATTGGTCCTGTTTTACCTCAAACCAGGATAAGTGGTCTCCCCAAAACCCATCTTTTTATATTTAAAGATAGGATCGGCCTTTTCGCTCATGTCTTATTGTACATTAACTACATTGAAGGTCACCTGTTGTTCTGTAGTCTAGTCAGTCTCATGAGACTTTTTCTTTCACCAGCTCTTCATTTTTTTCTTTATACTCACTAGCCTGAAAAAATTTGTATTGTAAGGAAACCTTACCCCCTCTTTTTCAGATAATAGAACACGGTGAAGGGTCACCGATGACCTTATTCCTTTCTGAAGCACGACCATTTACTTCTAACCTTTATTTATTCTCTTTTAACATTTTATTATATCATGTCAAGGTATTTTCTCATTCCATATCTGCTTAAACTTCATTAAAAACCTTTGTGGAAGTAACTCATCAATAACCTTTTGGAACTCTGGCAGCTAGATCAAAAGTCTTCATAGTTGTGGACTGCTTCAAAGAAATCCAAGGGGGTTTGGTTTCTCACTTCAGGAGAAGACATGTTAACCCTTTCTAATAGATTCCATTTTTTCATTATCCCAATTTTAGAAAGCTATTGAGGAATTAGTTCAAGGAGGATTTATACAAGTTAGATGTACCAGAGATGTCTTGAAAAATGTATGTGAAGAGGTAAAACAATTTATAGTCCACTAGCAGCTAACTTGGGGGAAAAAGGAGAGAATGAGGGAAAATACAGAGGTATAGATGAGCATAGTAGTTCCCTGAAACTAAACCATGTAATAAAATTCATAAATCTTTTAACCAAAATTTGATTTCTGGTAAGATCCCAAATTAATTACCAATACATAAGAAAGTAGGAGAATGGTAATTTTTTTTAAAAAAGGGGAATATATGCATGACACCTTTTATTCTGAATATTTTTTTCTGATTGTTTTCTTAGGCAGGCTAATAGTGGCAAGCAGCAGTGTATCTTTGATTATAAGAATATAATCTTAGTTGTATCTTTAAACTAGAGAAATACAGTCTGCAAAACTGAGATAATGTGCGTACATAGTCAATTGAAGAAAGGCTCTTGGAGAGAAGTTATAAATAGCCTACCAGTCAAAAGGGGGTATTTCAAATTGAGTTCCTCAGGGGTCTGACCTGAACTTAATTTTATTCAATATTACTATGAAATTTTGAATAAGACATGCACTTACAATGTGAGTGTTTAAAACCAAGCTAGAAGAGTCCGCAAGTACTTGGTTTATCATTCTTCTAATGATCTTGTAAGATTTTGGCATGAATACTTGAACTTCTTGAAGACAAATACAAATATTTTTCTTAATATTTGTGCAATTGTTCTTAAAATTAGTAGGAAAAATTATTTATTCCATTACATTCATTGCTTTCCTAAATTTAAAAATCACCTGGAGTATCATATTTCACTCAATTTCACCTGCATTTATTTTGACAAAATGAAAAATTCAAATGGTGTTATTTTCTACTTGTTCCTAAGAATAACTTTGGAAGGGGCAGAGAACCATTTTTTCTGTTACCTCTAGATTTCAGAATCAGCTGGCAGGAATATAATTTGCAGGATTTCTGAAGTGATCAGTTTGAAAAAAAAATATCTAATTTCACACTGTGAACCTTACCATTTGCTTTATGCATCAGTAGTTGCTTTATAAGCAAACATAGTGTGTCTTGTAGATGTGGGACAATGTCACTGTTAGTGACAGTTTTTACAATACAGGTCAACCCCAGGGATGGTAACCTCAATTGAGTCCTCAGTAGTGGCCTAGTTATTCCACTTGATGTATTAGATCTATGGCTGTAGTGTAACAATTGACATTTAAAAATTAAAAAGAAGGAAGGTTATTTTATTTTTCTTGTGGGAACTCTAAGACTATGGGGAGTATTTTAATTATCTTGAAATTAAAAATAGCAAGTTATGTAGCTCCTTGCAAGCTTGAATTTACTGAGGGACTAGGAGGACTGTTGTTTTCTTCCATTAGCCTGGTACAGTTCTGTATCACATTCAGAGGGAAAGACTGCATCAGTGCCTATCCATTCATTAACATTCTGGATGAATTCACCCAAGCTTCTGACAACAGATGAATAGGGGTGTCGGTGTAATGTGAGTTTGAAAGGGAGGAGGCTGGGGATTGCTTGTTGCTCAAGCCTCATTCACCCATGTGTTAGGAGAGAACCTGTAGTATACAGATTATTTTGAGACCTTTTAATGTTCTTCCTGTCTTTGACTCTTTGTCTCCCACTTGTTTCTTGTGGTCATGATTCATTTGGCATTCAGGCACAACATAGTACCTTTCCAGTATCTGGGCATGCAGGTGGCAACATCCTCAAGAGGCAAGTTGGAGATGGAGAGTGGATCGACAAAATGATAGAAGATACTGCAGAAATCCCTGTTCATTTATTGATGTCTGGTCTTTACTAACTGAAACAGTAAAAACAAAGCAAACAACAACAAAAAAGTTACAGTTACCATATTGTATTCATAACTCCATTTTTCTCAGTAAGTTTTATAACCTTAATTTCAACAAAAGAAAAGGGAAACCTCTCCCCAAAGAGAAGGAAATATGTACCTCTCTTCAGCATACAGATTTGTTGCCTATGGCAGGCGAGTTTCTGCTGTCACTATGCAAGCTGAGAACGAAGTAAATTGCATTCCTGAAGGAATATACACACACAAAAAAAGCTTTGCTTTAGATTAGGGAGACAAAAATGCTATAGATTTCTGTAAAAGAACTACTGGGTTTAGTTTGAGTCTTAAGGGTCAAGTAGGATTCTATTATAACTGTAAAATAGTCATATGTATTCTTTAAGCAGTTAATCCTCTCTTTGTGGTATACATGATAGGAACAAGTAACACTTCTGTTTCTCACCGAGACTTTAATTCAACAGAATATGAATATGTTTACATATTTAAATTGGTTTCAAATGATACAAAGGATACAGAAAATTAAAGGCCATGAAATGCAAGGAGCGGAAATTTCTTTGAATAATTTTAGGATAAGACCTTAGCTGATAATAATAACTATAATTGGTCATTCACTTCTTATTCCAAAGAATTTCCTCAGATTGGGAGCTTTGTAAGGCTAAACTATGGCATTGTTAACAACCTTCCCATGATCCTCTTCTTTGCCTTTAGCTTGGACCTCACAATAAATTCACCTTTACTTAAGCTTCTGTCTTGGAGACATCTATAATCTTGATTGCTCTTGGTCCCAAAGTATTAGGAACTTTTTTGGAATAGGAGCTCTGCAGGAGGGGCAGGACAGGAAAGGTAACAGAGCCTGCCATTAACTTGCCCTACATGCAGCATATGATTGACTTATTTCTCCTCTGGCCATTGCCTCATTCATTATGAATGTCTGCCAAGATCAAGGTCTTCAACTGTCTTAGACCTTCTTACTCTTACCTCTGCACTTTGCCATTGTCTTTACTATCAGGGACAAGCTAGGGGACGATGTTCATACAGCGTCTACTAAGGTTGGTTCCTACCCTCTGCTTGCGACTCATAACTGTTACAGTAATGCAATAATTAGTAATAATGGCACCCCTTAGGACAACCCTTATTCCAGTAATGAGACTTCATTATCCTACTTAAGAACTTGACTCTTACTTTATTTAGAGGTGGCTAAACCCATTTGGGTCAATTAAAAGATTTACTAAGGGTGTCAGAAGTAATTCTGCCCCTCTGCTCTGGTGAGACCTCACCTGGAGCCCTCAGTAAAAGAAAGACATTAATCTGTTGGAGCAGGTCCAGAGTAGGGCCACAAAAATGATCAGAGGGCTGGAGTACCTCTCCTATGAGAAAAGGCTAATAGAGTTGGGGTTTCTCAGCCTGGAGAAGAGAAGGCCCCGGGGACACCTTATTGCAACCTTTCAGTACTTAAAGGAGGTTTACAAGAAAGATGGGGAGGAACTCTTTATCACAGAGTGTAGCAATAGGATGAGGTTTTAAACTGAAAGAGGGTAGATTTAGATTAGATATTAGGAAAAAATTCCTTACTCTGAGGGTGGTGAGACACTGGAACAGGTTGCTCAGAGAGACTGTAGATGCCTCATCCCTGGAAACATTCCAGGCCAGGTTGGATGGGGCTCTGAGCAGCCTGATCCGGTTAAAGATGTTCCTACTTATTGCAGGGGGTTTGGACTAGATGACCTTTAAAGGTTCTTTCCAACTCAAACCGTTCTATGATTCTATCATTTACTAAGGGAGCCAGGCATATCAGAGTCAAGCCTAAATATCAGGTTGAATTCTTTACCTTTCAAATATGGACAAGGTTGCAGCTTTCAGCAATAATTGTTTATCCAGGGATTTGTTGTAGTTTAGTGTTGTGTTGTGGTTTCCATCTTTCCGGAATTTAAAACCTAAGTGCGTTTTGTCTGATGCACTTTTCTCATTCTTCATTATTTGCTGAAAAAGAAAATAAGGACTAGTTGAGTGGGGGGAGGGGGAGCTGTGGGATTAGCTCAGATTGGCAAGGATTGATGGCATTTTATACTTGGTTTCTTTCTACCTTCTGCTCCAGCATGACTGTAGTTGCCTTTAAAGTTATTTTGAAGTTGCATTTTATAAAATCCCTGATATTACATAGATCCAGGAATTAGTGTGTTCTTCAACTCTTCTTCCTTTCCTTTACGCTTAATGTCATCACTGTATGGTATTAAGAATTGTGTTGCGTGTGCTTGTAATCAAAATGGATGTTTGTCAATTCTTTGAATTGAACATCTATTATATGACCATTTGTAATAGCAAAATCTGGAATTCAGCAGTGGATTTTCCCAAGAAGTTTATTGTGTGTTGTGTTGAACAGCAGGCAGATTAGAAGGTGATTCAGGAAACTTTTCTCTCCCTCTCCCCCTCCAGCCAGAAGGCTGCAGGAAAAATGAGGAAATTTAACCCTTATTCCTCCTCAGTCTGCACCATGGCCAGGTGCAGAACTTGAAATACCAGGCAGAATTCGACTCTTAACATTAATAATCAGGACAGAATTTGATACTGAGGTTTATAACCCCCAACTAGATTCTATCTGGGACTGTTTCCAATTCTGTCTTCTGCTGCTCCATCAGCATCCTCATTTGTTGCACAAAGGATCTAAATGTATGTTTACTATATACAATAATTAATGTCACATAGCAAAAATCAATAGTTTCTGCTATTACATAATAAATGGGGTTTTTTGTCCACGTAATGAATTTTCACTGTAAGTGACATATTTTAACAATTGGGTTTGATGCTAAACCTTTGATGACCAGGTCAGTATTGTTTCCATGTCCAAAACTTTTTGACTCCTGCCTATTCGTTAAGTTCTTAAATCTAACTAAATAACTAAACCTCCCTTGGATCAGGAGGGGCAAGGGAGTTACCCATCAAGATGACTTACCATGTTTGTTGTAACCTTGATAAGTGCAAAAAACCAAATCCATAGCATTCTTTGGAGACAGCAGTGGTTACATATATTGAACTTTTGCAGAACTGCTTGGTCCTCCTCTGCATTTTGGCTCATTAAAAATGTTCATAATAATCATGTATGGTAAGCATTTAATTTATCAGCTTAAGCATGTGGGTGTACTTGCGAGCACTGCAATTTGGAAGGAAATTTGCAACCTCATCTAACAAAGTACTGCAAGTGAGCATTATCATCGACATATTTGTTCAAAGCAAAATATTAAAGCCTGCAGCAGGGGTACATATCCTCTTAGAGGGTATAGGTTAAACTAGGTATTGTGAGCATAGTAGGAAATTATTTAGAGGACTAATTTGGAAAAATGCAATTATGTATAACACAAACTGTGGTAATTCTTTACAACAGAGCTGTGTTATAAGGAGAAGTGGCATGAGGAGACTGGGCTGTTTAAGCCAAATATATGAAAAGAAAAAAAAAAAAGAGCATATTTAGAGAATATTTAATGCATTTGTTGAAACACCCTCTGTGGTGAAGGAGGAAATAATGTTGTATATAGCAAGCTATATGCCTTGCTAGGTAAGGTACTAGTACTCCGATTAATGTTCTGGTACTCAGTTCAGTGTTCTGGCATTTTACTTTGTGTATTTGTCTTCCCTGTATTAATTATTGCAGTTTATTTATTTTTGTAAAAGACAAGATGAGAATAAGGCTTTATTTTAATAAGGGTTAGTAGAAGGAATAGTATTTCTTTTAAAAATTTGAAATATAATCTAATTGCAGACGACTTCCTTCATAATATGCTGCATATGATTTTCAGATTGCAGTGTTTCACAAAGTCAATGATTCAATTTCTTTTAGGAAGACTGGATTTGAAATAGTGTACAGGTATTTTGTTTTACTATATACATTATATACACATGTATACATACATATATACACACATAACTATATTATAACTATAATATTGAAACTAATATGCTCAGAATTTTATTTTAAAATACAGAAGAGGAATGGGCTATGGACACAACCACTGGGAATGCCATGAAAAGTCCATGACTTTAGGAGCATAGGAAAAGGAGTTTTCGTTGGCATATTGGATCCAATTCCACTATCTTATAGTCCTTTTATTTTTCTGACATCTACAACATCACATAGAATTCATTCATGCAATAAAATGCACAGTATGAATTATGAATATTGTGAAAATGTATATTCTTATTGAACTTCTGTTGATAATTTCATTTGATGTCCTGAATTTCTTCTGTTAAGAGAAGGTTTGAAGAGTTTTCTCTGCTTACTTTCTCTTCTTACTTTCACTTTTGTCTTTCTTACACTTTTCCTTTTTGTTCCCTGTAGCTACTAGGTATCAATCCTGGTTAAGGATCGTATTTGTCTTTTTTACAACCATGGCCATGTTCATCTCCATCAATTCACATCTTGTGATAAATTAAAGAAGTCCATATCTTTTTTTTACTTCTGCTGCTGCCAGTTAGTGAGCTGTCAGCTTATTATTGCTTCCAAAGGGCGTGAACTTGTGTTTCCTAATAAAGATGTCTATCTAATTTCTATGGCTCCAGTTCTGTTCTTTCTCCAAGACTCCTTTGTAATGACTGCTTCGCAATTTCACAGTGCCAGCAAATTTCATTAATGCATATTGACTTGTGTGTTAATATCATTAAATGAAAGTATAAACAAAATTAGTCTCAAGTTGTATTCTCAAGAAACTCAATGAGTAAGTAAGTGCCTTACAGTCTCAAATCTCCTTTTTTGGTATGACTCATTTTGGGCTTTCCCTTCAGCCAGTTGCTTGTTTACCTCATAGTTCTTCTGACACCCATACTTGCCAGATTTTACAATAATTTTCCATTTGGCATGAAAGGAAACATTTGTAGATGTCCAGAGAGATTATTTTTTCTAGTTCGCTATATGAAAGTGAATGTCATATTGAAGAAAGTATGTACATCATGTCAGAATTAACTTTCTCTGGTAGAGTCATATTGCATTATCTCATCTGCCATTTATCTCCCAATTTTCTGAAGCTTTACCTTGACTTAAGAGGAAAATAACAGATCTATAGCTGAGAAGATCAGTTCTTGCCCTTTACTATTCTCCAGTCATACAGTACCTCATCTGACTTGGATTCATTTTAAAATGCTGCTGTTCAACCTGAAATTTCAAATGCCAGAGTCTTTCCATCATCTAAGACAGAAAACAGAGATCCCTCCGTCATGAGTGCACTAAGATTTACAGTTACGTCTACTATAAATATTATAATTTGTATATATAAAAAATATAAATATAAATACATATATATATATGTATTTATTTTCTCAGCATTCTATCTTTGCTCAAGAGTTCATTGTCATTGTGCTGAGATCAAGCAAAGTATTTATGCTTCTCTGACAATACCTTGGTGCAGACACCAAATTGGCCTGGCATTGCTATTAAAGTAGATCTTCTGTAAGGCAAACTAGAAAAACTCTGCTTACTGAGACATGAAAAAAAAAATCTCCCATTTTCTTCTGTCTTTCATGGAGGATTTTTCAAAGTTTTCCTTCAGCTTTTGTTCAAAGCACAAAGGTGGAGACTTGCTGGCTAGAATATCTCCATGAGGTATCTATTTATTGCAGAGGGGTTTTTTTTAGGCCTATTTCACTTTGAGTGGATGTTGGCTGAAGGCAAAGCCTACAGATCACAGCTTTTGTGAAATATTTAAAGCTTCACTGAGACTTCTAGTGCCTTTTAAGTATTCGCTCCAATTTATGTTAGTTTCTTACTAGGTATTTTGCCCACCTGCCAACCAGTAATAGAATGTGGGAACAATGCTTTCAGTGATGATTTGACTTTTTTTTTTTAATCCCATAGCATAGCACTATAGCTTTCAATATAGTGATGTAAGCTATGTGAAAACTATGTGTAGTGTAAGATGAAATGGAATAACTGAATATTTCAAATGTTAAATGCTCAGCAAGAAAAAAAATGTCAAAAATAGCTGGAAACAAGGATAATGAATTCAGCTACTAAAAGAACATTTTTTTTTCTCCATTTAAGATTTGCTCTCTCTGTCTACAATGTGAGAAGGAAAAACTCAGTACTTTCTCCCTTGGATCTTTTCATTTTATAAAAGGTATTATTTCTTTTTTATACTGTTGAACGGAACTCATTAGCGTCAATCTAAACTTTACTAAAAAGTCTGCTCTAAAAAAGTGGCCCTGTAGGATCAGCTATGTTTAGAATAGCCTTGATGGAACAAAAAGTAATACTGGCATGTAATCTCCAATCAGTACTCAAGCAAGCCCTGCTGAAGCTTGTGGTACATGGTGGTGTGGTTATGTATGTACATGCTTACAGTGTCAGGTACTACCTCTAGCAGCTTTGCCTGGCTTGATGTTGTCTGCGACATGCTGGCTTGCCATTAAAGTTGTGGCATAGAAGATGCAGCCAGCAGTAAATCTGTGAGAATGAGGAGATGACATCGGTCATCTTGATAGCACCTCCTATCAGTGTCTAGTGTTCAGTCTTGCCATGCTGTTATTACCCTGCTATAATGCTGGTGTGGCTCCATGTCCCTAGGAGAGGTTAGTTCTGTGAATTCACTTGGAAGTAAGGAAGACAGTGATTTATTTATTTAAAACTGGATATGAAGTTTCTAAGCCTGTCTCTGTGAATACTAACTCTATGGAATACTATTCAGCATCTTGCTCATCTCCCTGCCGTACCTCTTCTGCCATGTTCTGCTTCTAGGTATGCTTCAGCATTCGTTACACATCAAGGTTTGAAAAAAATATGCATCAGACAAGCTCATAGATGACAACCGTCCACACTGGATCTTTCTTTTATATTTCATACCAAAAAGTACCTGTCAAAAGTCCTGCCATAAAGCCTTGTAAGTTTTTGCAGAAGGTCAGGCCACAAAGAAGGACTTAGAGTGGCTGGTTTTGAATGTGGACTTAGTAATATGATTTAAGTGACAAACCAAGGAATGTGAATTCTCAGCTGCCTAAAAAAAAACCCCACCAGGGTAGAGAAGCATGTGGACCAAGAGGATCACTGGTTACAGTGGTGGTCTCACAGTTGCTTACATCAACATGCTACCTCTGTATGTCACAGTGGTTTGACAGTATGGGTAGAGACACTGAAAACACTGTTTCCAGCACAAATCCAAAACACAGCCCCATACTAGATACTATGAATAAAATTAACTCTATCCCAGCCAAAACCAGAACAACTTATTAGTGTTGCATAATAATTTTATGGCAAAAAACAGACTAATTTCTGGACTACTCCTTGACTGCCTCAGCCTTTTCAAGAACCACATACTCTCATTGCTGTGAAAAAAATAGATACTTCTAGTTGCTTTATATATGTTAATAGTGTATTTCTCTTCAAAATACCTGCAAGAAAAAATGAGGTCTTCATTGCGTCCATTTGTATCTCCTGTTCCATTCTGGATAATTAACCGTTCTCAAGTAGTGGGATTTCTCAGTGGCTTTACTCAAAAGTGCGGAATGGTTCTTTATTGATTTTGTTTATATTTGTGTTTATTCAGGAAGAAAATTTGAGAGATTGTCTTGGAACTGCACTGATGTTCTCTTTTTCATCATATCTGTAGGAGGAACTATTTAAATGACAGTCACCTGAAAATCCTTGAATTAGAAGATAACACCTTTATCCTGCAATTGCTCCTGATATTTGAGAAATCCTTAACTATTCATTTCCTACCATGATAGAAAATGACTTTTCCAAATGTATCATTGCTAAGTCTGTCAGACTTCACCACAGCAAATTCCATCCCATAAAGCCTTGTAAGTTTCCGCAGAAGGTCAGGCCACAAAGAAGGACTTAGAGTGGCTGGTTTTGAATGTGGACTTAGATTTTTGAACTGCCTGGTTTTAATGGTGATATTTTGTTGAATCTAGTCTAAAATGTCTGCTCGCTGACAGTTCAGCAGTAGTATTTTAAGGATTGGAATAGTCAGTATCACAGTGAATAAATTGCAGCTGGTGATTTGTCAATGTGTTCAGCAGTCTTTTTGGTAAGGTGGTAAAAACTGCAAAACCATTTTGGGATCAGATGCTATTTGAAATTTCCTGTTTAGTTTAGGATATTAACAAATCTGCTAGAAATAAGTGAAATACTAGATATTTGAGCATCTTCTGGTAGTCCGATGTTTAAATGGAAAGAAATGGACTATCTCATTTTCAAAGCCTCAAACACAATTAACCTGGGTACTAGATCTCTTTTTAGACTTCTTATAGATCTAATTTTCAAGAACAGCAGCTTGTGGAGGAACAAACATCTGATATTAAATTACCGTTATGTTGATCACCTATAGGTTAGAGTAATAGCATTTATCTATCCTAGAGCTACAGAAACAGTCACAGAATCACAGAAGGATCTTGGCTAGAAGAGACCTCTGGAGGTCATCTGGTCCAACATAGCTGCTCAAGCAGGGCCACAGGAAGCCAGTGGCCCAGGAACATGTCCAGATAGCTTTTGAAGATCTCTGAAGAGGGACACTCCACAACTCTGGGCTACCTTTCACAGTGCTCAGTCACCCTCACAGTAAAGAGGGAACCTTCTGTGTTTACATTTGTGCTCGTTGCTTCTGGTCTTGACACCACTGAAAAGAACCTGTCTTTATTTTCCTTATACTCTCCCTTCAGGTGTTTGTAGAAATTAGTAAGTTTCCCCCTGAGCTTTGTCTTCTCCAGGCTGAACAATCCCTGTCTCGGCCTTTCCTCACAGGAGAGATGCTCTGGTCCCCTAAACATCTTTAAGGCCCTTTGCTGGACTTTCTCCACCATGTCCATGTCTCCCTTGTACTGGAGGGCCCAGAAATGGACACAGTACTCCAGGTGTGGCCTCACCAGGGCTGAGCAGAAGCACAGGATCACCTCCCTTGATCTGCTGGCAATATGTTGTCTAATGCAGACCAGGATACCAGTAGCTGTCTTTACTGCAAGGGCACATCACAGTCTCATGTTCAACCTGATGTCAACCAGGACCCCCAGGCCATTTTCTGCCCAGTTTCTTTCCAGCTGGACAGCCCCTGGCACATACTGGTGTGGGGGGGGTGTTGTCTACCCTAGTAAAAAGTCTTTCCTATCTTTTTGCTTTGTTATGCAGTGTTGAGGTACTCAGTTAATGTTTTCCTCACTGTCATGCAGTAGCTGATTCTGAAAATGGTTCCACTGAGACCTGCGTCCAAAAAAAGTATCACAGTAACTGCTAACATGAATGATAGCTTCTATTAAGTAAAATAGAGGCTTGCTAATGCTAAGTTTTGGGGGTGGAAGGAGTCTGTCACTCAGGGAAAGATTATTTTCAAAACAGTGTATAAGAATTTGTTTTTCTATCATTTTAATTTGAGTATTTTCTGCAACTGTTTTGTACTTCTTGTCATTTGATTTTCTCTTTCTGTGAGCACTATTGAGTCTAATTGATTCTTCTGCTTCATTTTTTCAGAGAAATGCCGGTGATTAAATAGCTGCTTAATAAACCTGATCTGCATTCTTGCTGAGACTTAGAGATGGCAGTGCCATTGTTTGATCAAAACAAAAATTCCAGATAATGCATAGCTCAATATAAGCATATTTTCAGTAACCTCTTATTTATCATTAGGGAATAGCTCCATATGATGTGAGAATCAATGTGAGATTTCAATAGTGTATTCCCTATTAGAATTTTATTTTATACTTAATACCTCTATACTACAAAAATCTCAATTTATCATTTTAAGGAACTGGCAATGAAGGATTTTTTTGCAAAAATAACTGTATTTGTGATTCTTAAAATCACAGCCTGCTTCAACTCTTAAAAGGCAAATAAGCAATTTAAAAAAAAAAAAAAAACTACACAAATAACCCAAAACTAAAACTAAAACCCAAAAAGCTGAATATCTTTAGAGTTTCTTTGATTGAAAGAATTTTTTACTTGCTTTTTTTGGAAAGGAGAAGAAAAGAGAAAAGCCTGTTACTCTCTACTGAATGATTTTACTTCATATATAATTATATATGTTTATATATGTAATTATATATATATATATATATCATATTGACCTGTAAATGCCAGGTATGAAACATTCACAATCTACTCCATGGAATACCCTAACCTAGACTGGATCACATATTAATGCTACACCCCTAAGCAACTAAAGAAGACATAGGTGTTCAGTTTATGAAACCGTCCTTCAAGGACACTGGAGTAATATTTTCCAAGATGACTCGTGCCCTGTGTAGCACAGATTCTAACTAACTGTAGTAAATTATTAGTATCAGTTATGGTGGTGTTTACTGGAACCACAGTAACTTTACAAAAAGGAATGCCCTCTGTCCTTAACAGATTGAGGGGAACAAAGCCAAGATTTTTCTTGTGTTCACAATGCATATGGCTTTCTAGGATAAAGCTTTTAGCTAGTGTTCTATCAGAGAAAGGTGAATATATGTCCCTTATTTATGTTGAAGTTCAGAAGTACTATATAAAAGAGAAACACTTTAATAATTAATTGTATTAGTGCTAGCCTCTGTCTACTGGTAGCTTCAGGTTATTGCCTTTAAATGTAAACATTTGCTCCTTTAGTTTAAAAAATAAGAAACATGGTTCTTGGGAAAAAAAAAAAACTTATTTTCATTTCAATTAAATGTTAAAAAATTTTTCAAAGTAAAAAAAGAAACCTCCAAATTCAAAAAATAGCATCCAAATAGTCCTCGGTGTGTGATTCTACATGCAAAAGGAATTGACCGAAGGGTAGGTTTTTCAAAGATTCTTTAGGTATGCTTAATATGCTAAACTGAGAAGATTATTGTTAGGCTCCTTCTGAAAATGGTTGGCTTTATTTTCTCACCATTAATTCTTCCTAATAAACTCTCCTGAATTTGGGCTCTTTTGTTCTGTGGTACTGAATAAATGGCTAGCACATTCTACTTTTTATAGCCTGAAGATAATAAACTTGTGAAAATAACCTGGAATGCCAATGTATTTACTTAGCCAGAAGTTTTCCAATAATGACTTTTCCAAGGAGGCTTGTTCTGCATTTTTAAGGAATTACTGTAATAAAGGCAATACAGATTGTATCAAAAGGGAAGCTCTTCCACAGAGAAATTCTTCTAAATTTTGTCTTGGTTGTCACCAATAAATTAATATATATGATATGAAAACCAGTTCATATGTTTACTCTTTTTACCAGACTACAACTAATGTTGCTTTGTTACCGTTGTGTCTAACATCTCCTTTCAATCTAGAAACCTCCATCAACTTTAAAAAGAATGTGAATGTGTAATTTAATCTAATAGCCTCTAGAAATACACTCTAATTGCAGTTGGCTTCTTGAAACTATAGCAAACTTTGAATCTTACTTTGAGTAACTTACACTGCCTTTCATAATGGGATTTTGCAGTGATGGTAACACTGATGCTATGGGCTATGAATTCTAATTGAAATTGACTCTGGATTCAGCTGGGGGAAAAATCCTCACCCATTCCCATTGGTCTCATTGGGGTCCATTACAGAGAGTGCTTTTCTTGGAGGCAAGGCCAGTTTAAACATTTCTGCATTTTCTCTGTTCCTGTGTTTCTTTGCAGCCATGTATTGTCACCCTCTCAGTTGTGTTGGTTTAATTTTTATAGAACTGCATGCTCAGACAGATGAAGGAACTGATAAAGAGGTTTAAATGTCTGTATCAGCATAACTGAAGACATAGCTGAAAGGATGGAAAGCAGGTGTACTTTGAAACATCTTTGCCGTACAGGGAAACAATTGGAATACCGTCAGATTTACCACTAGAGTAAGCTACAGGCAGGTTTGCTATTTGGAGAAGGAGGGCTTAGGATTTCTCCCATGATAAAGTTCAGGTAACTATTTCTGAAATTTCATTCTTATATTCCCACATTCTGATATTAGTTTTACCTGCACAAAACTTTGACAGCTCCATCCAAGAACTAAAAAAAATACTTGACCTTCTTAATTGTCTCTCATTGTGTTGCAGTCATGGCTAGCTGTTAGCAGGTGTTACTGGTTTTAGAAGCCTTCCTCCACAAACTTTTGCTAGTCTTTGTCCTAGCAATTAATAAACAGGCCTCTTCTGATTTTAGAAAATTATCTGATTCTCTACAGGGTTGTTAGCCAAGTAAAACAACATACAATCTGATATGGTATTTGTGTAAAAGCCAAAAGGAATATAATTGACATTATTCAAAAATGTTTTATAAAAAAAGATTTTCTAAATTCTTAATTCTTTCCTTGAAAGTTTTGTTTAGAATTGTTAAGCAGCTTGGCTTTTCGAAGGTTTTGTGTTTTACTGCTTTATGTCAGGCAAAAAATGAGCATGCATAGTATAGAAAATTTGTGTTCAAATGGAGTAAAATCTACAACCAAATGTGATGTAGTCATATGCAAAGTAATACATTCATACATCGAGAATGGGAGATGTTATCCTGGAAAATTCTTTGTAAAGGACATAGAGACTTAGAACTCAACATGAACTTGTGCTGTACTGCTGTGGCAAAAATGGTTGATATGATACTTTGATATATAAGGAGAGTGACTAGATTAAAGGAGGTTATATTATCTCTGTCCCCATAACTCAAGAAATGGAAACAACAGTACTACAGCTGAGACCTGCTTTCCACATTTTTTAAAGGCCTTAGTTAAATTCTGAGGGGATGTTGAACCCCAGAAGTCAGTAGAGGGTAAGAGAAATAGAGGAGCTTTTGGTTAAGTTCTTCAGCTTTTGGGGCTGATGTGTGTCTCATTCATGTATAACAACCATTGTGTGTTATGCCTGGTAGACAGCTCAGCTCCACACAGCTGCTTGCTCACTGGTCCCACAGCGGGATGGAGGACAGAATCGGAAGACTAAAAGTGAGAAAACTCATGGGTCAAGATTAAAACAGCTTAATAGGTAAAGCAAAATCTGTGCATGGCAGCAAAGCATGTTGCAGTGTATCTATGTGTCCCATGAACAGAATGGGCTGTCCAGAGACCTGAAGCTTAAGAAAAGAGGTTGGCAGAAGAGGCAGGATGTGTGTACCAAAGTACGTGTTCATAACGTATCCTCTCAGGTTGTGGTGGGATGACTCCAGCCAGTAGCTACCCCCCACCAGTCATTCACTCACTCTCCCACAGTGAGACGGGAGAGAGAATCAGAAGCACAAAAGTGAGAAAAATTGTGGGTTGAGAGAGACAGTTTAATAAATGAAGCAAAGCTGCACACACAAGGAAGGCAAAATAAGGAATTCATTCATTATTCCCATTGACATGGAGATGTCCAGCGGCTTCCTGGGAAGCCAGGCCTCAGCACTGTCCTGGTTTGAGTGACACAGGATTCATTTCTCTTCTAATACTTGGGAAGACTGGACTTTTAGAAGACTCTAGTGTCTGAATTTGTGAAAAGATTTACTTTATAGCCAGCTATGGTATGCTGGTTTCAAGGTCTCAGTGTTTTTGAGCTTGCCAGGTGCAGAGATGAGGAGCGAGACCTGAGCACTTGACCCAAGCTGGTCAACAGGATTATTTCATACCATGAACGTCACATTCATTATAAATTATAAAGTTTGCTGTATAGTTCGGTCTCTCCCTTGATGGCTGCAATCCTGAGAACTTCTTTCCCTGGTGCCAGACCCCTGAGGCCTTCCCTTCCTCCCAAAGCTGTAGCGTTCACAGTGTCCATCATTTGCTGTCCACTGCTGGGAGTGCACAGCTTCCTACTGATATAGTTGGCTGAGTATAATTGCAACAAGAAGCCTGAGGGCAAGGAAGAGAGACTTCAGGGCCCTGGGACAGATAGTTAGGGGATTGGGAGCTCAAGTAGTGTTTGCTTCTACCCCACCAGTTGCAATGATTGATGAGGGGATAAACAGGAAAAGCCAGTAGATCAATGCCTGGCTCCGAGACTGGCATCATTGGCAGGACTTTGGGTTCTTTGACCACAGGCTGCTTTACAAGACATTAGGCCTGCTGGCAACAGATGGGAAATGCCTGTCTCAAAGGGGGAAAAGGATCCTGGGGCAAAAGCTATCGGTGTTCATTGAAAGGTCTTTAAACTAGACTCGAAGGGGGATGGGGACAAAACTGGGCTTGCTAGCGAGGAGCCTGGGAGTGGCATGCCGGTTCCTGTGGGACAGTGTGGTAGTAAGGTCTTACACTCAGCCATATCATGGGAGGTAGGGGATGGTGATCCGTGCAAAGACACAAAAGTTGATAGGCTGATAACTATGGAAGAATCTGAGACTGATCTGGTGGGAATTGGGGCTTCTCGCTTCAAGAAGGTGGAAGGATCATTAGCCCAGCTGAAGTGCATCTATACCAATGCATGCAGCATGGGCAACAAGGAGGAACTGAAGGCCATTGTGTAGTCACTGAAACATGGTGGGATTACTTGCATGACTGGAGTGCTGCAATTGATGGCTACCAACTTTTCAGAAGAGACAGGCAAGGAAGGAGAGGTGGTAGAGTGCCCTCTATGTCAGGGAGAGATATGAATGTCTAATACTTAATGACAGTGATGATAAGGTAGAGTGTCTATGGGTAAGAATCAAGGGGAAGGCCAACACGGCAGATATAGTGGTGGGGGGTTGTTTCAGACCGCACAACCAGGAAGATGAGTCTGATGAAATACTCTAAAAGCAGATGGGAGGGGTTTCACGATTGCTACCTCTTGTTCTTTTGGGGGACTTCAACTTCCCAGATATGTGCTGGGAATACAATACAGCAGAAAAGGAACAGTCCCAGAGGTTCTTGGAGTGCGTGGAAGACAACTTCCTGACACAGTTGGTGAAGGAGCCAACTAGAGAGGGTGCCCTCCAGGACCTGCTGCTTGTTAACAGAGAAGAACTTGTAGGACATGTAATGGTTGGGCACAGCGATCATGAAATAATAGTGTTTTGGATTCTCAGCGAAGTAAGGAGGGGGGTTAGCAGAACCGCACAACCAGGAAGATGAGTCTGATGAAATACTCTAAAAGCAGATGGGAGGGGTTTCACGATTGCTACCTCTTGTTCTTTTGGGGGACTTCAACTTCCCAGATATGTGCTGGGAATACAATACAGCAGAAAAGGAACAGTCCCAGAGGTTCTTGGAGTGCGTGGAAGACAACTTCCTGACACAGTTGGTGAAGGAGCCAACTAGAGAGGGTGCCCTCCAGGACCTGCTGCTTGTTAACAGAGAAGAACTTGTAGGACATGTAATGGTTGGGCACAGCGATCATGAAATAATAGTGTTTTGGATTCTCAGCGAAGTAAGGAGGGGGGTTAGCAGAACTGCGCCCTTGGACTTCCGTAGGCCAGACTTTGGCCTGTTCGGGAGACTGATTGGCAGAGTCTTTTGGGAGGCCATCCTGAAGGGCAAAGGAGTCCAGGAAGGTTGGGCACTCCTCAAGAAGGAAGCCTTAAAGGTGCAGGAATAGGCCATCCCCACGTACCAAAAGACAGGCTAGTGGTGTAGAAGACCAGCCTGGCTGAACGGGGAGCTTTGGCTAGGACTCAGAAACAAAAGAAGAGTTTATGTCCTTTGGAAAAGGAGGTGGATCACTCAGGAGGACTACAAAGACACAGTGAGGCTATGCAGGAAAAAAATTAGAAAGGCCAAAGCCCAACTAGAACTCAATCTGGCTATTGCTGTAAAAGACAATGCAAAATACTTCTATGAATACATTAACAACAAAAGGAGGACTAAGGAGAAGCTTCTTCCTTTATTGGATGCAGGGGGAAACACAGTGACTAAGGATGAGGAAAAAGCTGAGGGACTAAACACCTTTGTCTCAGTCTTTAATAGCAGAACTACTTGTTTGTAGGGTACCCAGCCCCTTGAGCTGGAAGACAGGGATGGAAACCAGAATGACACATCCGTAATCCAAGAGGAAATGGTCAGTGACCTGCTGCACCACACAAGTCTGTGGAGTCAGATGGGTCACACTCAAGAACGCTGAAAGAGTTGGTGGATGTGCTCACTAGACCACTCTTCATAATTCATCAGCAGTTCTGGCTAACCAGGGGGATCCCAATGGACTGGAGATTAGTAAACATGACACCCATCTACAAGAAGGGCTGGAAAGAGGATCCAGGGAACTACAGACATGTCAGTCTGACCTCGATGCCGGGGAAGCTTATGGAGTAGATTATCTTGACTGCCATTACATACTATTTACAGGACAACCAGACAATCAGGCCCAGTCAGCATGGGTTCATGGAGGGCAGGTCCTGCTTAACAAACCTGATCTCCTCCTATGACAAGGTGACCCACTTGGTAGATGAGGGAAAGGCTGTGGATGTTATTCGCCTAGGCTTCCGTAAAGCCTTTGATACTGTTCCCTACAGAATTCTCATGAAAAAAATGGTTACCCAAGATGTCAGTCTGACCTCGATGCCGGGGAAGCTTATGGAGTAGATTATCTTGACTGCCATTACATACTATTTACAGGACAACCAGACAATCAGGCCCAGTCAGCATGGGTTCATGGAGGGCAGGTCCTGCTTAACAAACCTGATCTCCTCCTATGACAAGGTGACCCACTTGGTAGATGAGGGAAAGGCTGTGGATGTTATTCGCCTAGGCTTCCGTAAAGCCTTTGATACTGTTCCCTACAGAATTCTCATGAAAAAAATGGTTACCCAAGGCTTAGACAAGCATACACTCTGCTGGATCAAACACTGGCGGGATGGACAGGCCCAGAGAGTGGTGGTGAACGGAGTTAAATCCAGCTGGCAACTAGTCACAAGTGTTGTTCCCCAGGCTCAGTACTGGGGCCAGTTCTCTTTAATAACAATTCTCTTTATCAAAGACCTGGACGAGGGGATCAAGTACACCCTCATTAAGTTTGCAGATGACACTAAGTTAGGTGGGAGTGTCAATCTGCTTGAGGGTAGGAGGGCTCTTCAGAGGGACCTGGCTAGGCTGGATTGATGGGCCAAGGCCAATAGTATGAGCTTCAACAAGGGCAAGTGCTGAGTCCTGCGCTTGGGCCACAACAACCCCATGCAGTGCTATAGGCTTGGGGAGGAGTGGCTAAAAAGCTGCCCAGCAGGAAAGGACTTGGGGGTGTTGACTGACAGCCAGCTGAACATGAGCCAGCAGTGTGCCCAGGTGGCCAAGAAGGCCAATGGCATCATGGCCTGTATCAGCAATAGTGTAGCCAGCAGAGCTAGATAAGTGATTGTCCCCTTGTACTGAGAACTGGTGAGGCCCCACCTTGAATACTGTGTTCAGTTTTGGGCACCACGGTATAAGAAGGACATTGAAGTGCTGGAGAAGATCAGAGAAGGGCAACGAAGCTGGTGAAGGGTCTTGAGAATAAATCTTATGAGGAGTGGCTGAGGGACTTGGGGGTGTTTCATCTGAAGAAAGGAAGCTGAGGGGAGACTTTATTGCTCTCTACATCTACCTGAAAGGAGGTTGTAGAGAGGTGGGCGTTGGTCTCTTCTCACAAGTTACAACCGATAGGACAAGAGGAAATGGTGTCAAGTTGCACTAGGGGAGGTTTAGGTTAGACATCAGGAAAAACTTCTATACTGAAAGGGTTATCAAAGACTGCAACAGGCTGCCCAGGGAGGTGGTTGAATCGCCATCCTTGGATGTATTTAAAAGCTGTCTAGATATGGTGCTCAGGGACATGGTTTAGAAGTAGGCCTGGCAGAGTTAGATAACGGTTGGACTTGATGATCTTAAAGTTCTTTTCCAGCCATAACAATTTTATGATTCTATGATCTTTGCATATTTTGTATTGGTATCAGAATCAATATTGGTTCTTTAGTGCTATTAATGTTAATTATCTGATCTTATTCTATTAAATCCGTTTATATTTCAACTCCTGCATTTCCTTGTTTTTTCCTGATTCCCCTTCCCAGATGGGGAGGGGTCATCAGGTGATAGAATGGTTGTCTAAATGACAATAAATTGTTATGGGTTTGTCAAACCATAACAAGCACACATAATGGCTGCTAGGGAAGACTAACCCCATAATCCTGAACATTGTGCCTTCCTCTGAGTTTTCCTTTCTGAACACTTTATATGGTATAGAATATCCCTTTGGTCAGTTTGGGTCAGCTGTCCTGGCTGTGTTCCCTCCCAGACTCCTGTGCACCCCTAGCCTACTCCCAGGTGGGGCAGAGTGGGAGAAAGGAAAGGCCTTGATGCTGTGCAAACACTGCTTAGCAATAGCTAAGACAATGGTGTGTCATCATCACCGTTATAGTCACAAATCCAAAACACAGCTCTATATGGGCTGCTATGAGTAGAATTAACTCCGTCCCAGACAGAAGCAGCACACAGCTGCACAGCTTTGTATCTTCCCTCCAGCTGTGGAAACAGAAGAGAGGTAGAAAAAGAGAGAGAGAGTGCTATGCTACTGCACAGCAACTGGGAGCTTATCAGTTCCCAGTACCACAGAAGGCAAACATAAGGCAGAGGTTAATGACTGGAGCTAAGCTCTTTAGTATCCAAGTAAATATGCATTTGCTTCAAGCTAATGAAACACAAGAGAAATATCTGCTTCTCTGGTTAGCAACCATCTCAAAATAGAGGACTTCAGTGATGAAGGAGCCACAGTCTGTTACTGAACAAAAAGCTCAACTTTCAAGGCCCTCAGCCTCTTCTGAGATGAACTAGGGCTGCAGGTCAAGCAAGGCAAACTCCAGACATCTTGCTATGAATGATTTTGCAGACTCTGCTTGCCAAACTGTCTGTGGGATTAGTCACAGGACTAAGTTATGGCTGAGAGATGTCTTTGCTGCTGTCAGAACCTGATGTTCATAAACCAGTGCACTTCATGCTGTTTTGAAGAGCATTTGGAAGTACTGACTGGGGTTAACAGCCATTGAAAGTGGCAATAGGGAATAAGAATAGTAACAAAATGGCATTTTGCTACCTGCTTTAAGCTGCGCCCATACTAATAATCATTTACGTAACCCAGTACTTCCATGGTCTGTTCTGACAGACAATATCATCACTTCTAATTCACAGATATGGAAATAGTCCTCCACTGTGGCTGCACTGCAGGCATTCAAAGGGTAAACCTGGAAGCAGAATCTAAGTCATCCTGATATCCCAGGTTCTGTCTTTTATCACCCCAGAAACCTGGAAGAAAAGTTTCACAGAGACTGAATTGTGTGTTTTGCTGAGAGCTAAGCTCTGAAATTGATCCTCTTGCATACTGTTAAAAAAATATTAATACTGTTAATTATCATTCTTAACTTGATATGTGAGACAATATGCCACTCCTTTTTCCTTCATCTCAAATGGCTAAAGCCTTCAAAAGCAAGAAATTAATACATAAAAGTATTGAGATGGTACCCACAGATTAGATGCTAGTTCCCAAGAATTCTAGAATGTTGTGGGGCAAAAACAACCCCCCACCTTTTTATTTCCTTTTTCCAGTGATTTCCCTACCCCCACCCTCTAATAACTTGAAATTCTGGCCAGGGCAGCAATACCAAAATTCCAGTAGTGAAGCTGTAATTTCAGTTGTTTCTTCATCACTGGAAATAGGAATATACCCACAACTTCACAAGTAAACCTTTTCTTATGTAATTTCCTATCACTCTCATTTTCCTTGTACCCAAAGAAGCTGGAAATCTGACAGGTATTAAAAGCCATAATCTTATTAATTTTGTCATAAGCTAAGTATATTTTAAATTATTTTTCAACAATTACTGCACTGTGGTCTAAAAATTATAGCATTGGGTGTTTTGCTTGTCAAGTTAGCTGAGAGTGGACATTGAGCTGCTCCAAGCCGCTACAGCAGCACTGTAGTCAGTAGCTGACCATGACAATTCTGCACTAGTCATACACTCATGAAAAGTGTTAATCTTATGCTATGTCTTGTCCAAGTTAGTATCTGAGCTACGTGAATTAGGAAGATTAAATTGTTTTGTATGTGGATAAACAAATGGTTAAAGCCAAAACATGTGAGCTACTATGTGAAAAGTGATCCTTTTTCATTGTGATGAGACTTTGAAGGCTTAGCCTTAGGAACAGCTCCCCTAAAACCTCAGGGTATGACTGGGGGAAAAAAAAAAAAGCAGCTCTGTGTCAAGGACTGGTTTTGGCAAAGAGCTGGGAGCAAATTTTTTTTACATGCCAGAACCTTAACACAAACATGAATCATGTTCAAGGCCAGCCATTCACACTGTGCCAGTTCAAGATGCACATCTTTCCAGGAATGGCTTTCAGCCAGGCTGGCATGTGAAAGAAAAATTTTGCTCTGCTTCAGCAGTGTAAAGTCATCGGGACTACTGAGAACTGCCTTCTCAAAACATAATTTCCCAGCTTGTGCTGGTTATTATCTTTCTGGTTACAGCTGAAATAAAACATTCATGTTTCAGAAGGAATGATAGTGCTTGAATTTCTAATTAATTTAGAATGCTATTTGCAAGATTAATATGAAGACATTCTTTGGTATGTGGCCATGATTGTAGTGTCTCAGTATATAATGTTTCCATTCACAACCAAGAAATTAATCTTTTCCAATATATCCTTCAGTTCCTCTTTAATTCTGTGCAGTGGAGTATGACAACTCTTTTCACTCTTATGTTTCCTACACAGAAGGGTTTCAAAAAGACGTAGACTGCCAAGTCACTCTTGGAGATACTACATCTTATATAATGGAAGAATTTAAGGGAAGATAAATACTGTTGGCTAGGTTAAACACCACAAATGAGTGAAAATAAAATGACTGGGTTAAACACCATGGACATCTTAGAGACAGGCATAGAAGTTGCCTATGAAATGTCATAGTACCAGTGGATGAAGAGCCACTGTTCAATATTTAGGATTTTGAATTGAGAGAGAAGCGGGCAAAAATAAAGTAGCAGAATTGTGAAAAGCCTTGAATGGAAAGAACACATAATCAGCCTGGCTGATGTCCCATTGAGCATGCTGGAGATGAGTACATTCACATCAGAGATGAGCTAGTGTGAGTTTGAACTGGGAATTTTTGTGGTTTGGAATAATGATCACTGATAATTTTGTCACACTGATGTTAGTGGAACTGGGTTTAATCTTATTTCCTAAGTTACATGGCTGTTTAACACTGACATTCTGCCTATATCAAGAACAAAAAACTCTGGCCTGAGGTTTAGTTCACTGTTAAGTGACAGGGAGGCCAGTTAGGAAGGTATTGAATGGAATATAATACTGTAAAGCTGGAAAAACAACTAGTAGAAGTAAAAAAATATGATTTTTTAAAGAAAAAAATAAAAAGGAAGTTTCTAAAGAAATGTGGTTTTTGCTAAAGATCATAAATGTATTGAACATTTAAAAGTTCTGGAAATAACTGAGAATAACATAAGACCAATACAGACAAAACAGAACAAAGCCAATGTAAAACTTGCTTGTTGTTCAGTTTATGTTACATTGTTTTCTAAGTGAATTCTGTACTGGCTTCTTTCCAAAGTTCAATGAACAACAAGAAATTCTAAAATAATAATCATCAAATAAAGTAGTAACAAGACTGAGAGCAAAACTTTTGCTTGGATTTGGACTTTAAATTGAAATTGTAAGGTAGACTGAAATTACAAAATGCAAGAGATATTTCAGGAAAAAACAAGAAAGATTTTCTCCTAAATATGTCATAATTTTATATTTAAGTTTGGTGTTTGGTTTGTTTGTTTTTTTTTTTCTCATTAAATATAATTCCAGGCAAATGAAATTCCTTTTACAGTGATTTTCATTTGACGTTTTTGTCTGTTCCACATGAACAGGATTTCATCTATATTAGTCTGAACTTGTCCCCTTTTATTTGAAAGTGACTGTTTCTACAAGAGGAGTAATTTTGCCTTTACTTTCTTCTTCCTCCTTTTTTCTGTGGTGAGTTTTTGTGGTGGGTTGATCCCAGCCAGCAGCTAAGCACCCACACAGCCACTTATTCATTGCTCCTTCCTCCACCCCAACCGAGTGGGACAGGGGAAAGAATAGAAAGACTGAAGCGAAAAAACTCATGGATCAAGATACAGACAGTTTAACAGGTGAAGGAAAGAGGAAAAAAGAATACTAAACAATGCAAACCTATCATTCGCCATCTCCCACAAGCAGACAGATGCCCAGCCAGTCTCCAAGTAATGGCCACCTTGGAAGCCAAGGATCCCCACACCTTTCTTCCTCTATCCCAATTTTAATGCTGAGTATGACATCATACGATATGGAATATCCCTTTGGCAAATTTAGGTCAGCTGTTCCATTGTCCACCCTCCAACTTCTTTCTGACCCTTAGCTTGCTTTTTGTGGAGGAATGGGGGTGCAGAATGGGAAAAGATTAATGCTATGGAAGCACTGTTTAGCAACAGTCAAAATACTGTTGTATTGTCAATACTGTTTTAGCCACAGCACCACGGGGGTTGCTACGAACACAGTTAACTCAATGCCAGACAGACTCAGTAGTCTTAGAACAGCTTGCCGATTTCCCAGGCCACTGAGTAACTGCATATTACCTACCTATCCCATCTTTTCAGTTTCCAACAAATAAAACATACCCTATTGTTTGTTATGATTATGATAGTATTTTTAGGGTTTTTTTTTGTCCCAGGATTGAGAGGTGAGGACGTGCTATAGGCTCACAGTTTATAAAGTTACTTGTGATCTTTCAAGATCAGACTAAAGACATTTACTAAGTTAGATTTGTTTCAAGTAAAGTTTATTCCCTCTGGAGCTGATGCTTGGTTGAAGAAACATCAGATAACCACAATATTGGAAATGCACAAGTGCTAGAATAAAATAAATCCTAATTTTCATGTTTCTTTTGTTGCTAACTTAAAGATGTAATAATGGAGATGGGAACCATTACCATTCATATAGCAGCCATTACCTGCTCAGATAGCTTTGACACTTCCCAGCACCCAGGGCTTCTGAAAAGAGAAACCAGGGAGCTCACACCTATTAAAGTGCTGGGACTGGCAAATGTGTGTGTGGGGAACTTCCATGCTGTGCAAATTAGTACTGAAATTACATTGGCCTCTTACAGCTACTGTTTATCTAATGTTCTTTGCTGTTTTTCTATCAGCTGAAATGAATGGTTATTCAGCAAAAAGGCGATAATAGACTTCTATTCTGTTGTGTTCCACAGTTGAGCTTCATTAAAAGCTTTAATCTAAAGCTCCACCATGGGAAGTCTCACAGAGCTAAAATGGGAGGTCTCCTAAGAGCTTTTCATTTCAAACCCATGTCAGGTCTCATAAGCACTATATCTTTTTTTTTTTTTTTTTTTTTTAGGGTCTGAGTTGTTTTGGGGTTTTTTTTGCATGTGTGTCTTCATCCCTTCGACCGATGTCTTAAAAAAGCATTGAAGTCACTTTAGAAAAATAAGGCTTAGTTCACAAAGCTCAGTTTTAATGGGCTGGGCTTTGAATATATGTCAGACATGAGGTTCCTGCAGTCAAGTCACAGACTGCTGCAGCAGCTGTACTACTTAGTATAGGGGATATTTATCTTAAGGGGGGAAAAAGAATAAGAATATTTAAAAAAAACCAAAACCCAATAGTCCTGTCTTATTTTACACAAGGCTTTAAATAAGTAAAAAAGCAAAAAAGAAAATAGCAAGGCAAAGTTTTGTGAGGCACTATACTGAAGTAATATGTCAGGCAAAAACTGAAACTTCTGTACAGGCAGAGTAAAATTTCAGTAACAGACAACCAGGAAATCCTAAGCAGTTTTTTCTGACTTCTTAGGGCAAAAAAATATTCCATTACCAATGGCTTCATGTATTGTATTGTATTATCTGTATTCCACGTGGAATACTGTTGTAAGCAATAGCTTTCTGCAGAGGGACAGAAAGAATGACTTTGGGAGGGGGAGGTAAGGGCTGGCCAAAGCGGTTCAACATTCACTGCTATAGAGATGGATGCAATTTACAGGAGAAGCTGGAAAGGTCACTGGGTGATAAAGCTATTTCATTTCACTGTACGTTTCTGGGTTCTTAGGGACAGGGAAACAGAAAGTCCCTTTATCAGCATGGGAATGGTGGACCCTTGCCTGTGGATTTATAGGGTGGAACAGGCCTTCATTTTGAGGTCAATTTCCTCTAAAATTTAAAAGCTGGGAGACCAGCAGGAAATCTCATGATTCTTTAGGTCTGATACAGTGGAAATACTTAAAGAAGTTATTGATTTGATGTTTGATTAGACACTTTGGTTACAGCTTGCTTAATTTTTCCAGAGGGTCTGGCACTGTACAAATAAGAGATGACCAAATCTTCACATCCACCACACATGCCCAAGTCTGTGTTTCACACAGAGAAGAGACAAAAGAGAATCGAAGCAGATTCTCTGTTACCTTGCAACTGAAGCAGCAGCCTAGGCTTGTGTCTTACCAGAATTTGTCACCTTGTACTCATTTTGCATGCATGTAAAAATGAATATCCATTGTAATACACATATTATTGATCTGCTCATTAACGTGTTCTTAAATCCTTTTTTACTTATCTCTTAATGCTGGGGCCTGAAGTCTCCAGGCAAGGTTTTGAGGCAGGAGTGAAATTAATACAAGCAGTGTGTTCACAGCAGATCAATTACAGTATTCATTCACTATAAAATTTGGCATTCAAACAACATTAAAGCTATAAATTAAAAGAGCAGCTTCCCATATATTTATAATTAGACTTACCACAGCATGTTTATCTGGGGTACAGCTCTACAGTGTAACAGAAAACGACCTTGGTATATGAAGAGCAGGGTAAAAACCACAGCATTGTGGAAACAATTCAACAAGGGATAACAGTAGAAACACCACAAACATTTTTCTAAAGGGAAAAATGTGTTTTCGTATGTCACTGAATTATGAGAAATAGTGTGTCCTACCTGATAGGATTCAGAGCTGTGGTTCGCGTATGCCAACTTCTATTGCTTTTACTACTCTGTTGGGTGAGATACCAGCTTGTTTTCTCATTCTACGCCTCTGTTTCCCAGTTTGCTGAATAGAGTCACAGTATTTTTCCAAGAAAATTGTAAATCTCTAGCAGATAGCAATTTCTCACCTATCAAAACTCACTTCCTCACCAAATCCCAAGGGATCTTCCCCAAGGATGGAAAGAGAGGCGAGGCGAGGCGAGGCGAGGCGAGGCGAGGCGAGGCGAGGCAAGGAAAGGAAAGGAAAGGAAAGGAAAGGAAAGGAAAGGAAAGGAAAGGAAAGGAAAGGAAAGGAAAGGAAAGGAAAGGAAAGGAAAGGAAAGGAAAGGAAAGGAAAGGAAAGGAAAGGAAAGGAAAGGAAAGGAAAGGAAAGGAAAGGAAAGGAAAGGAAAGGAAAGGAAAGGAAAGGAAAGGAAAGGAAAGGAAAGGAAAGGAAAGGAAAGGAAAGGAAAGGAAAGGAAAGGAAAGGAAAGGAAAGGAAAAAGAGAAAAATTAACTTTAGTAGATTTTTCATCTATTAGTTCTAGGCAGATGCTTTTTTTTTTTTGGTAGGCAGATTAGGCCTTTTTGCTTTTGTTTTTATTTTTTTCTGCCAACTGTGCTGATTTCTGCTGTTAACCGAATGCAAAGGGTTTGTGTGCTTTAATACCTTTCTTGAAGCCAGAAGAAATCAGAGCTTATATTTTATATAAAATGGTCATTTCTTTACAGAAATAGTTTCAGTTGTAATTTCTTCAAGCTAGTCAGAACAACATTCAGTATCTTGGGCAAGAAGTAAATACAAATGTTATATATATGTATGTACATCCCAATGACAAGCAAGTCAGGCAAAAGCACCAGGGGTCCTGCATGGATGAACAAAGAGCTCCTGGACAAATTCAAACTCAAAAAGGAAGCCTACAGAGGGTGGAAGCATGGACAGGTAGCCTGGGAGGAATACAGAGAAATTGTCCGAGCAGCCAGGGATCAGGTTAGGAAAGCTAAAGCCCAGAGAGAGTTAAATCTTGCAAGGGACATCAAGGGCAACAAGAAAAGCTTCTATAGGTATGTAGGTGACAAAAGGAAGACTATGGAAAATGTGGGCCCTCTCCAGAAGGAAACGGGAGATCTGCTTACCCAGGATATGGGCAAGGTTGAGGTACTCCTCTTTTTTGGCTCAGTGTCCACCAGCAAGTGCTCTAGCCACACCACATGAGTTGCAGAAGGCAAAGGCAGGAACTGGGAGAATGCAGAACTGCCCACTTTAGGAGAAGAACAGCTTCAAAACCATGAAACTGGAAGGTGCAAAAGTCTATGGGACCTGATGAGATTCATCTGCTGGTCTTGAGGGAACTTGTAGATGAAGTTGCCAAGCCCCTATCCATCATATTTGAGAAGCCGCTGCAGTTTGGTTCAAGTTCTCGCTGACTGAAAAAGGGGAAACATATCCCCCATTTTTAAAAAGGAAAAAAAGGAAGACCCCCAGAACTACAGACCAATCAGTCTTACCTCTGTGCCCAACAAGATTATGGAGCCGATCGTCCTGGAAAATATGCTAAGGCACATGGAAAATAAGGAGGTGGTTGGTGTCAGCCAACATGGCTTCACTAAGGGTAAATCATGCCTGACAACTTTGGTGGCCTTCTACGATGGAGTTACAGCATTGGTGGATAAGGGGAGAGCAACAGATGTCATCTACCTGGACTTGTGCAAAGCATTTTACAAGAAGCTCAACATGAGCTGGCAATGTGCGCTCTCAGTCCAGAAAGTGAACCGCATCCTGAGCTGCCTCAAAAGAAATATGGCCAGCAGGTCGAGGGAGCTGATTTTGCCCCTCTACTCCACTCTTGTGAGACCCCACCTGGAGTGCTGCTTCCAGCTCTGGAGCCCCCAGCATAAGAAGGACATGAATCTGTTGGAGCGAGTTCAGAAGAGGGCCACAGAGATGATCAGAGGGCTGGAGCACCTCTCCTATGAATATAGACTGAGAGAGTTGGGGCTATTAAGCCTGGAGAAGAGAAGGCTCCAGGGAAACCTTATAGCAGCCTTCTAGTACTTAAAGGGGGCCTACAGGAAAGATGGGGAGGGACTCTTTATTAGGGAGTCTAGTGATATGACGTGGGGTAATGTTTTTAAACTGAAAGAGAGAAGATTTAGATGTGATATTGTGAGAAATTTTTCACTCTGCAGGTAGTGAGACAATGGAACAGGCTGCCCAGAGAAGCTGGGGATGCCCCATCTCTGGAAGTGTTCAAGGCTAGGTTTGATGGGGCTTTGCGCAACCTGGTCTAGTGGAAGGTTTGGAACGAGATGATCTTTAAGGTCCCCTCCAACCCTAACCCTTCTATGATTCTATCTTTATAAATAGTACATTGTCTCTGCCTTCGCCTCATGCAGCGAAGTCACAGTATCGTAAACAATAAATGTAATTCATGAAATGTGAAATTCATGCCTGATCTGGTATGAGATAGAATTAAGAAGCAAAGCGCTAGCTTTTGTTTCTTCCAATGAAAGCTCAAGCAACTAGAAATAGAAAGAGTTAGAGAGCTTCCTTGAGACTGCAGATTTCTTCCTTGAAATCTTAGACACTTAAACATACACAAGTCGATGGGGGTGTGATACACCCAAGGGTACTGAGAGAGCTAGTGAAAGTGTTCACCAAGCCAGTTTCCATCATTTATCAGCAGTTGCTCGACAGCTGGCTGAATATGAGCCAGCAGTGTGTCCAGGTGTCCAAGAAGGCAAATAGCATCCTGGCTTGTATCAGGAACAGTGTAGTGAGCAGGAACTAGGGAAGTGATTGTTCCCCTGTACTCAGCACTGGTAAGGCTGAGTGTTCAGTTTTGGGCCCTGCACTACAAGAAAGACGTTGAGGTACTGGAGAGTGTCCAGAGAAGGGCTACAAAGCTGGTGAGGGGTTTAGAGCACAAGTGTCATGAGGAGCAACTGAGGGAACTGGGGTTGTTTAGCCTGGAGAAAAGGAGGATGAGGGTAGACCTTATCGCTCTCTACAGCTACCTGAAAGGAGGTTGTAGAGGGGTGGGGGTCAGTCTCTTCTCACAAGTAACAACTGCTAGAACAAGAGGAAATGGCCTCAAGTTGTGTCAGGGGAGGTTTAGATTGGATATTAGAAAAAAATTCTTCAACGAAAGGGTTACCAAACATTGGAACAGGCTGCCGAGGGAAGTGGTGGAAATATGGTTAGGGACATGGTTTAGTAGTGGTTTTGGCAGTGTTACGTTGATAGTTAGACTCAATGATCTTAAAGGTCCCTTCCAACTTGGAAGATTCTACTATTCTGTCTCTGAAACAAAATACATAACAACAGGAGCACAAAGGGAGTGATGCAATGGTCCCCCTGTTTGTATCCACATGCCAGCTAAATTTTAAAGTTGAATAAATTGCATCTATCAAGGTATGGGCAGCAGCTTTGCATGTGTTATTTTATCTCAGTGTAACCTACAGATGTTGGTCTCATTGTTTATTACAGTACCTTTTACTGTACCATCCCATATAATTTTCAGTGTGAGGTAGTTCCATAACTACTGCATGTGAACACACAGTCTGTTTGAAATATCTGCCTAAGCTGAGTACTCTCACTAAAAATGAAATTAAATTTGATTTGAGATTGTCTTCCATTCTCTTTTGTGTGCTCTTCATTACAGTTTGCTTCATGTTTTCATCTCTTGTGGGAAATGTTTTAACCAATGGAATCAAGGTCCATAATCACATAACCTAACATTGATCATAACCATTACAAGTGTCTAGAATTACTTTTGCCTATAGATTTTCCAGGATTTCCAGGAGCCTAAAGGCTCAAAAGGATTATAGCCATTGTTAAAATTTACTGTATCTTGTGTTCACTATTTCCTTCCCCCTTTCTTTTGAAAATATATCTATGTTTACATTTTTTAATTAATAAATACATACATGCAACATAATGTCTTTTTGCAAATTTATATTATCTCTAACAATAAAGTTTGTGTATGGAAAGTAGAAAATATTGTTATTTCTAACTGTTTTGTAAATTGGCCGGGAGCAAATCCAAGCTCCAAGATTTCTTGAAATCCCCGAATACTGAGATGCAAATCTAAATTAGTTTCCTAAGTCATGAGTTCTTTGTATTCATGACAGCCAGATCCCAGGTGCTTCATTTTGAATACCTTCTACATTCTCCTAAACATAAGTATTAGACACCAAGAGCTGTATTTGGAAAGCAGTTTATAATGCATGTACACAACTAGTTTTATAGTGTATTGATCCATTTGAACAGATAGTGTAAAAAATGGGTCGAGCAAGACATGACAGGAGCTATTCATACTGACAGTTTTCTCTGAGATTACGTGTGGTTCCCTGGAAGGTTAAATTTTGTTTTTGTATATACTACTACTGCTTTAAAACTTCATAGGCAATAACAACTTCTATTATAAGGAACATTTGGTAACAATTTCATTTCTGCAAGTTGAAATAGCATTAAAGACATCATATGCTGTGCTAAAAGGAGGAAAGAAATACATACTCATTTCTTCTTCATATTTTTTCAGAGGTACACTGGAAACAGTTCATTTGACTGCACTATAGCACAGTTGACTAGATGAACAAAAAGCCATCACCAAAGCTGTCATTTCAATTTCTAACTCATTTCCTCTCTTTCTCTGTTTCACGGTCTGTGTTGCAAAAGCTTATCCCCCAGCTCCTAGGCAAAGGCAACTTGTGAATAACAAATCTCAATGTCAAAAATGTCTAGCAAAATGGAAAAAGGAAATGACTAATGAGAAAACCTCAGACAACCCTTATCAGGACCTATAGATAGTATCTTTAGCAGTAACAGTAAGTTAGTGATGACATATGCTATAGTACGGCTTTTGCCACTTCTCCTGGGGCTGGAATGGTAAACTGTACTCTCTGTGAAGGATGTTAAGCTCATCTTCTATGAGTGCATGAGTAACCATCCAAATCAAAGAATGTGCTGTTCTCAAACAACATTTAGGAACCCCTGCTTTTCAAAACAATCACAGACTTCTATTGCTCGAGTCTGGCAATTTGGGTAGAAAAATTTCCTTGGTCACCACCATATATTATGGGAAACCAGAGCTGGTCAGAAATGATAATTGTTTGAAACAGGAGTATTTAGTTAGCTGTGTGCCAGGTGGGTTCTTGGCACAACTCCTCTTGGACTGAATAACCCATTTCTTTTAAGAAATAACTCTGCCTTTGTGCTTCCCTATGGGCACAACCAAAGCTTAAGCCACCTAGTAGACTGCATTTAATATCAAGGGCCATGAAATATCAGGATTATGGCAGCATCTGTAGTGGACTCTCATAGTCCATTGCTCTGAGACATCACTGGTGACCGAATGCATGAAAGTTGAGAAGATTTCAAAGGGTCTGAGCTGCAGCTGTGGTAAGAATTGTATCATTCAGACTTGAGGTGTTAAAATCTAATTGTAAGACTGTGGACAGTGGCTGAACAAAATAAATACATGAAATAGAGTTGGATGTAATGAAACATAGCAGTCTTGGTGTTTATTTGGCTGCCTTACTGTTGTCAAGTCTATGCAGAGTGCCAGGCAGACAAGATTTTGAAAGAAGACAATGCAGTAGATCTGTCTTTATTTCTGAACAACTCTGCCCTTTCCTAACGGATGGCTTAAAACAACACTTAGGGGTGACGTGAGTGTAGGATGATGTATAATCAGACTAATCAAGAACTGTCTGCATGTTGCCTGATAAGTAGGACTGCTTAAAGTGACTTCCTCAACAAGTTCCCTAGTTCTGAAAGTTGCTTCATTTGAAAGATGTCATATTTGTTATGATTGTGTGCCTGCTAGATTTCTCAAAGTTCTTTCTTCTGCTTTTGAATGTTTTGACTCAGAACTTCTTGGCTATAACTATCCATATCCAGGTAAGTATTTACTCAGTTCCTGCATGTGCAGAACTTTAAACATCTGCTGAGGTTGTTGAAATTTACTTTCCTTCAGTGAATTGTCTCACTACGGAGCTGCAAGGCAAATATGTTTATTCAGAAGAGATCAAAAGTTGTTAGCAATGCAACCTTTGCTTCTGATATGTTAAAGAAAACTAGTTTGCTGTTTATTCACATTTTGGTTTAAAGCCGCTTTGCTAAAGTTAACAAAGGAATAGTAATGCTATCAAATTGTCTGTAGGATAAATAATGTGTTAATGGTGTGGTGAGTGTGAGGGGAAATGCAGGGACAGGAAGAGAAGGAACAGCTTCCCTTGATTTTTGGATCATTTATCCAGGTCCCAGATGAAACACCTGGTTCCCTTAGACACTCAGTTTCACTAAAATTTTAATGTATTCAGCCACATTGTTTTTAATAACTACTGAATCTCATAATAAACTGAGAATTGTAACAGTTGAGGCAGAAACTCTATGGGCTATTAGAACTCTAATGTCTTGTAACTTAAAAAGAACTCTTGACCTGTCGAAGGAATTTTGAAACTGCAGTCATATTCTGAAATGAAGTACTGAAGTATCAGTGTGGTCCTATCCAGACAGGAACAGATTTGGGGATGATTTCTCTCACAATCCCTGTGAAATTCTGCCTTTTGTCCCAAGCAGAGCGACTAATCACTCCGTGTAGAATCAGATGCAATCAAATTCTTCTTACGCCTACCACACAGAGCACAGCTGCTTTCATGAGAAAGCTGCACTGTTCTGTCTTTGTCCAGGGTAGGAGAGATGCAGGGCTGTGGCTGTGGCTGCTAAGAGGGGGGATGGCATGCTTCACCTCCACTCACTAGCTACAAAGGTTTTGCCCTTATGCATGGCTAAAGAAAGTGTCTATCTTTTCAAACAACACTGGGAATAACTATTTAATGTCTCTTGAGCACAAAGGCAGGATGATATATGGAAATATCTTAAAAACTGTGGTTCAGGAGGTGAATTAGATGTTTAATTATGTCTATACTGCTGCTTTTGCAACGTGTACATATACTGAGGTTATTCACATACCTTCTTGCACACCTATTCTTATGTTAGCTCTATGGTTGAGAAATGTTATCTGTACTTTTGATCTTTTCTGAACATACATTAGTCATGAAAGCCTGAATCTAGTTTCCACAGGCCAATACTGCATTTGGGTGTTTAGAGTTCAAGGAAATTGTGGTTTTCAATATGAAGAGACCCAATAACAGAATTAGAAATCATTCAAATGACAAAACTTAGAATTATGCTTCTGAAAATCATACTCCAAGGTTTTTGGATCAGAGAACCAATTGAAAATATGGGCATCCAAAATTACAGGTTTGCATTGTGATCACCCTCATTTTTGAAGGCCCAGTGCTTATCTCCAATGTAGGTAATAAAAACTGTGAGCAAACTATGTTGAGATTCTTCTCTGAAAGGGTTATTTAAAGAACTGAATTACAGAACATTTATTGTTTTCCCATTTGCTTAGGCAGATTTGAATCAATTACTAAATGCAAAAGAGGACAGCTATGTCAAGCCTTTTAAGGTTTGCCTGTTGCTAATCTGGAACTTGATATATGTGACAGTCCTACTATTCAGAAAACATCCATTTTGGACCTCTCCTTGCCAATACGATTTTTCTAAGCCTTCATTTCCCTGGAAACATGCCCTGCAAATCAGCTATGAAAAAATATTAGATAAGAGAAATATTATTAATTTCCTCTCCCTAATCTACATGAGAGAATGTGGGTTTCATGTCTTTCTTGGTACACTGTCATAGCAATTTCTCCAGGTCCCTGCTGTCATATACCTAGCTCAGTAACACGATTCTGTCCTCATGCAGTCAATTACATTCACTTTGTTTCTACTCATAAAGAACATAAAATAAATAGCAAGTGGTACGTGTGGGCTCAAATCAGGTGATTCTCTCCTCTGTGTAGATTTTAAGCTGTTTTGGTTTTGTTCTTTTACAGTGGAACAGTGCAAGAATAAGTATAGTTAGTATAAACATATTGACTTCAGGAATGTGGGGTAATCAGGGGTAGATTAATATACATTGAAGACACCTGAAGGCTGTTTTAACACCTTTTTGTTTGTTTTCATGTATCTTTCTACAAAATATTAATAATAAAATTAGGCATCTGACCGAAATATCTATAGGATGATACAAGTGCCCAGAGAAAACAGCTGAGTGTATACAATTACATATAAAACAACTTTCACAGCAACCTTCTTCTCAGGAGAAGAAATGACTATATGAGCAAAGACATAAGGAATGCCATAAAATAACAGGTTGATATAAATTTTACAGGACACCTAATCATTTGAAAGTATTATATTTCTGTTAAGATGCAGCCTTGCCTTAGCTCTTTTCATGAAATAATACTATTCCCTCACTTTGAAATTTCTACAGAATTTCACTGACTTCTTTTCTGATTGTTTATAGAAGTATAGATATTGTCGATTTTTTCTTTTTTTTGAGAAAGAGTACAGATGGAAAGTGAAGTGTTTAGAGGTAATTAAATTAAAATGCCTGTTAATCTTAATTAAGTTTCTTGATGTATATTCATTGAGCAACATTACCTACATGCACCTTTAATCATGTGATTACACAGTTTTCCTCAGCTTCATCATGGAACAAAGGACAACCTCTTAAGGATTTGCTTAGTGAACTGCATTATACTGGATAATATCAGTTAATCTTAATATAGGTGGTACAACTTCCTATAGGCAGAAAAGTTGCAACCTTTTCTAACGAAAAATGATAAGACACAACTTGTTAATTATAATAGAGACATGAGGGGCAGCAGAAATTTATGAATAAAAGAACAAAACTCCTCTTGATATTTTTCAGACAAGATTTTATTTGAAGTTTATAATGCCAGATAGATCAGCTAAGGTCAACTCCGACTGTTTTCAAGAGATACAGTGTGGTGGCTTGACCTTGGCTGGCTGCCAGATAACCACCCAGCTGTTCTCTCACTCCCCTTCATCAACAAGACAGGGGTAGAAAATAAGATGAAAAAGCTCATGGGTCAAGATAAGGACAAGGAGTTACATACCAGTTACCATCATGGCCAAAACAGACTTGAGGAAAATTATTTTAATATATTGCCTATTGAAATAGAGTTGAAAGAGGAGAATCATAGAATCATAGAAACTTTTGGGCTGGAAGGGACCTTCAAAGATCACCTAGTCCAACTCCCCTGCCATGGGACATCTTTCACTAGATCAGGTTGCTCAGACCCCCATTCAACTTGACCTTGAACACTTCCAATGATAAGGCATCCACAGCTTCTTTGGGCAACCTGTTCCAGTGTCTCACAACTCTCATCATAAAAAATTTCTTCCTTATATCCAATCTAAATCTACTCTATTTCAGTTTAAAATTATTTCCCTCTGTCCTGTCACTACAGGCCTTGGTACAAAGCCTTTTGCCAACTTTCTTATAGGCTCCCTTTAGGGCCTTTTATAAGAAAATTGACAATGAGGTCTCCCAAGACCCTTCTCCAGGCTGAATAACTCCAACTCTATCAGCCTTTCTTCATAGCAGGGGTGTTCCAGCCCTCTCACCATTTTTGTGGCCCACCTCTGGACCCGCTCTAAGAGGTCCATGTCTTTCCTGTACTGAGGACTCCAGAGCTGGATGCAGTGGGGTCTCATGAGAGCAGAGTAGAGAGGGAGAATCATCTCCCTTGACCTGCTGGCCGTGCTTCTTTTTATGCAGCCAGGAGAGGATTGGCTTTCTGAGTTGCAAGCACACATTGCCAGCTCACATCCAATTTTTCATCCACCAGTATCCCCAAGTTGTCCTCCACAGGGCTGCTATCAATCAATTCATCCCCCAGTCTGTATTGGTATTGAGTTTTCCCCTGACCCACATGCAGCACTTTGCACTTGGCCTTGTTGAACTTCATAAGGTTCGCATGAACCCCCTCCTTAAGCCTGTCAAGGTCCCTCTGGATAAAATCCATTCCTTCAAGGATATTAACTGCACCACTCAGCTTGGTGTCATCTGCAAACTTGCTGGGGGTGCATTCAATCCCACTGTCTATGCCATTAATAAAGATATTAAATAGTATTTGTCCCAGTGCAAACCTTTGAGGTACACTGCTCATTACTGGTTTCCATTTGAGCTGTTGACTGGAATTTTTGCATGCAGGCATCCAGCCAATTCTTTATCCATTGAATAGTCCATCCATCAAACTCACATCTCTTCAATTTATATCTAAGAATGTTGTGGGGGACTGTGTCAAAGGCCTTGCAGAAGTCCAGGTAGATGACATCAGTTGCTCTTCCCCTGTTCACTGCTGCAGTTACTCCATCATAGGAGGCCACTAGATTAGTCAGGCAAAGACAAACAAAGGAACCGAGACCAAAACTAAAACACGTTCCCCCACCCCTCTTCTTCCCAAGCTCAACTCTTTTGTTCCTGACTTCTCTAACTCCTCCTGAGCCCCAGAGCCCTGAAGAGCACAGGGGGATGGTTAATGCAGGGTTGCTCTCAGTCAATAATGGTTCCTCTATGCCGCCTCTGCTTCACCCTTCTTGCCTGCTTCACTGTGGTGTCTCCACAGGCTACAGTCCTTCAGGATAAAAATAGTCGGTGTGGACTCTCCATGGACTGCAGCTTCCTTCAGGAAATATCCACCTGCTCTGATGTGGGGCCCTCCATGGGCTGCAGTGTGGATATCTAGAACAGCATGGTCCTCTTCACAGGCTGCAGGGATGTACCTTCTCTACTGTGGTGTCTCTACTCAGGGAGAGTACAGGAATCTGATGGAATTACTTCTCTGCCGGCTGAAGTGTTTCTGGACAGTGTCATTATCTACAAAACATGACACTGTTACAGCATTTGTGAAGTTCTACCTAGATTTTTATGGTGTATTAACTATAAATTGCCTGCCTTGCCTCTTGTTTTTGCTGACAGAATACAGACTAGGGGCTGGATGAGCTGGTGTTGCAGTTCCCCTTAATGACTACCAGACTAAATGAATTGTTTAGATCTGTGGTAGAGACTGCCTAGCCTAGAAATGGCTGTCTCTTGAGCTAAAATCAACAACCCTTTTTTCCCTGTTCAAGTACTTTCAAGCACAACATCTTTTTCAGTATGTGGAAACAAATGTCTGTACTTTAACATTATATGGAGGAAAGACATGTAGATATACCATCTAAAACACATCCCTACTTTAGGGACCAAGTATCTTCCAGCCCTTCACAGAGTTTTGTGTCTCCAGGGAGCCATTTAGAGTGCTGAAGTTAGTCAACAGCTAGTTCTGCAACTGTGGTGCTCTCAAACATTTTCTGTAGACTTCTGCCTCTTTCTTCTGAGTATGTTGTGATCCTACACTTCTAGTTTCAGGCCTTTATTTAAATGCCTAGAGATGGCAGTGAGAAATCATCTTTTCCTCTTGGAGCAGTGAAGACAGATATATGGTATTTTTGTGCAAAATTTACTTATGTACAAAAAATTTTAGGCTTCTAGTATTTTTTTCCTACAGTACACATTATCCTTATAAATGTTGAACAAAATTTCTTAATTTGAGAGTTATTGAAAGTTGTTGGAATATTTTTCCCTTCGATTTATTATCCCACATTATAAATCAATCTTTAAAGGCAAAATTGCTATCTCTTAAAAAGAAATATCACATTTTGTACTGTGCAATTTCAAGCAATAAAAATCATACTGTGGTAACGAGAATAAAATTGCAGCAGTAGTCAAGCTGGCAAAGGAATAAATTGGAATAAGCATCCTAACACACGATAACATTATTCAAATAATACATACAATGAATGCAATAGGATACTGACTGCAATTATTTATTACAATAGTGAGTTGTGGGATTTAGATGTAGAAAAAGCACAACCTTTCAGAGTTAATATAAACATGTCACTGGATGCTTTCAGTCTACTGCTGCTTTTTATTTTCAATTTCAGTACACAAAACAATGGAAATAATTCAAAATTGTAGGTGAAAGTACAAATGATACATATATAATAAAAAAAAAGTCTAAAAAAGTGTTTTAGTCCTAATGGTCAAACGGGTTTTTGACTGATACAGATAGAGCTACCTGAATAGAAAAAAAAGATGTGTACGGGAAAACTGCAAAGTGCTGGACCTGCAAGTTTCTGTGACAAGTTTCTGTGACAAGTTTGACTAAGTGTTCTTTTATATCTACTTGAACTTTGAGTCTGAGGTAGATAAACACAGCCAAATTCTCATTGATTTTGCCTCCTTATGTCCAGAATAGCTAAAGACATTTGATTTTACATGGGATCTTTACTTCCTTGTATTGATATCCACTCACATGCGCAAATCAGTCTTTCCAGCCCAAACGAGCACGTTGGAACTGAGCCATCTGCAGAATATTGTTCATGGAAAATGACAGGATGACATATCTTCTATGTTTTGACTGTGTACATATTTATGTCGATGACATTGCATTATACAAGTATTCATAGAAAACATATCCTGATCAAAGCATGTTACTTTAAAGGTATTTTGAAAACATTACGGGGAAAAATAAAATACAATCATTATGTCTACCTCTAGTGAAGCTCACTGTATGCTTAGCTAGTGTGCCTTACGAGGTAAGAAGGAAGGAAAGACATCTAAAATTGTAAATTCTGACACACCATTTATAAAGTCATTAAAGCAGAGATTCCCTTCAGTATTTTGAAACAGACTTAGTAGGCCCGAGATACTCCTACTATGCGCATCTATTCAATGAAACACTTTTTTTCCCTTAAAGTTCAGGAACTACACTGCACACTGTAGTCTGAAATAGGAAATAAATTGAAATCTCAAGAGATTGAACAGGACCCCAAAGGAAAGGGAGGAGCTGTTGGCAATTGTGTTCTATATAAACTATCAGCCATCATCAAGATGAGATGTAAGACCCTTGTTCACCAGCAAACTGAATGGTGATGTCAAGGGCAAAGCACAGTGTTTTTGTGACTGCAAGCCACTTTGTGTTTCCATGGTCAGCTAAAAAAGAGATAAATGACCATTATGTGCAATTTTGATTTCTTTGAGTTAACACAAGAGATTATGTTCTTCATATAAGAGGTTAGCTTCTCTTGATATAACCCCTAGAAAAATCATGAAAAACACCTGATAACTGTAGTAACTGTTCTGAATGTGACACATGTACATTTCTATGTGTGATTCTGGTGTTATTAATTCTTTTCTCACTTGTCCACTTCTGGTGATTTTACTGCCAGGCTTGAAATACCTATTTTCATAAAACTCTGTTACTTTACAAAGCGTCTAGCCCACACATATGAAGCAACCCTGTCATCTGGAAGACTAGAAACTCTCAAATCACATAGCATATCCAGAGCAGAGGTTGATATAAAATTTATTGTCCTCTCCAAGGGGATTTTGTTTGCAATGTGTTTCACCAGCAGCCTGTATTGCAGATACATTATGAGATATTTGAAGGAAACAATGAGAATTATTTTGGAAAAAACTCACAATGTCTTATGTTAAAGTGTATTTCAATGGCAAAGATTGTGATGAAAACCAACTTTTTAATCTACGTGATCCATTTTTATGGTAATGCTCCTGATAAAGAAAAAAGAAGGTGGTGACAGAATTTCTCCTTTGCTTCCACTCCAACAAAGCATCCAGCAACAATGTAGTCTCACTGATCCTCCTCAAATGCCATTAGGACAGGCATCATTTTCATACTTATTTTCTCTTTAGAACCACACACACAAAGAAGTCTTCTCATGTAAAGCTTCATTAACAAAGAAACAAAAAAACAACTGGTTGCAGTTCTTGCCAAAATACCAGTTGTTATTGCAGGTAACAAAAACAAAGGGTACTTTCCAGCCCTTAGGTACTACAGCGATTTTGGTCCTTATGATAGCTGCCGTGTATTTCTATAAAATGTTAAGCACCTTTAAAAAAATCTATGTATAGAATGCTTTGGGGTTATTTAGGAGAGTGGGATCATATGCCAGAGAAAGCTGGCAGTATATGTTTCACCAAAACAGCATCATTGCACCAAACCTCTTCCCAACGACTATTAATCCATTACAGAAGTCCTGGTTCCCATTCCTTCTTCTATAAAACTTGGTGCTTCTTAAATTACACAAGTATGTGTTTCTGGAGAATGAATGCATAAATTAATATTTTATCCCTATATTTAGTTCCTGCATCAGTCACTTAGATTCGTGAGTATCATCCTCATTAGAGTTCTTGCGGTGTCAGTTGTGACATTTTGGTTCTGTTTTGGTCAGCACACTTCTATGTTAATGTTGTAGCATTGGGAGAGAGCTGCCACAAGTATCAGTCATGATGAGTAAAGAGCGCAGTGGGTTTATCTTCCCAAATTCCTGGGTGTTGTATTTTCTCACAGAAGGAGGTAAAAGATTGGTAACCTTTCTAAAAGCTAACAGTGGCTATGTTCCAACTGCCAATTTTTATTCCTAAATGACAGGCCTTGAATGTAACTTAAATACAGCGGGAGTCAAAAAGAGAGCTTTAAATAATAAATGACATTTTAAAAAGTACTAAACAAGTAATTGAAAATATGGCCTGTAAAAGACTTTTCTTTTTGCCTACTGGCAACTGAGAGAAGATCCCAAGAAGCTACAGTGTCAGCCCAAAACTCTGAACAACCTTGGCTAGAAGCTTTGCACAAGGAAGTTGACCTGAGATTAGCCACACTGAGTGCTAAAGAGGAAGAACAAAACAAAACAAAAAAAAAATCCCCCAAACCAAAAAGGGTGGAAAAAAAAAAAGGTTAAAAGAATATGTTTTATCTTTTTAAAGATGCATCTGGCCTCTGACTGAAAAGATTGGTCAGCATGTTGGGTTTTTTTATTTCTTTGCCTCTTCTTTTTTTTTTTTTCCTGAGCTGCTTTCTTCCTTGCTGGATTTTAGTGCATACTCTGCTCAGGAGACAAATTGGCACATTTATTAAATATTCAGGTAGATACTGCTGTATGTCAAAGAATAGAAGATCAAAGGGACATTTCTTTGCACAAGAAACATGGCATTGATTTTGTATTTCTATAAAAAGAAGATGAGGCTTAGTGTGTAAGTGTCTGACAAACTGCTTTAATCTTTGCTTGTGATGGTTAGTTGTGGTTATTTGGGGGCTACAGTCCAGCTCGTGTGCCTCCAGAATCTCTAATGCTTGCCCTTCAAACTATGTTTTAAATGCTTGTTTCCACCCTAGAGTTGTCAGTGCCGAGGTGGGTTGCCTTAAGGTCTTTCTGCAGGGCCTGGAAGAAGTCTGGTGCTACAGAAAGATTCACCAACAGCACAGAAAACAAATTAATAAATTAACACAAGACAAATATTCTGGTTTTGTAAAACTCCTGTTTGACATTGCTGAAAAAATCCAGTTCTGTGGTAGAAAGTGATTTCTTTTTTTTAATCTCATCCTTAAGATAACTAAAATGGAAAGCAATTCTTATTGAAGTAGAAAATTATGAGTTACTGAAACAAAACAGCTGAATTTAATTTGCTTTGGGTATGTAAGAAAGGATTTCTGCACGGTGAACCTTTTGTGTATTCTGATCATTTTTCCCCCTGGTTTGGGATAAGGATTTTTTTGAAATGTTTAAAATTTCTGCAGGTTATAGGAACTATTTTATGCCTTATCCTAATACCATCACAACAGAAGCATGGTCAAAAGAAGCTCTACTAGATCTTCCCTTTTGGATACAAAGTACCAAAACTGATAAAGAAGAATGTAATAGTGCTTATTCATCCTACACGCCCTCAAAAACTCTTTGGTCTCGTGAGATGGTTAGATCATTTCAGTGTACTGGTTTGTTGCAGCCTGGTATTTTAGTTCCCTGTGCATTTTTATTTTTTTTTAATACAGTGATGGCACAGTGGACATGCTCAGCTCTGTGACCATAGCTGCAAGAGTAAAACAGGAGTAGGTCATGTGGAAAAGGTGATTTTCTTTTGAGTCTGCTCCATGTTGAGCAACTCTAGTACTACTGCTCTAATAAATAGTTGCCTGGGGAGACCCATCCCATCAGAAAGCAGCACAAACAGGGTTGCTCTAGGAGGGTGCCAAGCTGGGAGCTAGAGGTGACCCCAGTGCAGGCCAGGGGCTCACTGATGGGGTGCCCACCAGCCAGCAGACAGCACTTGGGAAGCTACAGAGTACTTTGGGGGAATGCATTGAGCAATGACATGTGGTGTGCATGGGGAACAGAGTAGTCATGCTGAAACAAATACATCCTTACATCAAAGGAAGTGTTGAACAGAATTTAGTGTGGGAAGCAACACCAGGGAGGAAGATGGTTGGATGATGGTATGATGGTGTTACTAATCATGGTAATCACAGTCCTGTCTGTAGTGTGTGTTTAAATAAAAAGGAGGTAAATAGCCAAAGGAGCAAAAGTATTATTGGTTTTGCTGCTCTTGGGTTTAGGGTGGGTGAGAACCTTTTCTTTTTGCAGGGGGCAAGGGGGTAGGGGGAGCTTTTCTTCATTTTATGCACGCTAGCTTGTTTGAATTCAGGATGCTTTGTAAAGGACAGAAGCTGACACAAACTTTTTCAATCTCTTGGCATATTTTGGCTTTGCATCTCTGAAACTCCTCTCAGTCCCTGCTTACCTTCTGTCTTGTTTCAAGGTGTCTGTCTGAAGGTTTGTTTGCCCATGAACTCTGTCTTTCAGGCATTGCAAATGGCCATGGAAATGTGACAGCTTGGGCTTTAAACTTCAAGCAAAACATATCCTGGGCATTTATACATACAATACATGCCTCTGTCTGCCAGAACAGACATATGTTAGTAAAATCACAACTGTTTTAAATTCTTCAAAGCATCTCTTTTCATTTTCCCATGTGGCTTCTTTGAGTCCAGAATTTGAATGTAACCTTAGAAAATAATTCTATATCCCGAACATGTAATTCTAGTTCAGGATTATCTGTGTTTAATGCCATTAATTTTGGATAGGCGTGTTCTCAAGGGTACATTTGATTTGCTCCCATAATTATCTGGGAAAAAAAAGTACCTCCTAGCTTTTTTTTCCCCAATTCTAAAAAAGCAGCGGACCCACTTGTGGTGTGAAGCCCACAAAACATTAATGGTAAGCTAGGAGACAAATAGGAGGAGCTGCCCAGGAGTCACTCAAGTGCCGCGTCCTGCTTTGATTTGCTGTCTTTCTCATACTGAGCAATACCATCCTATTCACTCATTATGTAGCCTTCCATGCTGGTTGACATTTTTTTTTTTCAAATGTGTGAGAATATAATGCAGGCAGTTCACGGATTTGGTTAAAGTAGACTAGAGATCAGCAGTAAGTGATTGCAAGAAGAGAGGCAACATGTTTTCACATACATAGATGCACACATGGGTTTTTTTTAATCCTATCTTTGTCAGTCATGGTGTCTGCCTTGTTTTACAGTAAGGCACAAAGACTCAGGTTCAGTTTCCCAACCCAGAAACCTAGATGTGGCTGCTGTCTGTATTCTTTTGTTTCAGAGAAGTCATAATCTTGTTCGGAATTTTGATCTAGAATAATTATAACTACAATTTCAGTATAACAACTTTAACTCTCGCTGCTAAGAATTTTACTATGGCTGGTTTTTCTTAACATTTTATAAGACAGCTGGCTGCAGACCTCATCAAATCTTGTACGACCAACTAGCTGTCTGTTAGTGCATCTCTTTTTGCTTTTCTCCGTAAGCTATTAAGAACATTTTTGTATGTAGAACATTTTGATGAAGTTCATTGGAAGGCAGAATGGCTTATTTGAAAGACTGACAAGGTCAATTCCTGCATCGTGTGTATAAATTTCACCAAAGTGGATTTAATGTGAGGACTGTACAGGATCCCTCCAAAGAATAGCAGAGAAAACCACAGCTAGGTAGATCTTCTTTGTAAGTCGATGGGTTTCGTCCTTTAACTTGAGTACATTTGGATACGTAACACAGACTCAGAAAAGAAGATTACTAGAAGGCCGGAGAAGATTACTTAGAAGAACTAGTATTAAGTAATATATTCTTTTAGTTCAGGTGCTTTTTTATCTTACAGCATGGCTGATATATTACAGAAGGTCTCAAAGGAATGTCTTGTTCAGATTTTCTGTTTCTTTCCTTCCTGTTTCCTTCATCTTCAGTTCCCTGTTTTAGCATCAACTACAAAACGGATGGGTAAATAGTATTTATCTGAATATGTGTAATATATAAGGGCAGAGTCAGGAAAAGACACCTTCACTATGTCTATAGTCAATTTTACAACGGCTTAGTATGTGTATGTGTGTGCACACAATTATCTGTGCAGATACTTGCTCATCTCTGTCATTATATATATATGCCTATCTACCTATATTTAGGGAGATTAAATTAATATTTTTCTCTGACTCTGCTATTTACTTATCCCCCAGTAATATGTGTTTAAAAAGCATGCCCTGTAATCAGAAATATTTGTGTGGATTTCTTTGGAGCAATATAGGATCCGGTTGAACGTCTGTGCTACCTTTCACAAATTATTTACTGTGGGGTTGCAGGCAGCAGTGATCTGTTCTATGGAGATACATTTGCTTACATTGTCCTGGTGCCAACAAAACAAACTTTCATGCTTTAGGCACAAAGACTATGACTTTAAGAGGAGAATTAAGAGACAATAATTTTCAGATGTGCCTATCTATTTCACTTCCCCAAATGGATATCTTGTTATAAATAACTACATAATATTTCCATCACAGCCACTAATGTGCAGGGTTTACAGCATATATTTAAGTTTAATGGATTTTAGTTTACCCTTGAGAGAAGGGCAAAGTCTCAGTAGGGCAACCTTACTTCCTTTAGACAAGATATAAGCAACAACTGTGCAACTGCAGAGCAGGTCTAAAAATAGCTTTCTGGCAGTACAGTACAAAGCAATGAAGTATAAAAGCAAGGTACTCAGTCTTATACTGCAGTTAGCTGCTCACTGGAGATTTCCTAAACTTTAATTCAAAGTATTATGAAAGAACCAATATAATATATAGGTACATAAATTTTTCTATCACATAAGTTAACTGTACTTCATGGAATTCCAGCTGCCCAAACTTATTCAGATTATATGAGGGAAATTACAAGGTGCCACAGTACAAAAAAAATCCTGTTACAGTAATAATAACAGATGCTCAGAGCAGTTCAGCAACAATAACTAAATCTCCTCCTTTCCCCCGTTCCCTTTAAAAAATAAGAAAAAAGAAAAAGAGAGAGACAGTTTATTGCAAACAAAGACAATGACTAAGAGACAAAGACAAAACTGGATCTGTTTCTGAACAAAATCTTCAGCTTTCATTGGTAGCCCCCCAGCACTCATTCAGCAGAGCTCCTCCCATCAATTTGTGCAAGGTGGAATTTAGTCATGGTGACACACAGTTCACCAGTCCCTGGAGTGAAACAGGCTGTTACACTTTCTAAGCACTGTGTTCATTTAGACAAGAATGAAAGCCATTCATAGAGCTGGTTGAAATTAAATGAGCATCCTATAGAAATGTGTTTTATAGCATGTTGATGTACTGTTTTCCAAGCCAATTTCGATCAGTGAACTCTGCTCTTCAACACTTCTTACACTCACCTTTTAACTGAGAACACAGAGTTTGTTGACCAATATTGCTTTATGGATCACTTAATGTGACTTGATAAAACTAATAGTCTGGTAATCACCCCTCACACACAATTAGAATCAATTAAACTGATTTTGGTTTCAGTTAATCTTGCTGGTTGATACCAAATCTATATGTTCACACTCATGTCTTGGCTGCATGGCCAGTGTGTTCAGACCTATGTCCATAAATGAGCGCAGAGTAGCCATCTACAGGAAAAAAATAAATGGTTTGTTTTCATTTTTTCTTCCAGTTTTCTGAACCCTGGATTTTTACCTGGCTCATAGATCATGTGTTGTTCTTAACGATGTGCACCAATGAGTAATATATTGACTTGAAAACACACATGTTCGTTTTCACATTTTAAAAAGGTGTCCTGTAATCACCAGAGTATTGCCTACTAGCACTGAAAATGCTACCCTTAAAAGGCATTTAAGTGACAATCTGCAAACTTTATCTTCAATGAAGAGCCATGGCAGTTACCTATCTACATCAAGACCATGAGAGATTTTTTTCTGTTCCTTATTAGATGCTACATAAGCTCAATAACTCTTTTCATTATGAGAATTGCAATACACATCCTTTATTGTTTGCCATCCTAGATTATACGGTAGGTATTTGCACCTCCAACTCCACTCATATGCATGTGCACATATACACAAATGTGCACACTGGTAAAAGCCTACCTCTCAGCTGTGTTATTAGTCTCTCTTATTAGAAACTTATAGGAAAAGAAATGTAAATAATTTTAAAAGCAGATTTTTACACACAAGTCTGGGGCAGCAGGGATGTTGTTATTTGTTGTTTCTCTTGAACTGTTTATTGTTTTGTAGAGGTTTACATGATTGGAGCAGGTTTTTTCTTTTATTGTGAAAGGAAGGGCAGATAGACTAATGGACAGTTTGCAATAAATTTGACCTTTTCCACTGCTGTTTTAATAATCAGAGGTGGCACCTTTAGACATAAACATCTATTGGCTCTTCTTTCCCCATCCGGGGGCAGATCCTCAGCAGATGTAAATAGCCTTAAGCTGCAGTGAAATCACTGACATTAGGACAGAGTGAAACAGCTGAGTCAGCTCATGGGAACCCATAGGGTACATTGATGAGTGATGTATGAGTATGTTCCAAATGGGGACAGAATAGTAAATTCTGGGCAAAACTGACTACAGCTCTGAAGACAGGTATTGCTGTCTTGGGGGACTGGATGTCCTTCCTCCCAATAGTTGTGTTCAGAATGAGGAAATCATGTACAGTGTACTCAGAGCTCTTTAACATCAGCTTGGTCTGAATGCAGAGGGTTTGTTGTACCATGTATTTTTAAAACCCCAAAGCATGGCATTTATTAGAAAAATGAAAGGTGAAGATGGAGTGGTGTACGGGTGTACTTTGAATTTAAATGGAAATAAATCTATATTGTATTAAGAAATTAAATTTTAGAACAAGTTTCAATGCTACTTTTCAAAGAGCTTAATGCCACAAGGATACCAAGAGTGCATGAGGTCTCATCACAGCTTCAGTGGGAATGGAGAAATCTTGATATCATGTGACCAGGTGAAATAATTAGCTAACCTCTTAATTATGTACAGATATTGGTTTGATATTTCTTAATTTCTTCACTCTATCCATTTTTAACTTGGATGTTGATGGCATTAGTCTCTTTAAATTTTGAGTTAGTCCCTTCTTCTGGCTGTTGTATATAATTTATTGTATATATATTTGTTATCCTTAAAGTAGTAGCAAAACCTAATTTGCTTTATTATAAGGGTCTGTCCATTCTTTTTACATAAGTTTTCTGGTTTGTTCTTAGAAGCTGGGTGGCTCACACTGGCTGCATGAATAAGACATTAAGGGGAACTGGGGGAGGGACAAGGCTGATAAAGTGTTGTTAGGACCCGCAACAGAAACCTTACTAGCCAGAGTGGGATTCCTTTCACAAAATAATATTCTTTTTTAAGTGGGTTTGGGTTTTTTTTTTCAGTGCCTGAAACAGGGACTCTGCCTCTTCTGGGACCTTTGGAAACTATTGATAAAATAAAGCAACACTAACAGATAATAGTGCAAAATAAAGTAGAAAATGGCATAATATTGATTAATCCATGAGGAAAATCACCAGGAGATCATTACTCTAAGAACACTAGTAGTTATCTCTGCTTAAGAGAGAGACAGTACTGTGATATTTTGCCCCAGATTGCCTAAACATGCTGTTTACCTTCCTGGTGTCTCTAGGCAATGTCAAATGTCTGCTTTGAAAGTTTTAAAGAACATCTGCATTGTGCTGCGGCTGTTAGGCAGAATTTGCTAACTGACTTTATCAGGGTGGTTTACTGTTGGGAGAAAGCATATTTTGCTGGTATTGCCATCAACCTTTATCATGGCAGTCTGATACTTGGAGGTTCTATTTTATTCCATTTTAAAGAAACAACAACAAAATTTCTGGGGTCAGATGACTATGTTAGAATTTCTGCTTTAATTTTAAGGATAATTCTGAATTTCCTGATGAAGAGGAAGAAATCAGGAACTTCATGGAAAATGTGTAAAACCAGTTCTTAAAAAGTTCAAATGCACTGTTTTTGTAAAAGTGTTTGTCAAGACTGTGGGAGCATGGCTGTGGCTTCCCCACCTTTTTTTTTGGTGAAATTGCCTTTTCTTCCTTTTGCCCCTGTTCTTTAACTTGGGTCTCGTACCAAAATATTGCTGTGTTTTGCCATATGTATTATGGCATATGTATAAAATATGCATTTTTGAAAGGATCAACATCACGAAATACTCCAGCTCAGCAAAATAAAGTGTGAAACAAAGTTTTTAGTGTATCATTAAAAACTTTTTCTGAATTCTCAGTGTCCTGCTTATAGGACTACAGGGGAAAAATGACTTCTGGCTGACAGATATGTGTTTGGGAAGCATAACTGGTCATATCTCCATTGTTTTTCATTGCTGTTCATTGAATATAGGTAAGTATTCAATCTAGGTAACAGGCAGGTCATTTGCATTGCATTTTGAACCACCACAAAGAGAAGGCGAGTTATTTTTTGCCTCTATTGCTTCTGCTTATCACATAGAGTGGCAGGTCTTTGTTTTACAGCCTGGCTATTTGAAGTGGAAAAATCTCTGAACTTTAGGGTTGTAAATTCAAAATGGCATTAGGACTCAAAACAAGATTCAATAAAAGAAATAGATATCTGAAGTGGGACTTTGGCAGAAGTTTTACATGTTATTTGTGCATTAGATAAACATGGCTATTTGTTTATTCTTTTAATAGGTTTATCTTTCTACAAAGTCACCTGAAAGTTATTGCAGTCTTTATAGAACATATTGTGTGTTTGAACAGCAGAAGAAAACATGATGCAAATTTAACACTCTTCAGTGTTAAGGAATTATTATAACACAATGCAAAGCCTCTAGCTTTTTCCTTACCTTCCTTGATACCTGTTTCCATTTGGCAGGAGGCAGATGTGTGAGAGATATAGTCTCTTGCAGCAGAAAGAGCATTACAAAATAACCGTGTCTTTTTTACTTCTGAAAAACTTTCCATTTTCACATATATTTCTGTGTAGAAGCATGCATTTGAAAATACAGTATGGGATAGCTTATACAGCGTTGCATCTGTAGCGGAAGGCTTATAGCCACCTAACCCTTCATTGTCAAAGCTTGACTTTACAATACACTTTGTATCAACTAGGCACAAACACTTGATGTCAAAGCATATTTGTTAATTCATGCTCTCACCCTCTAATCTAACATGCGAGATCCTTCCAGATTTCAGCCTCAGATCTTATCCCTCTTCTCCATGATGCAAATTAACAAAAATTTAACTGCTTAACCCCCTAAAATGCTATTGGTTTGTGACCTGAAAGTTTGCACTAGGCTACATTTCTCTAAGCCTTCTATCCCACCCACACTCAGAACTCGGATCCTGAGCATCCGACCCTGAGAGTTTCCATGCTTCTCAACTTCCTCTTCTGCTCAAGACGACATAAATCCATAGCTCCCACCTTGAATGGGTGGCCAGCTGCATCTTGGATCATTAGTTGTCATAGAAAAAAGTGGGTTCTGATTTGTTGAAACCTTAGAAAACCAGGCAGGTTTTACAATACATGCAGAAATCTAGACCTCTGTTCTTCTGCTGGCACCTCAGGTGGCTAATATAAAGCCAGCCTAGGTGTAATTGTCCTGCAGAACAATTGAAAGGAACGGATGGGTTTGAAAAGTGATTACAATAAACTGCTGATACAAACTGTAAACAAATGCAAATTAAATTTAAGCTACCTACTGGAGTCGTCTTGGAAGTCATGTTTTTCTAGCTGCATTTTAAGTATGACCTAAGTCCTTTTTCAGATTTGGCCATGGTTGTTTACCTCTCCATTGTTTTGATTAGAACTGAACCCAATTTACTCTTTAAACATGGTGCCTTTGAAAACCTTCCTCTCCAGATGAGAAGATTGGCTTATGTTTCCAAAAAGTACTAAATTGGTTTTATAACACTTTTTTTTTTTTCCTTCAGTCAAGGTATTCATAGTTTTTCCCCACTGAATATTTAGTTATGGTACGTACAACACAGTTTGCACCACTGCAACTTCTCCTGGTTATCATTCTGCTGTAACGTATGCTGCTTTTGTATAACTCAGGCCTTCAACAAAGCTGCAACTGTGCAAACTAAACATGTGGTGACATCTCTGCTTGCCTTTCTCACTCTGTGCTATAGCATGAAATTGCTCCAACGTTTGTTTTCTCTGTATTGTAAGCAAAAGCAGAGGTAAATAGAAAGTGGATGTACTGTAAACAAAGATCGAACAGCTACTTTTAATGGTATTTCCTATGTACACATGCATATTGTTGCATTAAGCATGGATCAAAGTGTCCTGGATATTACAAATGCTAGCTGATTGGGAATCTGTAGTTTAAAAGGAATTGGTACTTTGGTCTGATCGTTATTTCATTGTACAGAAACTGCACCCCTAAAAATGCTCTGCAGAACATAGTGAAAAATAAGAGACACTTAATGCATAACAGGTAATTAGTTTTGGCAAATATTAAAATGTCTATTGAAAACAAAAGGAAAGAAACTGTCATGCATCTGAACAATAAAAGTGCAGTTCTGGACCTCTTAAACAAAAGATGCTATTAGCTTTCCTGCCAGGGCCTCATTGTTTGATTTTTCCCAAACGTGCTTTGTTTATGAATACTACATCCAAAGGTTCCCTTTATTTATGTTATAGTGACAGCAGAGAAAGGCAAGAAGTCCTGTAAAACAGGGATTATCCTAGTATGAATGACACTTTAATAGAGAACCTGTTTTGTAGGTTAGTTCTCCCCCTGCTTTCTTTCCAGACTACCTAGTTCTAATACTTAAAACTTTCTTCTAACATCTAAGGTAACTGCTGATTGGAAAAGTAATATCAAGTGAACTTGACTTTTTTTCCCCAGTTTTGAGGACTGACAGCTCCCTGAAGTCCATGGGAAATAGGAGTGCCCATAACCTTTTAAAATCAAGTTTTTCATGTCTTTCACTGACTTTCAATGACATTTATAGCAGCTGGAAATCTTGAACTGCAACAACTCTGTGAGTGACCAGCAGGTCACGCATGACTCATTGAGAACTTCCTCTACATAGAACTTTCCATTTATGGCATCATTCTTAAACAACCTTTTCTCTTTCTACCCCTTTAAGGATAGGTTTTAGCTGCCGGTTCCATGTTAATTAGAATCTCCATATGCAGGTGGTCTTTCTGATATTGCTTAAGGTGAATGAGAGAACCAGAATTTGTTTTTAACATTGCCCTCTTTGTAGAAAGACTATATAATGCATGTTGAAATTAAAATAATAAAATTTTCTCAAATACTTTCAAAACAGGTAGGATATGGGATGGCTAGAGACTGTTTATAGTTTTTAAATGCCTTCAAAATGAGAGGGATCATCTTTTCTCTTGAGCTAGGCTCTGTGCAGAAGAAAAGCAGCACCGTTCAACTCCTTCAGAAGTTCTTTGTGCCTGTTCCTTCAGAGGGAACACTGTGTCCCTTGTTTAGGATTCAGCGCTTGTCCACTGGAGAGAAGAAAGTGTAATGCAACTTAGGTCAGACTCAAAAATGTAAGAAATGAAATCTTACCTTCAGAGGAATTTTTATTTCCAAAAGCAAAATATACCAGATTTTGTCAAAAACCTAGCTGCTGCTGTTGTCCATATATGTCAAACACATGGGTGTCAGTGTATAGTTTTGTAGTAACAGATAGCTTTATGCTGTACTTGCGTGATTATGCAATAAGCCACAAAATGCTCAGTGGAAATCCCTGCTCCATGGAATCTGGTTTTGCTACTAACTTAAACTGCTATGCCCCATCCCTGGAAACATTCAAGGCCAGGCTGGATGGGGGCCTGAGTGACCTGATCTAGTTGAAGGTGTCCCTGCTCATTGCAGAAGGCTTTGGACTAGATGACCTTTAAAGGTCCCTTCCAACCCAAACTTTTCTATGATTCTGTGATTTCCCCCTTTACACCAGACAGCTGACACCAACAGTCCAGGGACAATACATAGGCTGAGATATACTGGTGAAAACGTTGGGCTATTAAAAGCACTAATGATTGAGCAGAGGTATTGTAGCACAATCTGTAAGCAGAAAGGACTACAGTTAAGCAGACATACTGTTTGCAGAGATTAGTGAAGGGAAAAATAAATTATTGGCAACCTGTTCAAGTCTGTTAGCACATTCACTGAAAGGCAGATAACTGCTACTACTTTATTAACTTTGAAGACTAAAATAAGTCTGCCCTGAGGGTGCTGGCTGAGGAGATCAGAATGGCACTGCTGAAATGGACCGACTGCTGCTTCAAGAATAATCTAATACAGTTAATGCTGGAGGTGGTATTTCAGAGGTGCTTGTAAAGGAAACTGTCGTAATGCCCAGGAAAGCAAAAACTTCAGGGAGTGTACCAAAAAACAGGAATATAAAAATGTGAAGGTGGTGGTGGAAAGGGGAGAAAATAGAGGTTTAATTAATAACATAATTGTGTTTTAAAATCAGTTCAGCCCTTCATTAAAAGGTCATTTGAAACTCGTAGCAAAACAAATGCACCTTCAAATTTTCTAGCATATACTGAAGCTGTAAGCACACCAGCCACAAGGTGACTAGAAAGGGAATGGCTTGAAAATATATTGAGTTATGTCATTTTGAGACAGCTCTTCAGCTAGTCTAAGTTGGTGTAACTCCCTTGACTTCCGTGGAAGTGTACTCATTTACATAAGCTGAGCAGCAGACCTAATATTTATCACTGCAACTTAACATGGAAGTAGGGGGTCTGAGGGGAGGGTAGAGACATTTCTCTATAAAACTGCTGAGCCTGCACCTGGACTGCTGGGTCCAGTTGTGAGTTTGCCAGTATAAGACACATGGACATACTGAAGTGAGTCCATCAAAGGGCCACAAAGATATCAAGGAGTTAGAGCATCTGATATATGAAGAAAGGCTGAGACATCTGGGACTATTTAGCTTGGAGAAGAACAAGGGGGATCTTAGCAATGTGCTTAAATACCTGATGGGAGGGAGTAAAGAAGATGGAGCTTGAGTCTTACCAGGGGTGTCCAGTGAAGAGGTAAGAGACAATGAGTGCAAACTGAAGTACAGAAAATTCCATTTAAGCATAAGAAATACATTTTTTGCTGGGAGGGTGGTCAAACACTGTAAATGGTTGCCCATAGAGACTCTGGAGATTCCATCCTCGGAGACACTCAAACCCCTGAATGAGGTCCAGAGCCACCTGCTCTAATTGACTATACCTTGAGCAGAGGCAGTGGTCTGATTGATCTCCACAGGTTGCTTCCAGCCTCAATCATTCTGGGATTCTTTCATCTGAGCAAACTGACAAAGGGGGCAGGGGTGAAGAGGCTATTTTCTTTTTCATTATGAAGATTTTTGTTCTAGTCTTGGTAAAGAATTTGAGATCTGTTTTTCTTTAAGGCCATCAGGAATCCCAGACTCTGGAGGTAAGAGAAAAAGTCTGGAGAAAGGAAGACTTTCCCTTGATCAAGGAAGATCAGGTTACAGATCATTTAAGCAACCCTGACACCCACAAATCCATGGGCCTCAATGGGGTGCAACCATGAGTGCTGAGGGATCTGGTAGATGTTACTGCTAAGCCACTCTCCATCATCTTTGAAAGGTCATGGAGAACAGGAGAGGTGCCTGAGGACTGGAGGAAAGCCAATGTCACTCCAGTCTTTAAAAAGGGCAAGAAGGAGGACTCAGGATATTACAGGCCACTCAGACTCACTTCCATCCCTGCAAAGGTGATGGAACAGCTCATTATGGATCTCATCACTAAGCATGTGGAGGAAAAGGTTATCGGTAGGGGTCAACATGGATCCACCATGGGGAAATCATGCTTGACCAATCTGATAGCCCTCTATGATGGCATGGCTGACTGGGTAGATGAAAGGAGAGCAGTGCATGTTGTGTATCTCGACTTCAGGAAGGCTATTGACACTAGCTCCCATAATAACCTCATAGGGAAGCTTAGGAAGTGGGGGTTAGATGAGTGGACAGTGAGGTGGATTGAGAACTGGCTGAATGGCAGAGCTCAGAGGGTTGTGGTCAGTGGCGCAGAGTCTTGTTGGAGGACTGTAGCTAGCAGTGCTCCCCAGGGGTCAGTACTGGGTCCAGTCTTATTCAACATATTCATCAATGACCTGGATGAGGGGACAGAGTGTACCCTCATCAAGTTTGCTGAAGACACAAAACTGGGAGGAGTGGCTGACACACCAGAGGACTGTGCCACCACTCAGTGAGACCTGGACAGGCTAGAGCGCTGGGTGGAGAGGAACCTAACGAAGTTCAACAAGGGCAAGCGTAGGGTCCTGCACCTAGGGAGGAATAACCCCATGCATTGATACAGTTTAGGGGTTGACCTGCTGGAAAGCAGCTCTGCAGAGAACGACCTTGGAGTCCTGGTGGACAACAGGTTGACCATGAGCCAGCAATGTGCCCTTGTGGCCAAGAGGGCCAATGGTATCCCGAGGTGCACCAAGAAAAGTGTGGCAAGAAGGTCACGGGAGGTTATCTTCCCCCTCTACTCTGCCCTAGTGAGGCCACATCAGGAGTAGCGTGCCCAGTTTTGGCACACTCCCCAGTTCAAGAAAGACAAGGAACTACCAGAAAGAGTCCAGCAGAGGGCTACAAAGATGATCAGGGGACTGGAGCATCTCTTTTATGAGGAAAGGCAAAGAGATCTGGGTCTGTTTAGCCTGGAGAAGAGAAGACTGAGAGGGGATCTCATCAATGCTTATAAATATCTAAAGTGTGGGTGTCAAGAGGATGGGGCCAGACTCTTCAGTGGTGCCCAGCAACAGGACAAGGGGCAATCGGCACTAACTGGAACACAGGAAGTTCCATCTCAACATGAGGAAAAACTTCTTTACCTTGAGTGTGACAAAGCACTGAAACAGGCTGCCCAGAGAGGCTGTGGAGTCTCCTTCTCTGGAGATATTAAAAACCCACCTGGATGCATTCCTCTGCAACCCACTTTAGGTGAATCTGCTTCAGCAGAGGGTTTGGACTAGATGACCTCCGAAGGTCCCTTACATCCCCTACCTTTCTGTGATTCTGTGACACTGTGATTCTGTGAAGAAAATGTCTGGATTTTCATTATTTGTTTGTTTGCTTCTGATACGCTTTTGGAAGGTCAGCTTTTCTAAAATTCCACATAGCTTTAGAAGTGTTCAACAGTCATGTGGGAAGAAATAAAAAGTCATTTCAATTGCAGATTGGAAGTTCTTGGAGCGAGTACTGTGCTTTTCTTTTTCAGCTCTTTCAGTCTGCATTGTGCTCTTACACTACTGCCAAAATTAAATAGGAAACATGGAAGAAAAAAATACTGTTTTTTCAAGTAACTGCTAGACTGAGTAACCTCCTGTAGGAAATGTAGGGTATGCTAACCAGCTTGGAGAAGATAGCATAGGAAAAAGAGAGCATGCACTGAGCAGGAGGCAAGATGTATAGTCTGTTCTAGTCATAGAAAAAAATCACGCAAGTCAGTGGAAGATGAAGATGCTCCTATTCCTTTATGGGTAGTTGTACAGAGATATAAACCATTCAGGTTTGAACCTTTACTTCCTGGAAAGTAAAGTTGCCATTAATTTTTGACGCATATAGGATTGTCTGGAATTCTGTTAGCCTGTGACTTGGAAAGTGCCTCCCTCTTTTAACCTAATGTCCTCTCTCACCAAAGAGGATGATACCTGTTCTGTAGCAGTCACTGTAGGAGGAGATATCCCTAAGTGGAAATAAAAGAAAAGGAGATTCTGTTGTTCAGTCCAGTGAAGCAAGCAGTCCACCTAAAGATTTCCTTCTTTCAATCTGGGTGCACGTGTTTTTGTAATGCATTTGTTTCCACAACACTTCTTTAACATGTTGTCAGGAAGTCCTGCAGCCCTGTTCCTGTGCAACAAGAAAGCAAATTATTTGCTCAGCATCTTATGAATATAATGATGTGCTAACTGGATCTCTTTAGTAACTTGGGTCCTAACTCAACAGAGAAATCTATCCCTAGCAAAGGCTACATAAACTGTTCTGGTGGGTTGACCTTGACTGGCTACCAGACATTTACCCAGCTGCTCTCTCACTCCCCTCCTTAACAAAACAGGGAGAGAAAGTAAGATAGAAAAGATTATGAGCAGAGATAATGACAGGGATATCACTTATCAATTACCATCATAGGCAAAACAAACTTGCTTTGGGGAAAAAATAATTTATTGACAATTAGAGTTGGATGGAAATGAACAAAGACAAAAAATGAAAACATCATCCCACACCCCTTTACTCCCAGGCTCAACTGCACTCCTTCATTCCTGACTCCTCTGTCTCCTTCAACCCCCAAATGCCACAGGGAGTGGTTAATGGGAGGTTGCAGTCAGTCCATAGCAGGTTGCAGTCAGTCTATAACAGTTCCTCTCTGCTAATCCTTCCTCCTCATCCTTCTCCCCTGCTCCATTGTGGGTCCTCTCCATGGACTACAGTGTTTGAAGATAAACCTGCTCCAGCAGGGACTCTCCATGGGCCACAACTCCTTCGGGAAAGAATCCACCTGCTCTAGTGTGGAGTCCTACATGGACTACTGTGTGGACACCTGCTCCACAGTGGTTTCCTCCACAGGCTGCAGCAAGCCCGATGACTAGGTACTATTGCTATTTTGGAAAGAGCGGATATTCTTTTCTATTGAAAGTATTGCATTTGGAACTTTAAAAATGCTCACTGAATAGACAGAAAGCAGGAAGTGGTATAGGTGGATTAAACCCTTAATTACAGTGTTGAGAAGTAAGGAAACTTCTTCCCTGGAGAAAAGGATTTCACCACTACCGTAAAAAGTTTTCTGTTGGAGCAGAAATATATGGCAGAATATCACTGTGTCAAATCAACACTACTCTTCCAATGTTCATGTGCAACAAGTCAATAATCTTTCTAGCAAAATTTCATTCCCTTCAGTATAACCCTTTCAAGGCTGAATTTGGCCAGGAATACCTTTATTCTTTCTTTTTAATTATTATTGCCCGTTTATGAAATATGTATACTGCCAACCTCCAGCCTGCAGAAGTTCCAACTCGAAAAGTAACACCATGAAAGCCTTGCTGAATGTTGTTTTAATGTTAAAGCTAAACTGCATTATCTGGTTTGCTACAAATAGTACAACAATTATTTCTAATCCTGTGGGATGTGTTGATTGGCAAGTGATAAATACCTCATCAAAACAATTTCTTTGGAGCACTTATGGCAGCCAAAAAACAATGATTAATTGATTAGTGTCTGTTCTGTAGATAAGAAGTCCATAATTTATTTACAGTTTTATCCTCAAATGCTCATTAGAGGCTGGAACAACAGAGTCAGGGCACTGCTTACATTGTTTTATTGGAAAAAAAAAAAAGTATGTTGCTTTAGTTTAAATAACCAAACACTGATGACTATCTTTCCACATTCACTTATCAGAAAAAAATGGTGCATAGTCAATGTTTTCTGCTGCTTTTCAGAAAAAAAGAAAAAAAAAAAAAAAAAAAAAGAAAAAGAAAAAGAAAAAGAAAAAGAAAAAGAAAAAGAAAAAGAAAAAGAAAAAGAAAAAGAAAAAAAAAAGAAAAAAAAGAAAGAAAGGAGGGAAGAAAGGGAAACTGTTCTGGATTCCTAATGAAAATCATAGCTTTCCTGAGTAAGAATGCTTATATCAGTTATTTCTTTCTCAAGTGATTCCCTTAAAGTCTGATTCTTAGACTATTGCACCTCTACTCTTCGCCTGTAAAATAAGAAACCCAACATTTAAGTTCTAAGTTCCAAATATGATTTGGGGTTACACAGACCTCAGATATGATAGAAATGGAGGTTATATTGATTGGGTAAATAAAAACCTTTTTTAAAAATTATACAAAGGCTAAGCAACACAACTATAAGCACACTGTGAATTTCATGCTACCTATCCAAAACCATGCTTCTTTGTTAAATGTTATGGGAAGACTTAAAAGATGCATCTTTTTATAGATAAAGAGGTATTGTTAATAATACCAGCCAGTTTTACAATATTTTTCCTGAATATTATTCTTTTTCTGGAAAACTTCTCGAAAATCTGTGACTTGGACAGTGCTAGAAATGAATTGCTGTGAATAGCGAGTGCCTTATCACAATGTTTATGTGTGAATATGTCGATTTAGTTAAATGGACATTGTAAGAAAAACAAGCAAGAAGGTAAGGCCATTCTCAGCAAACACTTCAGAGCTGTTATGAGACCACAGTAGGATGGAAAACAGCCTCAGAGTCAGAGCAAGAAATACAGTTTAATAAGGGACTTTATCCTATATGTAGGGACACAGAGTAGTTTGGTAGCAGTATCAATTTACTTTTTCTGCTGTGTTGACTACAAAAGCTAATCATGTCTAGGTTACTATCAGGTGCTGCTAAGCTTACATTGTCATGCATAAATAGTAGACTGTTTAAGAAATACTTCTATTGCAGAATTAGTCCTTTCTGATTTAAATGAATGGTAGTTTGTTTCAAGGCTGATACCCATTTCCTGAGCTGTCACAGATTATTGGTTTTGTTTCAGAATATACTCCTTTCATGACTTCTTCACAGGGTCAGATGGTGTCACAGCCTTGACTACTGCTTTCCAACTCTGGGGACATGAACTTTTTAGGACAGTGTAGAAGTAAGAACTAGTGTGTGCATTTTTGCACGTTGTGTTTTCCATGTTTTAAAATCCAGTTTACAATGAATACAAGGCTGACAGTAGTAATATTTTTTAATTTCAAGCCGCTATTATTTTAAAGCTGAACTCAAGATAACTTTTTTCTTTTTTACTATCCAAGAGTTGATTTTTCACTAATAAAATGAATATTGATAGCGTTATAAATCGTAGCAGTAAAAGGAATGCTTGATATCTGCAACTGTTTAAGAAGGGTGTAAAAGAAATAAGCTTCTAAGTGATTTAAGTAACTTAGGCCTTCTTAGATTTTTTATACATATTTTGAGAATAATCATAGCATGGTTAAAGAATAGATGTAATTGTATAGGGTTGATTAATAGAATGCAGGTTCTTAAAGACAACATGACCATAGAGCTACAACTTCAGAAGAGGAACTGGAATGGAACGATAAGAGTCAGCTGAAAATTAATGAAATTTTGGAACTACCAAAGAATGAAGAACTGGGAGACTTTAAAGAAACACTAAGAGCTTGCCAGACAGAACTATCAATTATGTAATGTTGTGTAGAATCATATGTATAGAAGATGTATTTTGTTAGCCGCTTGCCACTCACTGAAGAGATGGCTTGACTCTGAGTTGATAATAAAGCAAACCTGGAGGTATCCACAGTCTGGTGAAATTCTTTAACAGTTTTGGCACCCCAGATGGGACTTTAGGACACAAGAGAGGAAAAGCCAGATATTCCTCTGGACAGACCCATTACCAACACTCGAATTGCCAGCAGAAATACATCAGGTGAGTTCACCTAAGAGGTTTGGGCACAGGTAATTCCAGACAGAATTATACTGGGAAACTCTTGTGTTTAAACTTGTATAAATTCTTGAGGACCAGAATTGAAAAGATGGGGTCAGCACCCAGCGTTGAAAGGGGACACCCCTTGCTGAGGTCTTAGAGAATTGGAAAAAGATACCCCTGGCACAAACATTACAGAAATGCAAATTGATAACACTGTGCCAGGAGGAACGGCCATTCCTGACAAGAGTTAGAGGGGGAGGACCAGGGGATTTATGGCCTCCCAAAGGAACTTTTAAACCCCATAAGCAAAAATTTTTGAGAAAAATTTTGGAGGACTCAGGGAGTCAAGATATTGAATATTGGTATATTTGGTATAATTGGGCACAACAAAGGAAAAAGGTTCCTTTGTTGAAAACTGACAGAAATTCCTTTCCCTCAGCTCCAGCAGCTGGGGAAACCGAATTTCCTCCTACTGGTATTGGAATGTATCCAATGTGGTTGGAATACATCCCAAATCCAAGAGCAGGCCCTGGCCCACCTCCTGAGACTCCTGCAGTTATGAGGCATAAGCCTTGGAAACAAGGTGATTTAGTGACCTGGCAATCTAAAATGCCTCGCTTGCGAGATGATGCTGTAAAATGTGCTCAGTTACTATCTAGAATTGTCACTGATTACATCCCTAATTGGCATGATATGTGGACTCTGCTACAAGATTTATTTCAAGCAGAGGAGAGAGAGAAGATTTTTCAAAAAGACAGAGAAATTGCCCAAAGAGGTCAAGGGCTAAATCCCTGGTCAGAGCAGGATCCAGAGTGGAATTTGACAACCACAGAAGGGATAAGAATCTATTGGGCTGCTAGCCAACACAGAAGCAGTTCGACAAGCAGGAGAAAGAATAACTAACTGGTCAAAAGTTTTAGAATGTAGACAAAACCCCGATGTACATCCAGGCGATTACTGGGGCTGATTGAAAGCTACTTTATTGAAATATGGGGGGATGACTCATGAGAATTTCCAAGAGCCATTAGCTATTAGTGTTTTTGTAGATCAATCTGCGCCTGACATTAACAAATATTTCAAGAAGCACATGCCAGGCTGGCAAGGTGGAACATTAACTAAAATTTTGAGTATTGCTGCCTTTGTTTTCGACGGAAGAAATGAAGAGAAGCAAAACCAAGAAGAAATGTTAAAACTTGAAAGAAAGCGAGAGCGAAATGAGAAAGAAAGAGCAATTGGGTTGCTAGCTGCTGCTGTCACCCAGGCATATAACCCAAGAGGAAGAGGTTGGGGATTTCCCCGAGGGGGGTTCAGAGGAAGAGGGGCAAGAGGTAGAGCCCTTCCTATTTCTCGATATGCTGATTCTTTAGAATGTTTTTATTGTGGAAATTTAGGTTACTTGCAGAGAAGCTGCCCACTGAAGCCTGTTGCAGCACCAGGAGGACCTTCACCTCTTAGACCACCTCGACCTCACTTGCAGTAAAAGGATGATACCCTTTCTCTCGGGAACTGAAGGTACAATGGAACCCATTGGAATCAAGGTAGATGAGTACAGTCAGATTTCTGCAAAGGTAAATGGTATTCATGTTAACTTTTTAGTAGATACAGGAGCTACTATGTCTTTACTGAATTTTGAAGTTCCTCAGATTTCTAATGATGTGGTTAAAATAAAGGGAGTACTAGGAGAAGAGATAAAGTATTTATCCACCCCTTTACCTGTAGTTTTAAATGAAAAATTAGTACGGGAAAGGTTTGTCAACTCCCTTGATTCTCCTGTCTCCCATTTTGGACGAGACCTTTTGCAGGAATTTGGTACACTTATCTCCTTGACTCCAGCCGGGATTCAAGTGGTGGTGATAGGTTCTGAAATAATTCAATTGGGTAGTCAAGAGAAAAACAATCTGAATGACATACCACTTGAATTAGCTGCAGTCCCCAGAGGACTTTGGAGTACTTCAGGAGATGAAGTAGGATTGCTGAAATCCTCTGAGCCAATAATAATAAAAACCAAAGGAGGGACTGCTCCTTCAATTCAACAATATCCAATTATTGATGAGGCCACTCCCAGTATTGAAGAACAAATTGTGCATTTTCTAGAGAAAGGAAT
>NW_009646941.1:1217917-1228606 GCF_000708025.1 Charadrius vociferus
TTTACCTATGAGTAAACACAGATTGGATAAAGATGGAGACCCAGAAATAGATTTGTTCAAGATTTGCGAGCTGTGAATGAATATGTAATTGCTCCACATCCTGTGGCACCTGATTCTAATTTAGTTTTGACACAAATACCAGTATGAGTACAGTATTTTGCAGTGCTCGATCTCACAGGAGCTTTCTTTGGTATTCCAATTGCTGAAGAAAACCAGTTAATCTTTGCTTTTACTTGGCAAGGAAAACGACTAACCTGAACTAGGTTACCACAAGGATTCACCAGCTCTCCAACAATTTTTTTGCAAATTTTAAAGAATGATTTGCAATATTTAGCTTTTCCAAATAAGTCTGTTTTAGTACAATATGTTGATGATTTACTGTTGGCTAGAAAGACTGAAGATGATTGTATAAGAGACTCTGAATATTTGTGTATCCAACTTGTTTAAAAAGGGACACTGTGCATCTCCATCCAAATTGCAATTTTGTAAACAGCAAGTAAAATATCTTGGATTTATATTAAAGTTGGGAAAATGGGAGGTGGATCCTGAAAGGGTTAAAGCAATTCAGGAGATACCTAGACCTGTAACTAAGAAGCAGTTGAGAGGATTTTTAGAACCAGTAGGATTCTGCCGTCCTTGGATCCCAGGGTTTAGTGAAATAGCTAAACCTCTGCATGAAGCTACACAGAATGAGGAAATACAACCGATTGCTTGGAGTGCTGAAAGAGAAAAGGCTTTTCATACTTTAAAAACAGCACTTTTGTTTGCCCCTGCATTTGGACTTCCTGATTATTCAAAACCTTTTAAATTGTATTGTGATGAAAATAAAGGAACTGCAAGAGGGGTGTTAGTACAAGTTCTAGGACCACATGAAGGACCTGTTGCTTATCTTTCTTCTGCCTTAGATATGGTAGTTAAAGGTACTCCTTTTTGTATAAGAGTAAAAACAGCAGCAGCTGAAATAGTTGAGAAAACTAGAACAATTGTTTTAGGACATCCACTAACTGTTTGCGTACCCCATGAAGTTGAAATTTTATTAAAGCAATATGCAGAGAAATCTTTGTCTCCCCAAAGGGCACATAGGTATGAGACAATTTTACTATTGGCTGATAATTTGAAATTGGAAAGGTGCAATACTCCGAACCCTGCCACATTGATGCCTTTACTTTCTGATGGAGAAAAAGATAATCATAATTGTGTTCATTTTGTGAGTGAAACCAGGGAGCCATGAGACGACCTGAAAGATCAACCTTTAGATAACCCTGACCTGAACCTCTTCACAGATGGCTCCTCCTATTATGATGAGGGCTGAAGATATATTGGCTTCGCAGTAACTACAGAAATGCAAGTATTATTAGCTGGACTTTTACCTACTCCTTTAGGTGCACGAGGAGCAGAAATTATCGGCCTTACAGAAGCTGCTAAATATGCAATTGGAATGAGAGTTAACATTTATACTGACTCTAAATATGCCTTTGGTGTGTGTCATGCGACAGGAACCCTATGGAAAGAAAGAGGGTTCCTAATGTCAGCAGGATCGCACATGGAAAACAGATCAAAGAACTGTAGGAGGCGATACAATTACCCTCTGAAACCTCTGTTATTTATATAAAGGCACACACTCAGCGACGAGATAGGATCTCTAAAGGTAATTCCTGTTAAAAGAAATAGTTCCAAGGTATGGGGTCCCTGAAGTTATTGATCCCAATCGAGGAAGTCATTTTGCAGCTGCAATTTTAATTCAAATTTATAATTCCTTAGGGATTTTCAGTCAACTCCATACTCCACATCATCCTGAATCATCGGGCCAAGTAAAACGAATGAATAGGACCCTAAAAGAAAAACTAAAGTCTGTAAGCAGACTGGCTTAAAATGGCCTGATGCTTTAAACTTAGTTTTGTGGGATATTAGAAATACCCCGATACAATCAGCTGGTGTTTCCCTAGCAGAAATTTTGTTTAGGAGAATACTTGCTGTTCCAGGAACATACAAGCCTGCGAAAACTAGCCTTTTGGATGGAGCTGAACAAGTCACACAATATCTTTTGTACCTGCAAACCTCTTTTTTTTCAAATGCATAATCATGCTTATTGGTATCAGGGAATAAGTCCCAAGATTCAAGTTCATGACAACGAGGAGACAAGGTCTATATTAAAAATTTTAAAAGAAAAAATAGATTTGAGCCAAAATGGGAAGGACCTCATATTGTTTTACTAACTTCTTTTTATGCTATTAAGGTTGCTGGGAAAGAGACTTGGATCCATCATTCTCATGCCCGCAAAGAATCTGAAGCATAATGAACTGTTGTAAACTACTGTTTAGTATGTATGATTGTTTTGCTTCAATGTTGTATGACTTGTTGCTCCTTTATATTGCAGAAGATGATAGAACAAGAGATGTGGAATTATAAATAAGTGCAATCGCAGGGTTGCGATGAAAACAAAAGGAGGGATTTGGAAAAGAAATAAGCAATTGTAAAAGAAATAAGCTTTTAAGTGATTTAAGTAACTTAGGCCTTCTTAGATTTTTTATACATATTTTGAGAATAATCATAGCATGGTTAAAGGATAGATGTAATTGTATAGGGTTGATTAATAGAATGCAGGTTCTTAAAGACAACATGACCATAGAGCTACAACTTCAGAAGAGGAACTGGAATGGAACGATAAGAGTCAGCTGAAAATTAATGAAATTTTGGAACTACCAAAGAATGAAGAACTGGGAGACTTTAAAGAAACACTAAGAGCTTGCCAGACAGAACTATCAATTATGTAATGTTGTGTAGAATCATATGTATAGAAGATGTATTTTGTTAGCCGCTTGCCACTCACTGAGGTGATGGCTCGACTCTGAGTTGTTAATAAAGCAAACCTGGAGGTATGCACAGTCTGGTGGAATTCTTTAACAAAGGGATAACACCTGCCCTAAGGAATTGTGCCAGAAAATAGCCAGATGTCAGGAAGAAGAGAGATTAAAGGCATAGCGTGTTGTGTAAACTGACAAAATTCCTTTTGTCAACTCAACAGTAGTGGATATGTAAGAAGGACCAATGTATGGAAGAAAAGTTCAAATAAGGATATTTACTGGCAGACTATTAGAGGGTTTATATTTTAGCATATGAAATTAAGAATCAACAATTTTTTACACCAAATTTCCTGCTGTATAAACCAATTAAAAAGATAAACAAAATCAAAATTGAATATGTTTTTTTTCCTTTTATGGCTTTTGATCTGTTTGGTAATTCTCTACCTCTTTTCTGTTCTGCTTCCTTCTCCTCCTTTCGTTTCTTGAATATTTAAAAAAATGAATTAATCGTATTGTCCAATCTTCTCACTACTTTGTCATCCACACACCGAAGAATTAAAAACCCAACATCTGATCATAAACACTGCCTACCTGTGTTAGTTCATTAGACCAAGGAAAACAAAATAACAGTACCTGACGAGAATTAGATAATATCCACACAAAACTAACATAGCCTTTTTTCTTTTTTTTTTTTTTTTTGCATTAAACATGATTTTTTAATCAAAAAATTATGAAAATCAAGTCTATTCAGGAACAAGCAGTAAAGCTGTCAGTGTTCATTTGATAAGCTGAGGGTAGTGCACTCAGCTGTAATGAACTGTATATTCCATATAATTTCATCATACTATACTTGTATTCAGGAAACACTGAGAATGTTGTAACACTAGCAGAGTAAAGTAGAAACGGAGAACTCTCTGAAAATGGCAATCGGTAAATATTCTTAAATTTTCTTTTTCAAGTCTGTTGTCTTTTCTACCTTGTCTTCTCATAATTTCTCTTGAAAATTTGTGTGTATTTTCAGGTGGATCTTTTAAAATTGACACTAAATCAGTGTTTCATGGGGAGTGAAAATGCTTTTTATTCCTCATAGAACACTTTGGAAAAAAAAATAATCCTGAGTGTGCAATATATTTGAATTACGGTGCAACATCAATGAGAGTTAGATACTCTAAAGACATCTATCGCTAAAGCAAATGTCTAACTAGCAGAGGTGCTGTGTAACTATAGATGGTAAATGATTATGAAATTGTAAATGGATTTACTCCATTTATTTTGCATAATGTCACAAAATATAGTATAATATCATAGTCAAAAATCCTGGAGGCAGTGAATGACATGAACAATTTAGCACAAAGCCAAAATAATCACCAGTTGTCATATATGAAAAAAGAGACTACATAATCCATACAATGGAAATCTATTGGTCCTTATTTTTCTCTACATATTTAGCTATTTTTGAAAGTATTTCTTTTTGAAAAGAGAATGGGGGAGCATGAAATAAGAGTGAACTAAGACTTTTTTTAGTAGATAAACTAAGCTAGTTTATGGGTCAACATGTTTAGCCTACAACTTCCTGTAACCTAAATAAAACACAATATGAACATGCCTCCTCTGTGATGGAAAAATTGTTTTGATTAGTGAAAAATGTTTACCACATTTTTAAACACAACACTAGCTGGGTTTCTGGCTTGCTAAAATTTTTGTTCCTTTTTTCTTTCCATGTTCTATAAAAACGTTAAATATCACACTGACAATGCCATTGTCTTAAGGGTTAGGAAGATGTATATGTGTGCTTTCATGATGTAAATAATAAAAACCTTTCTACCTTGTCTATATAAAAAAAGATGGGTATATGTTTAGGTCAATTAAAAATTATTTTGAAAGACTTTGTGATTCATCAATAGGCACTACCAGAAATTAAATGTGTTCCTCACAGAGCACTTAAACATTATCCTTTTTCTTCCTCCCTTGCAGACCACATCAGATCCCGTTGGTGTTAGACTGACAGTTTCATCAATACCCATCACAAACTGTATGTACACGTGTGTCCTTAATACACGTTTACTAATGGGGCTTGATGCTTTTCTTGGCCTTTTGATTGCGTCTATCTGAACTGATTGTATTTTCTGGTTCAGCAAATGTAGCCCAAAAATCTTACTCTAATACTTCTTAACTGAGATGCTACAAGATCAGCCTCTAGTGGGACTTTGTTAGCATTTCTGGTCAATGGAAGTGGTAGATGAAAATGTTAAAAATACCATGGAATCATGGTGGTGTATTGCCGCTGCTGTTGTCAGTCTTTTCCAAACAGAAATTGTTCCTCTAATACTCTGGGAAATACTAAAATTCTTTCTTACTATTTTAGGGAAATCACTAAAATTCTGCAATAAAAGATCAAATTTACCTCTGGATTAAATGGCAGCTTTATTGAAACAATTACAGTCTTATTGTTGACCTCAGGGGGGAGGACCGTGTCCTCAAATGTTTAGTCAATGTACTTCGCCTTTCATGTAAGAGCACAGTACAAGATTAAGCACTGTGTTAAAAAGTCACATATGATCAAACCACGGAATCACAGAATGGTTGAGATTGGAAGGGACCTCTGGAGGTCATCTGGTCCAACCCACCTGCTCAAGCAGGTCTACCTAGAGCAGGCTGTCCAGAATCATGCCCAGAGTTGACCAGAGTTCTAGAATTGTATTAGCAGGTGTAAGATTTAAGTGACCTGTGGTGAGGCCAGGACGGTACAGTAACTTGAAACTTCACAAGTTGTATTGCCTATCAGTCAAAAGCAATTTTTCTCTCCTCTCCTCTCCTCTCCTCTCCTCTCCTCTCCTCTCTTCTCTTCTCCTCTCCTCTCCTTCAGCATGAAGCTGAAGTCTGGAGGGAAGTGCAAGAGACTGTGTCACTAAGTTGGTTGTAGCCTTATATAATTTTTTTCTTTTACTTTTTAAAGCACCTCAATTTTAATTTCTGGATAAACAGACAGTGTATAAGTATGTTTTTTGTATATATTTACTCAAATATGGTGCTGAATTTAATTTGAACTATGCTATACAGTAATTATAAATACTACTCTATCTTGTGCCTCATGAACATGATGAGTCATGACATCGTACTAAACTAAATGGATGTCCTTATTGTTATGAAGTGTTACGGCTGAATTATGCTTTCAGCCAATAAGCATGGGGTACTGTCCTTTTGGTATTCTTCACATTTACTGATAATTTTTATAACTTATTTCTCAGATGATGCCTTTGAAAGGTAATTATCTTGTTATTTATAGAGAATTGTCTATGTGACAATGCCAATCATAATTTCATAAATAATTTACACAGGCTCTGCATCCTTCCCCACTCTAACCCTAGTGCTGTCTTTGTTACTTTTGGCAACAGAACCATTTCTGCGATCGTCTGACAACATCAACAAACACAGGGAAATAAGAAGAGCTAAGCCTCACCACTACTTCTTTTCTTTTCTTTTTTTTTTTTGGCCAGTCTACCATATGGTCCCACAAAAGCTTGTGATGCCAAAAGCAATAAATGGAAAGAGGCCTGAAAGGAACTGGGAGGAGGCAGAGAGTGGACAGTTCTGCTTCCTCCTATGAGTATTCTGATGTAGTGCAGACTGAGTGTATCGCAATGGCTGTTGAATCTTAATTTTGTTCTTTGGATTGTGCATCATAGTGGCATTTTAAGAGCCACATTCAAAATTAATCTGCACAAGTAATTGCAGCGTGATGGGATATATCCAGAGCATCCACTTTCGGGCAACTAATTTAGCTACTTAGTTTCCATTTGTTCCTCCTAACTTCTCCAGGTTAGAATCCCTTTGCAGTGGCAGCCCATGGAGAACACGGAGATGCTCCAACGGGGGCCCTGAAGGCTCTGCTTGCTAAGTATGGGAGATGTGCTCAAAGCTGCACCTGCAGCACATAAGATCTGTGCTTTCCTGAACCTGCATGAGTGTTCTAATTGCATAAAGACTACATCCACTTGTCAAACACCTATGCTTGAAAGGTAACCATCTACCTCAAGTGTGAAACCTGTTTCCCTCAAGGAAGGACAGACTCAGAAGAGGGCAAAGGGCCAAGCTGTCAAGATCAAACCATTTCTCCATTTGTAGATTCAGAATTTACTGAAATAGCTCTTGCTGGAAATTCTGGTGTTCTTACCTTACCTTTGGACTTCTGCTTTGAAAGCATGATGTATGCTAGGTAAAAGCTTTGAGCACTCACTGATCATTGGGAAGAAGCCAATCATACTGAATGTCATTTCAGGTACTGCAGGGAGGAGCAGAGACCCTGAGAAGAAAATAGCACTGGATGATTTCCTAGGACTGGTGCACAAGTGTGAAAGGGATGAGTAAACACAGGAGTGCACAAAGCCCCTAATTTTGGCATTTCTGAAGTTCATAATGTTTAATTTTTATTACTCTGATGATGGTTTGGGTTTTTTTTAACAATTGTGAAGAACTGGGGTGGGGAGAAGAGGGACTATTAAGATCATATTTTGTAGGAATTTTTTGAATGTTTGCAGATTTTTTTTAAACTGGAACAATGCAATATGTCATAAAACAAGATTTTGGATTCTCTCCCAAGTTTATTCTTTCCATTCTGTCTGATGTGCAAAATCTAAGGCCATGTTAGATATGCTGGAGCATACTAAACCCATTCCCAATGTTACAATCTTGTTCAGCACCGCAGGTAAGAGACCTCTTTACTTCTGCATCTGGGTGAGTACTCCCTAGGTGATTTCAGAGCAAAGTAAAACATGTTAATGATAAAACTTTATGTTTTAAACCAATGGTATTTTAAACTAATTTGGCATACTTTGCACAAACTTAGCCGTCGAAGCCCTTGCACAGTCAACTACAGTGCTGTGGAAATCTTGTAAGCACTGTCTGTTTCCAACTTCCAGGTGAAACCATATTGTTAAAAGGTTTGCCAGCCCTTTGTATCTACAAGATATAAGACTGCATGCTTAGTTGTGCAGGTGTGTCCCCACCCTCTCCACTGTGCTATTTTATTCTTGTCAGGCATCAACTTTTGCACACTGCAAATGATTGATGTGTGAATGCAAAATGTTTGAAAACAGTAGTACAGACTCTATTTATGTGTGCCTGTGTTCCTGTAAGTATATGTAGAAGAAGCAACAAATTATTTAAAAAAAAAAAAAAAAAAGGAAAAGAAAAAAGTAAGTACTATGAGGAGCAGAGGAGGCAGCATAGTTCCCAAGGCAACTAATCTTTTCTTTTTGTTAAACCCTAGAACTCACATAGGCAAAGAGCAATCCACACATCTCCACAAATGTATTCCTATTGTTTTGAAGAACATATTTGTCACTGGCTAACATTTTGTCCAGGGTAGATTTTTTCTGTTTAAAGTGGGAGAGGTTGATGTTTCCAGTGATGAAGGATTATGTACTTTATGTCTAATATGCTCTCTTTAATCCATTTTATTTCACTCCTTGAAATTTTACTCATTTTAGTGGTACCGTCCAGAAGGCAAGAGGGTTTTTAACAAAGTAATACCGGAATGGAAAATCAGATCTACTTATCCAGGCATTTTAGTCTAGTCTTTTTTTAATATAAGCCAAGTAAGTGTTACTACAAAATCCCACATGTGTAGAAGAGTGCTAATGTTAATAAATTATATTACTCAAATACAGTACAGCCTTATTCATTCTGTCACCTTAAACTAGCAAATGTTATGATTGCTATCTTGAATAGGTGATTCTATTCATATTCAAAACATCAGCCTCATTTCTTGAGCTACTTTTATTCCAAGCAAAGTGTGTGTGTGTGTGTGTGTTTAACTTGCAATGAAGGAGAAAGTGCTATTCATTTCTGACTGCAAAACCACATACTACCTGCATAAACAAAATCTTACTTTCCTTTCTATGGTGTGTTTAATAGGAAGATGGGAACAAAAGAACAAAAATCCATTGATCTTTTTAAAGTTACCTCAGTTCTTCCTATTGAATGCTTGCTTTTAGGAACTAATAAATGTAGAGGACACATGTAGAGTAACTGAGCTGGTAGCAAGGACAGTTTGGAGCATACACCTCATGAAAAAAGTGACTAGGATGAAAATATATTTAAGACAACACAAAGAACCTGTTTCGGGCGGTCATTTGGGGTTTTTTGAGGTTCTTGCATATGCCTTCCAGTTTCTGGAGGACAGATGGACTTCAATGTGAACTTGTAAGAACATGTAAGTGGGATTTTGATCACTCATCTGTTGTTTGCAAGAACCCTTAATTTACTCGATGGCCTTTTGTTAGATTTTGACCCAAGACATCTACATTTTAATGGAGAAGACTGATCCACAGGGAAGTGAGTAAATTGTCACAGAATCAAACTGTGGATAGGCTATAAAGTGTAGAAGGAAACTCAGCTGTCCTGACCTTCTAGTCCCTGATCATTGCACAACATAGTTTTCATCAATTTACACTATACTTTGGATTTTAAAGAGACACTTGCTTTTTTTTTTGAGGCTTTATTAATAGCAGGAACCAAGTAAGGGCATCCTCACTGTGTTACATTACACTCAATGCTTCCATCAGCTGCTGATTTTCCTGGAGAACATTAAATCTGACTAAAGTAATATAGGTCCATCACATCAGCAATATGCTAGTGGCAATACACTGACAATATTTATACCTCCGTACTTGTGGTTGACTTAGTCCAATGCAGTGAGCAAAACAAGCAGTGAAATCACAAGACTTTCTCTGCCAAGAACCACTGGCTTAGAAAAATGTCCAACAACTCATGATGGGCCTTGAAGTCTATTACTAGGAGTCTCTAGAGTTGCTTTAGTCCACCATCACCATTAAAATTAGCAACACTATTTAGCATCATCCGGTGACTTCCATTTCTGCATGAACCTTTTGCACACTGCTGGACAGAAACACTCATCAGTAATGGCCTAGATACTTTATAGCTGTTCTTGCAGTACCAGTACAGAGTAAAAACATGAAGAGAACACCATCCCTTTAATAAAACAAAGTTTTTGGACAATGGGACCAGGAGCAATATAATCCCATTGTCTTCATTTGGTAACATGAAAATGTTAATAGAAATAAAGGGAGTGGTATATGTAGGAAAAGCAACATTATTGCTTACTGCTTACGGCAAATTTGTGCTGTTAAATTTCATATTTGTGCTTGACACTAACCTTTCATATACTCAGCAATTTCATGGTGTTATTAGATCTAGAATTAACCAGATCACACAGCACATTGAAAAGTCAGAAATTTATTAGGAGCTACACCATGGATCCTTAAAATAAATGAGAGCATTTTCATCAACTTCTGTGGCATTAGAGTCAGGCTGTGAAAGCAGAGATGTATTCAAAGTAAACTTGGCCCTTTTGTACAGGTTTTAAAACACTGCTGTGACTTTTCCTGTTCTATCATTTTTCCCTGTTATAGCCTATGTCTTATACTAGATATACTGTTTATCAAGGAAGCATCCAAAAGCATGTACTATTACAGGATTTTTGTCATGCTAGATGTTTTTCATATACAGAATAATAAATCATGTTCTCTTCAGTTTACAATAAAGCGTTTCACTTCCAACTAATATTAAATGAACTGTAGACTGCATTTGGACCAGCAGAGTATGTCGAAAGCAGGAGAGAGCTAGATATATCTAGACGTTTCCAAGATTAGACCCAAATTCAGGACTTGAACCAATTCTTTTCTAGTTCTAGCACTGGCAAATTTGAAAATGCTGTTAACACAGACCTGCCCTTACTCAGACATGTAGTTTGGTGCACTCTAAATATTTGCACTGATTTTGAGAAGATTCAGTATGGAATGTTCTCTCAGACTGGCAGAAAATGTAGAAATGAGGCATACAAAAAAAAAGAGAAGAGGGAAAG
>NW_009646941.1:1228636-1234895 GCF_000708025.1 Charadrius vociferus
AGTACAAATATATTAGGGAATATGCTCTTAACTGCCTAGGAGATCTGTATCAGAGAAGAGGTCCCTAAAATATATCAGTGTCTGTCCTCCACATTTCAACTATTTTTTTTTTTCCTTCCTAGGACTGAAACCATGTCGGTCTAGGTAATACTGTTACAGTCATAAAAATACCACTCGCTAATCTAAGATGTTAAACACCATAGTGCTATGTGATGATGCAAAAAGGCTAGTGGGCCAGAACAGGTTTTTCACTGACATGTCAACATATACCTAAAATGCTGAGCACAATTTTTATTTATACATGAAAAGCAGGGATACATAAGCTTTTTTTTAAAATGGGCTCTTATCTTCAAAATAAGACAATATGCAGAGAATAAAATCTTTGGAAATTTCATGTTCTTAAAATTAAAGGGAGAAAAATCTTTATAGGGCCCTCAAGCTCATGTTATCTTATGGAAAATGATCTTTAATTTGGAAAGCAGGCAGGATTCCAAAAAAGGCTTTTGGAAACTAACTGTTTTTCAAAATCAATTCTGAATTCCATTAATCCAGACTATTTTGTGTCTAGTGTTTATGTCTGAATTAGGCTAACTTTATTTGGATTTTGTTGTTATTCTATTGTTGTTCTATTCCTTGTTTTCTAACACAGATAAGGCCTAACTACCTACAGAGATTTTGCCATATGAACATAGCATTATTTTCTCTTTTCACCTCAAAAAATAAAGCGGCTCTTTTTTCATTCTAAAAGCTCAAGTCCTGGTAACAAATTAGTATGATGATTAAAGCTGCATTTCTCCTAGGGCCTTTTCTAACTGGAATTTTGCCTTGAGTTACTTGACTACCAGGTAAGTCACAGTAGAAACTGTGACTGGAAATGCTAGGACATCCCCAAGTAACAACAGACCCAGGATACAAATAAAACTCAAAAATTTGTATCATGGAATGGACTTTTAAAGAATTTCCAGAATAGCCTTTATAAATGCATTAATTGGCACTTGACTAACCTGTTGTGGGAAATGCTAGTGCTAGGTCTTGTATCAGCTTCAGCCATTAACTGTTGAAGTCAGGTACTGTATATGGTGTCCTGGGCCCCAGGAGGATGAGGTTGTTGGCGAGGGTCTGCTCCTGCTGGACTTCCAGGACAGCCAGGTGGTTTAATAATTCATCTGATATGGATAGTGTCCTTGCACATTTACAGGTCATTCGTTTTCACTTGCAACCTAAACCATTGTAGAACAGGATTTCTCATAATCCAAAATAAACCCATGCATCTCTCAAAAGGAGTGCAACTGTAACCCTGTTTAGGTTTTCTCCACTAGTCCTTAGTAGAGAAACAATTTACCATTACTACTTTTTGGATCCTCATAATAGTAATTCGTCGTACAACTATAAAAGCTGCCTTTATAAACGTCACTTAAGTGGGACAGCAACCCTGAGGGACTGACTGCTGGAGACTATCGTGAGTTTGAGTAATTTCAGCATTGAGAAATAGCCAATCCATTGCCACGGAGAGACAATCTTTTAGTGCTGCTGTTTCTTTCTAAATGCTATGACCTGGCTCAAAGCCTGATTGCAAAGGCTTCAGGATTTTGGCAGGCATGCTGTTTTGCTGTAGCTTTCCTGGCATTACTTTCTCAGTGGCTTTACCTATCAGTGAGAGTTGGAGTAGAAGTCAATTACATTCCCACTATATCCAAGAGGGCAATTCAGAAAAACAGAGCCTGAAACCATACTATTCCTGACCTGTAATTTGTAAAAGCCCCTTCGATTTTCATATGTCCTTTTTTTGTTTGTTTGTTTTGCGGTGCACTGTAGCAATTTCATGAGAACAGTGGCCTTTAGGGATTTTTTTGGCCCAGTGTCCCACACTTGAGAGTTTTGGATGGCTCAGATAAACATGTGAATTTCTAAGGCCAAAACCTCCTACACTCACATACTTAAAAATTACTAACTGAAATACAATATTTCACTGACAGGAGACATTCTCTTTAAATGCCATCGAGATTAGTGTTGATGCCACATACAAGTAAAGTGGGTGGGGAAGTAACTGAGTAGGCTCCTTGAGCTGTGTAGGTCTGTAGGAAGAGGTTATAGCTAAGTAAATGTGTCATTAATGTTTAATAAATATACCTTATCTACCTCATTACTGTTAATTTCTTAAAGTGAAACTAATCATAGTTCTGTAATCATGGGTCATCTTTGCCTGGCAAAATGCCTCCTTTTTTCCTACTTACTCTATTTATGAAGCAGATGACTGACACAATCTGCGTGGAGCAAAATGGAGCATTCAGTAAAAACTCCTTCCCCCTCTCACTGTTAAGAATAGAAAATTCCATTAAACTTATTTTGATTTGAACATGAATTCTTTGTCAGTTCTAAAGACTTTAGTGTTCTTTGATATTTCCCTGGGAAAATGGCAACTGAATTTAGGTGTAAAATTTATAACCCGCTTATTGCACAAAGAGGGAATTTTAAAAAAGGGAAACAGCAGCTCAGTAGTGACAGCCTGTAGTCTGGCACTATATAGGTCAGTGGATTATATTTGACAATAGATGTCTGTAGAGAGTCTACAATCTCTAAATGCTTTTGTGTTTTTAAACAGAAAGACTAAATGTGCATGTGCATAAGGGTAGAGGTGGTTACCCAGCCATGTGTTTTTAACAAACACAGAATCACGGTATATATTAGCTTGAAAGGCACCACAGGAGGTCTCTAATCCAACCTCCAGCTCAAAGCAGGGCCAACATTCACCTGAGACCAGGTTGTTCAGGGCTTTATCACCCTGAGTCTTGAAAACCTTTAAAGCTGGAGACTGCATAACCTCTCCAGGCAGCCTGTTCCACTGCTTGACTATCTTCACAGGGAAAAAGTTTCATCAAACTGAACCCTCCTTATTTCAATTTATATCTATTGTCTCTCATCTCCTACCAGCAGTAGAGTTGCTCCGTAGCCACCAAGTCCCCAGCCTGTTCTGCTGCAGGGTTGCAGTTGCACTCAAATGTCGTTTGTCCTTGTTGACTTTCCTGCAGTTCCTATTGGCCCATTTCTCCAGCCTGTCTTGCCGTCTCTGAATTTCTGCCCTGCTTCTTAACATGCTGACCGTTCACCTCAGTTTGGAATATTCTAAAAATTTGATGAGAGGGCACTCCATCTCCTCCAGGTAATTTATAAAAACATTAAACTACTATAGACCTCTGTGGTACTCTGTTTTTAACCAGCATCCCAGTGGAGCACAAACTGCTTACCAATGCCATTTTGAACAATTTTTTACCTGTCTGGTAGTCCATCCATCTCAATCATATTGTTCTAACTTGATCTTAAGAATGCTGTGAGACACCATGTGGGAAGCCTTGCTAAAGTCAAGGTAATCAACATCCACAGCTCACTTATACACAAATTTCATCATGGAAAGCAATCAGGTTGCTTTTGCCTTATTCATCCTTGGTAAATGCATGCTGGTTATTTCCAGTTACATTTTCATTCCTTCATCTGCCCAGAAATGTGTGTCAAGAGGACTCACTCTATGATTTTCTGGACACTAAAGTGAGGCAAAGCAGCCTGTAGGTCCCTGAGTCATCCTTTCCTTTTTTGAGGATGAGTGCCACTTCTTTTTTTTTCCTTCAGCCATTGTAGTCCTTCCCTGATTAAATGACATTTCAAAGATAATAGAGAGTGTCACAATGACATCACTCAGCTTTCTTAGCACCCCCCAGATACATTTCATCAGGTGCCATGGAATTGCATAGGTTGAGATTTCTCAAGCAATCACTGACTTGATCCTTTTCCACTCCTGGTGGATAGTCTCTTCCCTGAACCTTATCCCTAGGCAGAAAGGCCTGCAAGACTTTGCAAGACTGAGACAGAGGAGACATCGAGTACTGCAGCTTTACCTGTGCTATTTGTTATACAAATAAATATTGCAACAACCAGGAATAAAGGGTGAAACTGTTACTAAAAGTCTGACTATAAGTCCCTATGGTGAAATGTTGTCTAAAGCTTCCATGTTTCTGGAAATAAGGAACTAATGTAGGTAAAAATTTTAAAGCTTAAAATATACAAGTCAGAAGTAGGATTTTCCATCCACCTTTTGTCTAAGTGTTGAAAGATCCTCTTGCTGTCAGGTTTCCAAGCCAGCCTTTTCCAAAGAGGGATGTTCTCACTATGTGCTGAGAAGACGGAACACGTTGACTACATTGTCTTCACATACCTATCTGACCTATTATCTGCATGTTTTATCCACATGTATGCACATTTACATATCTAAACATACACACTTACATGCATACATATCACAGAATCACAGAATCACAGAATGGTTAGGGTTGGAAGGGACCTCTGGAGATCATCTAGTCCAACCCCCCTGCCAGAGCAGGGCCACCTACAGCACGTTGCACAGGACAGCGTCCAGGCGGGTTTTGAATGTCTCCAGAGTGGGAGACTCCACCACCTCTCTGGGCAGCCTGTTCCAGTGCTCCACTACCCTCAAAGTAAAGAAGTTCCTTTTCATGTTAAGATGGAACTTCCTATGTTCAAGTTTATGCCCATTACCCCTCGTCCTATCACTGGGCGCCACTGAAAAAAGACTGTTCCCATCCCCCTGGCATCCTCCCGTTAAGTATTTATAAGTATTAATAAGATCCCCCCTCAATCTCCTTTTCTCTAGACTAAAGAGACCCAAGTCCCTAAGCCTTTCTCCATAGGAGAGATGTTCCAATCCCCTAATCATCTTTGTAGCCCTTTGCTGGACCCTCTCCAGCAGTTCCCTGTCCTTCTTGAACTGGGGAGCCCAGAACTGGACACAGTACTCCAGATGCGGTCTCACCAGGGCAGAGTAGAGGGGGAGGATGACCTCCCTCGACCTGCTGGCCACACTCTTCTTGATGCACCCCAGGATGCCATTCGCCTTCTTGGCCGCCAGGGCACATTGCTGGCTCATGGTCATCCTGTTGTCCACCAGGACTCCCAGGTCCCTCTCCACAGAGCTGCTCTCCAGGAGGTCAGCCCCCAACCTGTACTGGTGCATGGGGTTATTCCTCCCCAGATGCAGCACCCTACACTTGCCCTTGTTGAATTTCATCAGGTTTCATCAGGTTTCAACACCACATACAATAACTTGGTGACCTTTTTCACATTCAGTGGGCAACTACAGCCCTTTTCTACTAAATATGGCATTGTTTTTTTCTGGTTTGGTTTGGTATGGTTTGGCTTTTTTACTTGTCACCAGAAAACCAATCCTTTTCATTTTTTTTCATCTTGGGTTTTTTTCTGCCACTGCTTCTACATTCTGGGACTTCTCTGATGCTCAGAGAAAGTACTTATGATACATACCTACTGATTTCTTGCTTACAAACAATCCTGGTGTGTCCCTTGATTCAGATGATTTGTTCCTTTTAAATAAAAAGAAAGGGAGTTTTATATCTTGCTGTTTATATACAATAACTGCCAAAAAGGATATGAAGTAGGAAGCTGTGCACAGTTTCCATGAACAGTCTCTGGAATATTAGAAATCTCTTACCTTCTGTCCCTAATTGATTGCTAATAAACAACAGTTTACTATTCCAACAACCTCAAACACCAATTACTGAAACCTGATGAAGTGTAGTGAAGCAGTGGTGTTATCTTCATTTTACAGAACAAAAGTGAGGAACAGAGAGCCAGCTGCTAACCTGTTACCCTGAAGTGAAGCTGAGTTAAGTTTGTTCAGTTAATGGAGGCAGCTTAAGGTTCACATCGCTACAGCTGAAATGAGCAGCTGCCGGAACGTCAAGAGGAAAGTGATACCTGGAATCCCAAGGCATGTACCCAAAGTAAGTCTAAGGCAGAGCAGGACATAGCATTCAGGGATGTGGCAAGACAAACTCGGCCATCAGTGGACCCATTAAGCTGACAGCTGCTGAAACCACGACAAAAGACTAGCTGAGTGGGAATTTCTAAATGATTCCTGGCAGTGACAGTTTAGGCACTAGGCCACTAAAAAGGATGGTTTCTCTCAGTATCCAAGAGCAGTGCTCTGGGTCTCACAAGTCCTTGAGTCCTCATAGATAACGACTTGCCTCCCTGGTGACCTTGGAAATGTCACTCCATCACCATGTGCCTCAGTTTCTCCTGCTGTAAGCAGGTCTCTCCTTTCCTTTGTAAAGCATTACTAATGACAGGCATTGCATAAGAGTTAGATTATTGATTACATATTGCAGCCTGCTGCTCAGCTCCCCACTACTGAGATGCATTTCACAGATGGGGTTAGTGCCAACAAAAATGT
>NW_009646941.1:1235414-1240207 GCF_000708025.1 Charadrius vociferus
CTAATATATAATATCACATATTATATATTACATATTATATTCCCCTCTATATTATATTATATATTATATTTTATGTATTGTATATTATATACTATCTATTATATACACTATATTTTATATATTACATCCCCCAATGTATTCCCCAAGATCACAGACACACACACACATACATATATATATAAAAAATATACATTCTGTTCCCCCCCCCCAAAATAGATATATACACCTATGGGGAATATTATATAATATTACAGAATGTTCTTCAGTATATATTGGGGAATATTATAGAATATTATCATAGAATCTTAAAGTCATATAATATTCCCCAATATATATATATAGAGGGATATATACATATATAATATTTCCCAGTATATTATATTCCTCAATATTATATATAGATAAAATACATTATATTCCCCTATATATATAATATATATATTATCCCATTTTTAGATATATATCCCATTTTCCTTCTATTTCCTTTTTTTTCCATTTTCCTTTTTTCATTATTTTTTCTTTTTTTATATATAATATATAATATATAATATATAATATATAATATATAATATATAATATATAATATATAATATATAATATATAATATATAATATATAATATATAATATATAATATATATAATTATAATATATATAATAATAATATATACAATTATAATATATATAATATATTATATATCTATAATTATATACGCATAAAAAATTATGTACACTTGTATATAAAGGTGGGTCTTTAGTACATGCTCAGAAGCACAAGGGAGATAAGGTTTGAGCATGGTTTCAGTCAAGACTGAGTCCTGGAGGAGCTGAGCACTGCACAATTAAGGCTTTTCGTGTTATAACTTAATCTGTCAATGAGTATTCTGAGCTTGTGTCTCTGTAAACACAACAGGGATGCATGAAGTCCAATCCAAGTTAATCTAATAAGCATAATAATGACAGATAGACACTGGTTTTGGGACTTAGCATGCTTAAATGTTCTCTTAAGAGCATCCATTGACCCTGCAATATAAATATAGCCAAAGATCTATGCTCGTATACAGCTCTGAGAGTCTGAAACAGAGTAGAACAAAGGGGCAATGGAGTGGAAACAAAATGTGCTAGCCAAATTAATGTCCACAATATGCTTCTGCTATATGTGGGGGAGAAGGGAATTTAAGATACTGGAAATTCTTTCTCATGTGACTATCCATTTGCCCACCTTTATTTGCTGGCCCCTTTTTCTAGGCCTCTATGGTGTCTTAATGAAATTTTTGTGAAACATTTCAAAACCTTTTCACGAGGAATATTTTCCTTTTCCAGTTACATCTGAAAATTATTGTTGGAAAAATACGGACTAGCTAAATTATGCAATCTCCTATACTACTAAGTCTAAAAAATATTATAATGGTTTTGTGACAAAAGTCTGACATAGTTGCAATAAAGTACCCCTGTTGCAGGTATACTGCCCCTGTGTGAGAGGTTTTGACAGTAAAATGATACATTGAGAAAGTATCTGTGTAAAAGACAAGAGGGTTATAAATGTAGGGCATGGCCACTATAAATGTTGAGATTAAATTGGTTTGGCAGTTTAAAGTCAAGGTATGTGAGGATCTGAACAGTACCCCCAGGAACCATCAATCTGTGTTAAGATTCATATCAAGATTCAGATCTCAATGAGATTCATCAATCCAGATCTCATTTTCTGTGCCAGCATTTCCTTTTCAGATGACAGCAGAGCATCTATTCCAAGGTTTAGGAATAGCTTGTCTATCTGCTAGGTTTTGTGCACCTGTATGCAAAAGAAAGTTTCTAATATTGGATCAGAAAATTTTTCTTCTTATTGCAGTAGAGAACATACTGCAAAAACTGCCATTGTTGTTGTATGACAAGGAAAATGTGGGTTGCAGAAAATCTGGAGTGCTACTGTGTCTTGGCTCATTCATACTCTGCCACCATCTGCATGCACAATGCTGTGGCCTTGTGAGTAAAGGGGAAGAAGTGATTTGGGAATTGGATGGCTTGCTGTTAAGGGAACTACCAGAGAGAGTTTCATATATACTGTCTAGCTAAACTGACTAGAACAAATCAGCTTTCCATGGAAGAGGGCTGTAAAGATAACCAAAAGCATCATACTATTCAGCTGTTTGAAAAGGACATCAAAGCTCAAATAATGAATGTTTCCTTTTGAAGTATTTGGAGCATAAATGAGAATGGTTTAAACTAAAAACTCACTTTCTGTGGAACAATGGGAGCCTTAAGATCAAAGCATGAATAATATACACACATTTTGTTTTTCAGTGTATGTGTTTATTTTGGTTTTCTTTTTCTTTCTATACCTTTTTTATTTAGCCTATTAGCATCGAAGATAGACCAGATACCAAAGCAAAACAGAATTATTTTCTTCTGCTTAACCTATAACTTTCTGCACTTTTGCTCTCATTTATTCATATTCTGTTACTCAAATCAGAACAAAATTGCTGTTGATATTGACATCAAACAAGAAAACTGGAGGTTTAACCAGCTAATTTCTTCTACAGTGAAAGTCTGGTAAGATCCTAATAAAAAGGTCTCAGCATAAGGGAGATCCCTTTTGTGTGATGGTTTTAGAAATTAATATGATGAATAAGATACCACTACTGTCATGTATTAAGAACACCCTCATTATACTGTTTATTTACAATTCTCCTCAGTGTATCTAGGGATTATTAATATCTGCAGAGCGACCTTCAGCAACAGGAGATTTCTTCTGGCGTGGGAAAAAATGGGATGTGAAAGCAGATGTTTCCATCCAGCAGATCTTGTCAGACAGAGGCCAAAGAGTGAATCCCATTGGTGCACCAGAAGAGCAAAAGTGCAAGCTACTTGAGCAACAAAAAAAATAATCCCCCTATTTAACATATACTGAATTTGATGGAAGGCTTTGGCTGATTTTTATGGGCATCGAGCTTGCATTGTCAGTTTTTGTTACATGTCTGAGTCTGTATGCCTATACCAGTACTGTGAAATATGTTTTGCTACCCCACATTTGCAGCTGGTTTTGGAGGCACTCTGCCTGGGCTAATTATTTCTTGGGCAAAATGCTAAATGCTATTCCAAGTTCCCTTCTTCCATGCGAACCAGTCATCTTCTAGTAGTTGGTATAGTCTCTTCTTAAGACTTGCTTGAAAAAACAGGGAAGAAAGGGAAGAAAGATGCAAGGAATGGTAGGATTTCTGCTGGCAGGCAAGCATTTTTAGCACCAGTGCTATAGTCAAGCTCTAAACACCCTGACCGATCTGACAGGATAGGAACTGTATGCAAGGAATTGCCACTAGTGTGAGGTTTACAATGTGGGTTTACAATGTCAGCACATACAGGTTTTCTCACGGGTTTAAGGGTGATCCTACTTATTAGTTCTGATACAGCCTCACTGCAGGATTGTTCTTCATACTGTTTCTAAACCTTATACACAAATTCTAAACCCAAAGCACCAAAAAAGCAACAACAATAAATTAGAAAACATTTGAAAGGTCTACTGTTCTTAAGTGTCAGGTGACCCAGAAATCACAGCTCTCCTAGGTTCCCAGCATCAGAACCAGGTTGGTGTTTCAGTGGGTGTTTAGATTAAGCTCCCTGTTCTTATTAGCTACCAACCTTCTGCCAGAGATGTTTCTCAGTCTACCCAGAGGTGTAGGTAAAATTAAGGACACAATATCTTTTGTTCTACATCCTGAGAGATTGCTTCTACCCGACTCCCTGGAGTACCCAAAGTGAGGAAAAAGCATCTATGTACCTGTTTTTTCCAGGCCAGATAGATTACTGCAGAATTTTTGGAATTAACATAGTGATAAATAAAATGAGAAACCCATTGCACCTACAGCAATTGTACCCTCACTACCCAGTGAAGATTTATCTGCTCCCAGTAACTTAATGTGAAACCTGTGGAAAAGCAATTCATTATGTGAAGATGCAAGCAATGAAATCTGCAAGAATAACAAACTGCATATACCAATTAAGAACCCATGCCATCTGGCCTTTCAGCAAGACTTGCTGTATCTCCACTTGGTGAGATAAATTAAAAAGCTGTTTCTATGTGCATACTCAGGCCAAATGTATTTTCTTCAAAAATATCTGCTGTCTTAGCCACTCATTAGGTCAATCAGGAGTTTTTTATCTTGTTTGGGTTACTGTTCTGCATCCTCCACATTCTCAGTTGACATCACCTCATGCTCACGTAGATTATGATGTGAAATTCAGTGCTTTCCTTTCACAGTAGAAACTGTCTCTACCCTTCTGTAGCGAGGAGTCATAGTCCTTGAGTTTCACCATTACATAGAAAGAATTTCCTAGAACTGGCACTCTGATGATTAAACCATGTTCTCCCTGAATAGTTATTCACAGCTCCAGTTTCCTTCAGCAGTTGAAACCTTTGGATATATAACAAAGCTGTACCCACCTCACTACCGCATGGAACCTCCAACCCCAAGCTAGGCATCTGTACACTTTCTATGAGGGACTTGCCTGAAGTAACCAGTAAAAGATGATAAGGCAGCAGTGGGGCTTGAGCAGCCAAGTGTGACTTGGAGTGGGACACCTCCTTTCCCTCAGTACTGGTAGCCAGGATGTTTCTCCTTGAGTTACAGATCCAAGTCTTTCTTACAAAAAAAACCATAATGTCAAGCTAGCACCCATTAATCCTGTAGTTAGAGAAACCATCTTGCTGTGTTCAGAGATAGAATTTGAATTTGGCTTTCCAGTAAGAGTGCTATCATCACCTGCTGATAGACCAGTGTGCACCAGGCTGTCCTGCTGA
>NW_009646941.1:1240256-1266249 GCF_000708025.1 Charadrius vociferus
AGTGCTTTGATTCTGTGTAGATAGTTAGGTATCCAGCAGATCAGAGAGAAGAAGAGAAAAAGTAACTCATATGTGGTGGCTAAGTGCTGATGTGGGTGAATCAAATTTGTGTTTTAATGAATCTTCAATTGTTTCTCTAAAGAAGAATGGTCTCGTTGGTTTTGAGCTGTATATTAGCCTGATGATTTCTGACACACTGCCTCTGGGTTGAGACCCCTGGCCCAAAAAGGAATTTTTAACCATATCTTGAGATGTATGTTACAGCAAGTGCTGTAATGCCTGAGCTGTAAGTGAGGAAATGAGCAACTTTTTCTAGCTCTGTATGAGTGTGGGAGAGACTGATGGCAATGGAGCACCAAAAGTGGGGAATCACAGCTAGCTTTTAATATTCTTCACCCCGGAGCAATAACTACTCAAAGGAAAGCTAAGCTTGCATATCCACAGACAAAACACAGCTGTCATAGCAGACTTAGGTCACCAATTTCAGGATACAGTAACTCTAAAATCCCAGCCCAGAACAGGCTGATAAGGCTGCAGAGCCCAAATTACTCTTCCCACTTCCATCAGCAATAGAGTACTGATTCCTCTAGTGAGATCATCCCAGACCTGCCATTCCCCAGGGCTTGCAGTGGGGCATTTTGTGGTTCTTGGCTATGGAAAAATATTAGCCTGCAGGTCAGGAGATGATGAAAGCCGGTTACCCTCTGAGAGTGTGGACACCAGATTATGCCCTGCCTATGTCCATTGACCTTTCTCACTTCATTGTGAATTCTGCCTGAACTTCAGGAGCAGGGCAGCTTAACGCATTTGGAGGATGACATTCTTGCACCTTGAGAGCAATGTGTTTGCCTTGAGATATGACAAAATTTGTGCCTCAGGAAATATATCTAAATGTTTTTTGGGGCATTGCCTGAATAGGACTGTTAAGGTTTAAATTTTGAATATTGATATTTAAAGGGAAAGCTAGTTATTATCTTTTTGTTCATCCGTTTCAAAGAGATTTTGTAAATGAGGCTGGAGGCCTGATTTAAAGACTCAGTATGCTGCTGTTTTGATCTACTTCAAGTGAGCCCTTAAATAGTTTTTAATACATCTCTCAAACCCCCACTACTGTAAATCCTCTTGGACATACCATCTTTCCATGGAAAGAAATATTTCAAGATTTGGAAATGGATAAAAAGTTGTTAAGCATGATTCCATTGGTTTGTAAAAAAATATTTGGATGCCACCAAATATTTGGGCTTGCCCTGATAGAAAAGGTTTGATTCCAAAGCTTCTCTTTCTGTGTCACTACTTCCAAAAATAGTTAACATCTACTATGACAGTTTCCAATTAAAACTGAGATTTGGGACTTGTTGTTCATCCCTAGCAACATTGTACATTCATGGGAGAATGTTAGAATTTTTATCTCTTTCTCCTAGTTAAGTGTACTTGTTGAGGAAAAAAAAAAAAAAAAAAAAAAAAGAAGAAATCGGTAATGCTTCAAGGAAACTGTGGAAAAAAAGAGGCTGTGGTCATCAGCCAAATAGTTTGCCAAGACATGTCAATCCAGTCTTTAAAATTTTCAGCTTTAAACTTGGCTAGATTGTATATCTATGACACACATACCGCTCCTCTTCCCTTGCTCTCTTCATCTTCGTAACACCAATAGTCAACTGCCTCTGAAAGTAATATGCGTGTAAATAGTAACTGTATGAGTAGTTCAGGGGGCATAATTAGTCACTGTTTTCTGGGGCTTGGATATGACAGTAACTCGGACTAGTTTTGTGATATTTAACAAATGGCTTAGATTCCTTGTATGGCATGTGTCTAATTGCCTTACTACAACTCTTGACATGCTGCAGGTCATGAGTTAGTTAACAATATTAAGGGCAGGTATCTCCATTGTAGAAGGTTGGAGTCAAGTGGAAACTCTGAACCTAGTTGCATGTAGTTTTCAGCTGAAATACCCATCTGTGCCCTTGGTTTCCTTCAAAACATTTTTTCTTTTCTAAACCTCCCTCTCCCCATCTCCCACCAGCATGAGATGAGAAGATGGAGATATATTATGTGCCAGTAAACCATCTGCTTATTTTTCTTTCAAGAGCCTCTTCAGCACTGACTTGTCTGTTCACCTAAATTGATCCATAACCTTTACATGGAGTAGCTTATCTGAAACTGTTTTCTATAATAAAGTATATTTTCTATTACACTATAGTCATCTTTCACAGCATTTCTGCTTAACTTACAGAAGATGCTTCTACATTGCTTGAACATGACCCAAAGCATGTGGGATGCTAGAAATATCAAAATCTCCATTTTAAATCATACTCACTGATTTAAGTGTGGTGGGATTGTGTCTGTGTGTTTCCAAAACTTGTGAGAAACCTGTAGGCCTTGTTTGCCTGCCATTATTGTATAACTTCGATTGTGCTGCATATGCGAAAGGAATATATTTGACACAGGTATATAGGAATACGTGTCGCCATCAAATCTCAAATTTTATTCTGAGCAATGTCAGTGGAAAAACGGAATAAATAACAGAGAATATTTGCCTTGAAACCAAAATCTTCCTACTTAAGAAGCGTGATTTTGAAAGGAATGCTCTGAGAGCTGAGTTCTTAGAAAAACCTCAAAACAAACACACTGAGAAAATGTTGGTAGCTGCTAGATAATTATAAGTGTATACTGGAATATAGTCACTATAAGTAATTTAAACCTCTAACAGTAAGAGGGGAGTTTTTAAAAAGATAGTAAATTATTTCTTATGGAGGCTTGCATTACAAATAAGAAACCTGAACTTGTCCCTGTTGAAGCCAATGGCAGAGCTCCCACTGGCAGCTGTGAGAGCAGCTTTGAGACTGCGAGCTGTTACAACTCTATGAAATTCCTCATATCCACACTGTAAAATGTACTGCTGATATAGTAAGTCAGGTAGAAATTGCCTCAGAGTTAATATATTATTTTTTTTCTTTATGCTGTACTTCCCAAGATAATGAAAAGTGAAAATAAAGATTTAGTTCTTCTGCAGATAAATTACAGTCAAGCACAGATCTGTAGATAAAGTGCAGAGTTCCAGACACTTCAGAAGTCAGTTTTGGCTTATGAAATGTGCACTCAAATCTATCCCTGTTGCCCGCTCAGGAAAGCTAGACCTGAGGGTAGATGGGAGAAAACATAAAAAAGGAGGCAGAAGGCAAATAAGGCCTGACAGGCTCTGACAGCACAAGGTTAAAATGACAAGGATACTTATGCTAATGAGTCTGTCATACTACACATTTTCTGCTTCTGTTTTCTGTTAGAGTCTGTATTTACCCTTATGGCAGCCTAAAATGTTGAGAGGGAAGGTAAGAGGAGATTGGCATAATTTTCCCAAACCAAAACCATACTTGAACATTTCTGTCACCCAAATAGTTTCACGCTCTAGAAGAGGTTGCTGTGTTTGCCATGCTGGACCCCATGTTTCCCAGCCTTCCACCAAGCTCTGAGCACAGAGGTAGATAGTGCACACCACCACCACCAAAGGTGGATCTGTCCTCCATAGGGTATTATAGGTGGCACTGCCTTCCTTGTAATATGGACAGCATTGCCTGAAAAGAGGGGGTTTGATTTCACCATCTTCTGTGATAAGATCCTGTCATGTCCTTCTTAGAGACCGCTTGTATTGCAGTGAACTGTTTGAGTGATACATGCACAAAACATCAAAATCTGGATTTGTCTGATGTTATGTAGACAACCACATGCATCTTTAAGTTCCTTTGCTGTCACGTATTTGTCCAGCAGAAGTTTTCAGTTAGAGCATTATCTGCATATCTCAAAAACAGAGATTAAAGAAAGATATGGGAGGTGTTTTGTTATTTGTATGCAGGGCCCCATCTTTATCTGTTTAGATAAATAAATAAATAAATAAATCGTGTTTTGATCTTTGAAAGCAGGTGGCTTATTTACATTCAACAACCTGAATTACTCTGAGGGGGTTTTAAAATGTTGACAGAGCTATTGATAAAATAGGCAGCCTTCACTGGGAAAAGGTAATTGAAGCAGGAATAAGCAGGCCTGTTCAGGCTGATGCTTTTGTAATTCAAGCTCTCTGCCTTGGCTCAATGATTTCATCAAAAATAAATCATCAGGGGAGAGTCCCATGTTTTGCTCTGTTTGTTCAGGAACCAGGTGCGGCACATGTTTGTAATTTTAAAGTGCTGATATTCTGCAATTTCTGCAGTGTAGGTGAAATCTGCTATGAAACAGACCTCGTTGTCCAATTCGTTTTTCTTTCTGCTAGTCAGTAAAGTGTCTTTCTACTCAACTAGAGTTCTCTAAAAGAGCTGACTCTCTAAAGACACATCACACAGAACAAATTAGTAAATTAACATTCCAGTTTTGCTGGATATAGATATTCATGGCTTTTGTATTCATTTTCTCTTCCCTTATTAAACATGGGTGAGGAATCATGTCAAGTCAGTGAAAATGGCTTTTTTGTGGAAAATTGAATGATTAGCCTCTGACATTTTAGTGATAAATAATCAAATGGTCATCAATAGCAATCAATAGTGACAAATAATCAAATACTCTCAGTTTCTAATTTTCTGCACCTTATAAATAGTATTGACAAAGCTGGCATCTGTCTTCAGCTGATACAAAATAAATATTGGCTCTTGAAGTCAAATAGTTCATTTCTGGCAATTAGTCAATTAGGAGTCCCACCACAATAATGTATAGCACATATTTATGGAGTTATTGCCAAGAATAATTTCTTCTTGTTTATAGTATACATCTTTATAATTAAAAAGCACACAGAGTTGTTCAGTTATTAATTGCTTTCTTCTAGACTAGAAATTATTAAACAAGGGAAAGGAAGGCTACACAGAGCCAGGTGTAATGGGTGTGCAAGACAGGAGGTGGGAGGCAGCATATGAGACAGACCTGTAGTAAAGCCAATGTGCAGTGGTTGCTAGTCAGCACTGGGCTGTCAGCATCCTTTGGGAGCCACGTCCACCTCTAATGCTCCTCAGTAGCATGAGATGTCCTCAGCGTGGGATGGATAGGGTTAGGAATGAGGAAACCAGAGCAAACCAGAAATGAGGAAATCAGAGCTGTGTTTCACAGCAGTTTTCCTACCTCTAAAGTGGAGAAAAGTGCTACTTTTATCTTAAATGACACCTTTAAGAGAAAAAGAGAAAACATCAACCTTTACTACTGAGTATTGCTATTAGTTACTAAGTTTGACTTCTAAAAAACTCAAAGTGTACAGTACATTGTAAATTGTAAAAAAGGTAAAAATGCCCGCTTTCACCTTGTGAATGTTTATTTATAGCGGTGTTTGAGAGTCTCTGAATGAAACTAGCTTGTGAGAGAAGGACAACTGGGTGAGCTTCTTTTTAATATTTACAGTCACCAGGATATCGTAGAAATAGCTTTGCTGAGGATGCTGGTACCTTCCACCAGCTGCAGGGTTTAGAAAAATATCAGAGAAGCAACAGTGAAAAGAGGGTTCTGGGTCCTCAGCATTTTGCTGATTTACTGTGGGGCATGCCAGTTTAAGGGTTTAGCATTTCTAGGAATGTACAAGAACGGTCTGCCTAATTCCACAGTAAATCACCTTATGTGTGGGATACCAGGTATCTTTATCTCTGTCCTTATGACGGTGTCACTCTGTACCAGTCTGACATTCTACTGAACTAAACACTTTCTTTCACTTACACTTTGCCGAAACATCTCCCGATTGTTTTGTTTCTTTTTCTATTTTACTCAAATGCAGGCATATAACCTCAATATATGTCCTGTGTTAAGAACAGTATTACAACACACTAGGGAGCATTTAAAATTAATTAGGAAGTAAACATGCATTTTAAATAATCTAAGAAGGATTCTTTTAAGGGAGTAAGGGTAAGTATATCTTCTACTGTAAGTACTGTACTAAGTATATGTTCTACTATAACTACTTCTATAACTATTTCTAGAAAGGTTGTATAATCATTAATTACAGAGAATTAAGCACAAATTCCATCAGGCTACCAAAGTGTGTACAATTAATGATCTGCAAAAATTTTGCAAAATGGGAAGCTAAAGGACAAGTGGTCTGAAGCCTGTATTTTCATGCTCACTATGCCTTCTCAGTGTCTGTTGGGAAGGATGTCCGTTGCAGGTCCTCAGTGAAGCCAAGCTATGCCCTAAATATTTGCTAAGATATTGTGGGAATCTTTAGGTTTTTTGAACGTCAGACCCTAGAAAGCTTAAAAAATTAATGAAGATTTTAAGTCAGCTAAAATACCTCCTAATCTACTACAGTCCCATTACCCTAGCAGTTAAGGTATCTAAGATTCCATTAAGGTATCTAAGCATTCAAATCTTTTAACAGATTTATCACAAGTGTGCCCATGGGCAAGAAAAATCGTTTTTACAGCTCTTTATAAGTGGAGGAGCTGAAGTGCAGAGACAAAAGGCCCAGTCTTTGAGATTGCTGAGATGTTGAATGTGTGTGAAGACATGAGACTAAGGTCTTCCAAGCTTCAGGCAAGCACTGAATTTCCTTGCCTGTTCCTTTAGCAGATCTTAGAGTACTGCCAGTATTTTCATCAACACTTTTGCAATACATAAAGGGGAAAGTGCCATGAAGCCTTTTATTCCTGTTTTCATGTATATCTATTTGTAAAAAATATTATTTGTTTCCTTAGCAGTTTACTCTATTTAACCCGTGCAGATTACGCAGGTTTGTAGCGTGTAACTGGTAAGGAGTTGAAATATTTTTGAGTACATCATATTGGCACAGGATTTTGTGATTTCCATTATGAATGACGAGTATGACCATGCAGAATCCTGATTTCAAAACAGTCTGTCTATACCTGTATCATCCACAAACTTTAATTTCCATGCCTTAGAGGACTATTTCCATTTTCCTGCTGGGATTCAGATGGAGTCCAACAAGTCCTCTCTGCCTCTGTTGACCAGGAATGTTAGGGAGAAACTTTGAACTGCTATGGTCTTTTGATATTTTACTTTATGGATGAAATTAAAGTTTTATACAAAGTAGATGGCCAGAATTGATGTTTTTCCCTTCTTAAGTGAAATATGGTAGTTGGGTCTTCACCATGACTCTTAGAAGTTTCTCACATAAAGATGAAAGTCTGATCTTGCATTGTTGTGCTGTTAAATCACTGGCACACAAACATGCATCCAGAAAGCATCACGTCAGTACAATTGCATTTGTTAAACCAAAAGTGGTTGGCTAAAGCATAGGATAATACACAAGCTGATGGCGGCTAAAGCTAAACATGCATCTGTTTTTGTAGGACGAACCAAAGAATCTCTCAAGTCTTTATATCTTCTTGAACTCTAATTAATGTATTAGTCTTTATTATGATAACTACTATAGTTGGAGGCAAGTGAGTTAATAAAGTTCAGTCTGGCTTGATCCCAAATCCTTGATCTGGCGCTGAGCCCTGTCTGTGAACAAATATGAGCTGAAGAAAAGAAGAACCAAGCCAGAAAATTATTCAGACATTATTCTGACAGTCATAGACAAAGATTGTGGTCATGCACCACACTCAGGACAAAGCTGTCCTCAGAGGTGTCAAACCTACTCTAACTGTTTCAATCTAAATGGTAGAACTGTTCCCCAGACCCCAGTGATCTGCACTGTAACCATGATGTGCTCTGTATGATAGCCTGATGATATTGAAGCATTAATTGCCCAATGCTATTTTAACTACAAGAGACATGGGGCACTGCTTATTCCTGTATAAAAATATTTCTGTTCTTAGGCCCCTGTTTCATGACCTTTTTCTGGAAGGAGGCATTTCCTCCAAAATCAATTTGTCACTTGTCTAAGGAACATCCCAGTTTCACCTCCTTACCTTTTGGATTATTTGCTCCTCCTAGTATTACTTAAGCAATTTTTCTACTTTGAAAGAAAGCAAGCTAAAAAATGAAGTATTTCTGCCTCTTTCAAGATTTTTTTTTCTTTGTATTTAGGGATTTCAGCATGACATAAGCAATCCAGGAGGTTCCTGGAATGCATCGATGATAACTTTCTTGTCCAAGTGATAGAGGAACCAACGAGGAGAGGTACCATGCTGGACCTTGTTCTTACCAACAAGGAGGGGCTGGTGGGGAATTTCACACTCAAGGGCAGCCTTAGCTGCAGTGACCTTGAGATGGTGGAGTTCAAGATCCTTAGGACAGCAAGGAGGGCGCATGGTAAGCTTGCTACCCTGGACTTCAGGAGAAAAGACTTTGGCCTCTTCAAGGACCTGCTTAGCAGAGTACCATGTGATAAAGACCTGGAGGGAAGAGGAACCCAAGAAAGCTGGCTAATATTCAAGGATCACTCCAAGCTCAGGAGCGATGCATCACAACAAAGAGGAAGTCAGGCAAAAGCACCAGGGGTCCTGCATGGATGAACAAAGAGCTCCTGGACAAATTCACACTCAAAAAGGAAGCCTACAGAGGGTGGAAGCATGGACAGGTAGCCTGGGAGGAATACAGAGAAATTGTCCGAGCAGCCAGGGATCAGGTTAGGAAAGCTAAAGCCCAGAGAGAGTTAAATCTTGCAAGGGACATCAAGGGTAACAAGAAAAGCTTCTATAGGTATGTAGGTGACAAAAGGAAGACTATGGAAAATGTGGGCCCTCTCCAGAAGGAAACGGGAGATCTGCTTACCCAGGATATGGGCAAGGTTGAGGTACTCCTCTTTTTTGGCTCAGTGTCCACCAGCAAGTGCTCTAGCCACACCACATGAGTTGCAGAAGGCAAAGGCAGGAACTGGGAGAATGCAGAACTGCCCACTTTAGGAGAAGAACAGCTTCAAAACCATCTGAGGAACTGGAAGGTGCACAAGTCTATGGGACCTGATGAGATTCATCTGCTGGTCCTGAGGGAACTCATGGATGAAGCTGCCAAGCCCCTATCCATCATATCTGAGACGCCGTTGCAGTCTGTTTCAAGTTCTTGCTGACTGAAAAAGGGGAAACATATCCCCCATTTTTAAAAAAGGAGAAAATGAAGACCCCCAGAACTACAGGCCAATCAGTCTCACCTCTGTGCCCAACAAGATTATGGAGCCGATCATCCTGGAAAATATGCTAAGGCACATGGAAAATAAGGAGGTGGTTGGTGTCAGCCAACATGGCTTCACTAAGGGTAAATCATGCCTGACAACTTTGGTGGCCTTCTACGATGGAGTTACAGCATTGGTGGATAAGGGGAGAGCAACAGATGTCATCTACCTGGACTTGTGCAAAGCATTTGACACCATTCCGCATGACATCCTCCAAATTGGAGACACATGCATTTGATGGACGTACCACTTGGTGGGAAAGGAACTGGCTGAATGGCTGCACTCAAAAAGTGGCAGTCAACAGCTCGATGTCCAAGTGGTGACCAGTGGTGAGTGGTATTCCTCATGGTTTGGTACGTGGACTGGTGCTATTTAATATCTTTGTTGGCAACATGGATATTGGGATTCACTGCACCCTCAGCAAGTTTTCCGCTCATCTGTGTGGAGCAGTCGACATGCTGGAGGGAAGGGATGCCATCCAGAGGGACCTGGACAGCCTTGAGAGGTGGGCCCATGCAAACCTCATGAAGTTCAACAAGGCCAAGTGCAAGGTCCTGCACATTTATTGGGGCAATCCCAAGCACAAATACAGGCTGGGCAGGGAACGGATTGAGAGCAGCCCTGAGGAGAAGGACTTCGGGGTGTTGGTGGATGAGAAGCTTAACATGAGCTGGCAAAGTGTGCTCGCAGTCCAGAAAGTGAACTGCATCCTTGGCTGCCTCAAAAGAAGTGTATCCGACGGGTCAAGGGAGCTGATTCTCCCCCTCTATGCCACCCTTATGAGACCCCATCTGGAGGACTGCATCCAGCTCTGGAGCCCCCAGCATAAGAAAGACATGGACCTGTTGGAGCAAGTCCAGAGGAGGGTCATGAAGACGATCAGAGGGCTGGAGCACCTCTCCTAGGAAGACAGGCTGAGAGAGTTGGGGTTGTTCCGCCAGGAGAAGGGAAGGCTCTGGGGAGACCTTCCGGTGCTTAAAGGGCACCTAGAGGAAAGGTGGGGAGGGACCCTTTATCAGGGAGTGTAGTGACAGGACAAGAGGTAATGGTTTTAAACTGAAAGACGGTAGATTTAGATGTGATATTAGGAAGAAATTCTTTACTGTTAGTGTGGTGAGACACTGGAACAGATGGCTCAGAGAAGTTGTGGATGCCCCATCCCTGGAGATGGTTAAGGCCAGGGCAGATGCAGCTTTGAGCAACCTGGTCTAGTGGAAAGTGTCCCTGCCCATGTCAGAGGGGTTGGAACTAGATGATTCTATGTATAATGATGGGTTAACAAGTGTGACCTCCATATTCTCTGCTGATACCTCTCCCCTCCTCAGCTATGACTGAGATGCGCTCTGGTGCTGGGCCAGATGAACATTTCTCTGCCAGGAGGACCATCCCACGATGCAGTCAGGCGAGCAGCAGAGCTGGTGTCAGGGCAGGAGCATCCTGGGGAAAGACATGACGAAAGATGTGGGGCAGGCAGTTGTGCAGGCTGTGGGGCTCTTCAGCAATGTATGGAGACACTTTCAAGTCATTATCAACAAAACATCCTTTGAGACAGGGAAATATTATGCCCATTTGATAAAATCAGAGCTTGAGGCACAGAAGAAAAACTAGACTCTTGAGTTTCACTGAATCCTGTCTTCCATTTCAGAATACCAGCAAAATAGCCCAGCTTTCCAGTATTCCCACTTTAGCCCCCTTGTATATCTCCATAAACACTAGTAAGAATTTTTGAACTCTTTTTCTTTCATCTAGGAACAGGAATTCAACTATGCAAAATAAATGTTACATTTGTTATCAGCTGAACTCACACATTCATGAAAACAAAATAATTTTTCCTTACAGATCCCTGTAAGTTGCAGTCCCACATAAAATACTGTTAGAGCTTTACTGTCATTGACCCAAATGTCTCTGAGACAGTAAAGGAAATATATCCAGAAATCCTGAAAAGTAACTGTCTCAGTTTTATGCTGACAGCCTGCCCTTAGCTGACCTTTCTTTCTTTGGAGGTCACTATGGGGATAAGTTGACATGTTTTTACATCTTAAAGAACTGTAGATGGTGGAATGGGAAGCCTGTTCTCTACCGTGTCTTGCCCTTCTTGAGGAGGTCACAGCACAGAGTGCAGGCAGTTGAGCTTCCATTGTAGGAATCTCCTGTACTCTGCTGATTTAATTTTTTCTTTTTTTCTTTTTTATCTTTTTTTCTTTTTTCTTTTTCTTTTTCAGAAATGTATTCCTCTGCAAACTCTTAGAACAATTAGAACCATGGTAAGTATTGAAAACAATCTTCATAAAGGAAATTGTTTAATATATTCTACTTGGTAAATCAACTCCTTCTCCAGCTTTACTCACATGTGCCCACATGGACAACTGAGACATCTTTTAATCATTTTTATAATGTGTTCATCAACACGAAGTTCATGAGACAGTAATATTGAAATCTAAAGGTTAGGTGACTTTTAATGTGTTCACTTCTGTTTAAGGTTGGTTACAAATCATATTCAGAGAAGAAACAAAATAGCATATGAAAATATCTGAATCTAGAAATTATTTTTTTTGGCTAGTAAGTTTGGTTTCTTTGGTAGTTATTTTTGTGCATTGTTTTTCTCATAAAGTTCATTGCAAAGCATGTGGATCTGAACACAACATATAAGCCTAGGATTTTAGTAACAGATGAGTTAGTCTGCAATTCAATAGGCTGCCCATTAAATATTAATTAAATCAACTGGTGTGTGCTGGAATGTATTTCATATTAGTAAGCACTCCAGCCTCTAGTAAATGAAGATGAGCTAATGAACGAATTGCACATATAGACACGCATGGTGTGTTGTGTACAGCAAAAGCAGGAAGTAATATAGTAATATTACAGCAGGATGACAATTGTTCTTGATTTATATTTGCAGAATGTGGAATGATATCTTGTATACATGGTATTAGATTTAAAATTATCACCTTTGAAGTATAAAATAAGAGCCATCAGAAAGCAGATAAATTACACCTTGCAGGGGGCATGTGTGGAGGAAGGGGATATTTTTAGGTTGGCAATCACACAGTATAAACTGTTATTGTAGGAAATGAGCCCCAGCAGTTTTAAGGGTCTTGCTGCTCGTTCTGATATTGTGCGCTAAGCATCCTTACAGTTAGTTGGCTGTGGATTATGTTGCTCACCACAGGTAATGATTATCTAAAGCTATAAAACCTGCAGTACATCAGAAGGCTCTAAACAGCTTTCTGCAACGGACACCTGAAGGAACTGCCTGTTATTAAAAGAGAATTTTAGTCTGACTAATGTTCAAAAAAACCTAAAGCCTTTCAAAAACATGCATAGGAAATATTTACCACTGTGACATTCTGTATCTTATTCCTTCCATCTATTTGCAGCTGCTAATCTTTTAAAAACTGTGTTTTGGTAAAGTCTGTGTACACGTCCTGAAGCTCAGAACAGGAGGAACTTTAATAAAATAAAAATAATCTGCATTTTTTTCCATTCTCAGGAACTCTTACTGAATTATATTTGTATATGAACCTTCTACTGGCAGTTCCAATTTGTTTATGAGGCCGACTTTAAAAAGAACAGATGCTGCATATTCAGGTGCAGTCATTTCAGGCCAGCTCTTTTAGGATGCACAAGTGAACACCTAATATTCAGAAATTAGATAGGCAGATTTAAATACAGCAAACCGCAGTTTTGTGCATGTGGTTATATGGAAATACTCGTTACTAGGTATCTGAGGGCATACTTGGTAAATGATAGCTTGCCAAGCATATTACCTGCATTACATTTTGTGGCAGTGGAATGAACATAAAATGTTTTATGGACTGTACTGTATATGGTTAGGATCCCACGTGTTCTAAACGAGGTGCAAACCTGTTTGGTAAACTTGAGCCTTAGCCAGTTGAAAGTTAGTTGGACATTTCTAATAATGTTTTTGGTTTTTTTCTTTCTTCCTTCCCTATTCTGTACATTGAAGACACTCCAAAGGCATACCTTTTCAGTGCCCAGACCTTTTAGTCCAGTTTTAAGGCTGCTTAAAGTACTCTCTCCTCTGTCTTCATTACTATGAGGATTGCAGTGCCAAGCCACTTTTTTTGCTGTGGCTGGAGTCTCACAAAAATCATGGTTTGTGTTCTGAGTATCAAATATACAGTTGAAGTACAATAAGACTTCTAGGCAAGGTAAGAGGATTGTTATGATGTCTGTTGCCAGTGTGTCTGCTGTCTGTGCAGGAGAAAATGTTCCAGTCAACAAATATGGTCTGAACTGGGAAGATTGTTTCAGCTGTGTCAAGTCTTGGGGAAAGAAACGCAGTAGGGTTTCCAGCTAAATTCAGATCTAACCTAATCTTTCTTTGAGAAGAAAGGCCTTCAGAGGGTGATGGACAGATATAGGAGCCAGTCAAGACTAAAAAGAACAATGCAAAGCCAAAAAGACTATATTTAGCCACCTGCCATGCAATCCTGAATGTATATAGTCACGCTAGTGTACGTAGCTGTGCAGAAAAGGTTATGACAGACTCTCCAGTAAATTAAAATGCTTTGAGGGAAGAGAGAGAGCGAGCGAGCGAGCAAGGTATCTTTCTGCCTGTCAGCCTTCAGTATACCTTGCATGACTGACTTCATATGCTGGAAAAAACAGAATGAAGTCAGACTTCCAAGTGTATTTGCAATTGCAATGTTCATACAAAAGGCTTGGCTCAGCTGTATACCAGTGACGGACTCCTCGGTGTTATTTTGTGTTCATCACAGATGCAGTTTGGCCACCTTGATGATTCAGATAGACATTGATTTTTATGGGTTTTTTTATCAATTTGATCAGTTTCAGATTTTAATTGGTGTTTAAGAGATGTCTTTTGCTTTTTTATTTGGGATCTTCCTACCTTTTTAAATTGCAGGACAGAATTTTTTTCCATTACCGGTTGTATTGAAATGAAAAATTAGCTATTGGAAAACAAGCTAATTTTTCAAGTGCATGCATTTCAAGAGGTCACATTCAGCATCAGAGCTGTGTCACGTTCTGTGCAAACTTGCAAGGCCTTTAGTATGCAACTCTTACTCAAGTTCAGATATTTTTACCATGTGTTTTTACCACAGATCTGTCAGATCACAACAGAAAGGAATAGTATGTTTAACTACGCAAAGCACGTCTATCAATTTCTCTTAGGACAAGGCGAAGCATACACCAGTAATGTTGTGAAGCATACTCAACTAGCATTTTTGTTCTTTCCATTAATGTGAAATTAGACTTTACTGCCACAAAGGGATGGTAGAAATAGCCTAGATTTTCACTCTGGTTGTCTGGCTGAAATCCCATAAATTCCATTCAGTTTCCCACCCCAATAATTATTATAAAAGAAAGTCATCTCATCCTCATGTGCTCTTAGTGCCACCTTCTTACCCTGCACTAGTCAGCTTCCATTCTGTGGGGTTATTTAGCAGCTGGGAAAGGACTGACAAATGCATAAGAATGCAAAAATTATGTTGTAGCCTTTATCACTGAGCTTAAGAACACAGGATGCCATGAAGTGCACGTGCAGAATTTGGCCTATGAACTCAGATACTGGTAGCTGATAAATGTCTGCAAACATTCTGATAAATTGTTAGCAATTAAGTGGTAGTCACTAAAAATGTTGGTAGAACTGTGAAATGAAACATTTCTTGGAATGTATAATCTCAGATTGCCAGGTGGTTAAAAGTTTTTAAAAAACTAATAAATTGTTGTCTACTCTGAATTTTGAATTCAATTTTGCCTCGTAATGCTTTGGTATTTATCTTTGGACATGAAGAATGTCAAAAGGGCTTATCTGTTGGCTATAGAAATCCAACCGTAGAGAATCACTAATAGTCAAAGATAAACACAAGCATAAAAGGAGGGCAGTGGAGTAAATGGAGAATGTCTCTGCTATCACAAGATGAACTGAACTAGGGAGTTATGAAAGGCTTTTGTTAATCCTCCACTATACATACTTATTTCTGGAATTTAGGAAACGATGAATTCTCTTTATCATATTGTCCTGGTTTGAGCGACTCAGGATTAATTTCTCTTTCAGTAATATTACTTTTTGGTAACATCTCTTCTAATGCTTGGAACAACTCCATTTTTAGAAGACTCTAGTGTCTGAGTTTCTGAAAATATTTACTTTATAGCCGGCTATGGTGTGCAGGTTTCAAGGTTTCAGTGTTTTTGAGCTAGCCAGGTGTGGGGATGAGGAGGAGCAAGATCCAGGTACTTGACCCAAGCTGGTCAACAGGATTATTTCATACCATGAACGTCGCATTTACTATAAATTAGTAAGTTTGCTGAGGAGTTTTTCTCTTCTAAGATGGCTGAGATCCTGGGAACTTCTTGCTCCAGTGCTGGACCTCTGAGGCCTTCCTCTTCTCCCGAAGCCATAGCACTTGCAGTGTCTAACATTTGCTGTCCACTGCTGGGAGTACACAGCTTCCTACTGATATAATTGGCTGAGTATACTTCTCTTATATTTTATATTGGTATCAGGATCAATATTGTTTCTTTAGTATTATTAATGTTAATTATTTGGTATTATTCTGTTAAATCTGTTTATTGCTCCCATCAATGTGCACTCGTAGCCCAGAAGGTCAACCACATCCTGGGCTGCCTCAAAAGAAGTGTGGCCAGCAGGTCGAGGGAGCTGATTCTCCCCCTCTACTCTGCTCTTGTGAGACTCCACCTGCAGTACTGCCTCCAGCTCTGGAGTCCCCAGCATAAGGACATGGACATGTTGGAGCAGGTCTAGAGGAGGGACACGAAGATGATCAGAGGGCTGGAGCACCTCTCCTATGACAACAGTCTGAGAGAGTCGGGGTTGTTCAGCTGGGAGAAGAGAAGACCCTGGGGAGACAATATAGCACCCAAATTAAAACGTTTGATGCTGCAAATCAAGAGAATTTTTTCCCACCTGGGGATTATTCTAGACAAAAATGTGCACTGTCAAAATGCTCTCAGTGCTATAATTAGTATAGAAAAGGACTCTTGTTGCTTTAGTTACAAAATCCAAAACCAGTGATGCCAAGGGTATCCAAGGTACCTCTACATTAGTGTTTTAGCTTTGCTTGGGTGTTTGCTTGACAAATATCCTGATCATCCTCACCTACCTTGCTTTCTTCCACTTCACAGAGCAGTCTCAGAGCACATACACTGGCTTTCTTTGAGGTGAAACCTAATACCCTCCAAACACCAACATTCATTCAGTGAATGGGAGTAGAATACATAAATCCTAAATAACCCTTCCCTCTCCACACCCAAAACATGTGTCTGTGTTGGCATTGCACTAGGAAGGGTAGTTAGACCTGGAGAAAGATCCAGATCTGCTGCACTGGGTCACTGAATAATATAATTTTAATATTATAATGTTAATATTATAATGCTATAATTATATAATAATTATTATTATAATAGTTCCCCAGTCACCTTCAGGAAATATGTTGCATTTGTCTTATTTTTACCCATGCATGATAGTTGCAAAGTTTTTGGTCTTCCGCAGTGCCTCCAGGAAGATAAAAAGTGGTCTCTTCCCCTTCACAGAATCCCCACATATTCAAGTGTCTATATTGTTTTCCTACAGTTTTCATTGCCTTGTATCTGAGCACTGGGTGCCTGAATTGTCATCTTTGTGTGCCTTGTTTAAGCACCAAAGCACTAGAATTTTCTGATGGCGGAAGGAACCACTGAGAAGCATTCAGCTTTAAGCTGCAAGGGATTCAGTGTGGGACTCTGTTCATTGAAACTCAGTAGGTTCTAGCAAGAAGTTTTGAAGGAACCCAACAAGAAGTATTTTATTAAAAGGACAGTTTGGCATTTGAGATTTTAAGAGAGTTCTTGCAAGGTATGATTTGACCTTCACAAAAGTACTCCCTGACCCTGCAGGTGTGTTCTGCTGGAAAAGGTTTTCCTCTTTCCAGATTGCCCCAAACTTGCTGCTTTCAGAGGAGAACCAGTAAGTGGTAGATATTAGCTCAGTCTCTTAAAATAACTGTGAAATTCTGTCAGCCCAGGTGCAGGAGTTGTACACCTGCCCTCTGCTATAGCTTACCGATAGAAGAAATACATAATGATACTTACTTGGCTCTCAAGATACAATACTAATCTTGAAATGTGAGAAAATAGAATTTCCCAAGCTGCTGTAGGTAACTCAGTGTGGCTATCCTTTAAAGCAAAAACTGCTAGCTCTTTAACAGCTAATTTACAGGAACAGGGGAGAGGAATAGTGATTCTGGGTCATAATAGAATATATATAAGCTGATATGAAGTTTATGTCACATTAGAGTGAAGCCTTTTAAGACTGTAATGGTGATGTATGTAGTGGCTTCTGTATAATTATTTTAAAGCAAACATAATTATTTAAGATGGTTTTGATACAGTGTCAATAGGAGTTTAAGGAGAAACAAAAATCATATTTACAGATAGACTTTTCAGTGGAATGACAGTTCTTAATTGCATATCTTTTCAGTTAGTCAATCTGTGAAGCTCCTTTTGAATCGATAGAACTACACCGATTTATGAAGTCATGTGTCTTTGATCTTCCCCATCTCCTTAAACAGATATTTTCCTCCTTCCTCTGCATTTATCTTGGCAGATTTGCATCTGCATCCTTAAAGCAGCATTTCCTTACTTGCCTTTCTTCACAATCCCCTACCTGTAATCTGTTCCTGTGGTTTATGACCACAGTGGTTCTCTAATAAAGTTCATTAAGTGACACCTCCTTTGTACTTGAGTAGAAGTTCTCATTGAGGGGCTTTTTCCTTGGAGGTGTCGTGACACAGCTTCAGAGTTAAATTATATTACTCCTTGTCTCCAATTGCCTTGGGAGTGACTACTTGATAATAAAGAACTTGGAAAGTTACCCTAAATCAATATTTTTGCTGTAAGCTGCAACAGTGGCTCACTAACAGACACATGCTAGTGATGAATGCCAAATTATCTCCTTCATGAGTAAGCTACTTGTTTCCCAAAAGGCTTTGATCTCTGACCTGTGTTTAGGCAGGAGATATGCACTGTTGTGTCTGGAGACAGCAACTTTACTCCTCCACCCATTTCTCACTGCAGCACAGGTAGACATTTGGGCCACTAAACTCACAGTTCCCCTGAGAAGTGTCAATATTACACCTAGATAGGAAGTCTGACATGGTGTAAAATTTTTGTAGCACATCAAACAATGTTTCTGTTTGTTTTAGTGCTTTTGGAACACCAGCGATTTCTACTTGTGAACAAAGTACAAACTTAAGACAGAAGCAAAATAGCCATTCTGTGAATTTTCACTGTTTATTACAAGCCAAACTGTTAAGAGTCCTTATTGCATGTCAAAGTAGTCTTTCAACCCCCTGTGTTGCTGAGTACAAAGAACTAAAAATGTTTTTTCTAAATAGGTTGAAATGCATCTGGCTAGCGTAGTCAGTCTTGATTAAAAATGAAATAATGTTTCTAGATATGAGTGAGCAAACAGGAGAGTAGATAAAACAAAAAAGTGAAATGTTATTGTTGCCAAGGTGATACATCTCCACAGAGCCAACAATTTGTGACTTGTGCTTGCCATCTAGGAACGTTGTTGGGCCTGAGCTATAACGAGACAAGCTTAACATAAATGTTTTGGGGCATTTTTTTATATGTGCCTACATATACATGCCTACAAGAGCTGTAACAGCTTGTGTACTGAGTTGAGGATAAAGGAATCCCTGGTCCTAGCTACCAGAGCTTCACTTGCCTTGAATCCACTGGTTTCAGTTCCCCTTCAACAGACAATTCAACTGACTATCCCAACACACAGCTAACTTGGAAGTAAAAAATAAATAAAATAAAATAAAATAAAAGAGAGAGAGAGAAAATAAGATGCTGTTGTTGCTTATCGACTTGAATAGTATCAGTACTAAAATATTTGCTAGGATGGGACCATGTGACCAAGACAGTGGGGCTTGACTGAGGGAGGACTGGGGAAGTGAGAAATGCTTGTCTAATTCAATCCCTAGAAATGAGTAGTACTTTGTGCTTCAGTCTACTCAGAAATCAAAGCTGTTTTGAACAGTCAGGTTAGTTCAGAACTTCTATGGTTTAAACTTATTTTATCTGCAACTGGACATATAGTAAATCCCACTCTTATGATGAAGAACTCACTGACCAAGCAGAAAATGAAGAGTTTAGGCCTTTTTTCCTGCATTAGTTTTTCTGTTATTAGTTTTTAGTTAGTGAGCTGGTTTGGTTCATGGACAGATCCAATGAATACCAGAGCTGGAGTTGGCACACAGTAAGGAGTATCCATTCCTCTAAAACAGCAGAAAAGTAGAAATAGATATTGTACTATATAACTTTCTTATACAAGTACAAACTTTTCTTTTTGCTAATCGTTTCCATACAATGGACGTTTGATAACTGTGCTTTATAAAATTTAGTTTAAGGGTAATACAGGATGTAAGGAGTGTAACATTGTTATAGAAACCTGTGTGGAATAAGCCTGTGGGACCTGCTGTTTGCTCTGGTGCAAGCCTAACCTGAATGTTATAACAATTCTTTTCTATTTCTAGCTGCTATTATTCTATAGTACGAAGAGGTCAAATGCTAAAGTAAATCCAGCAACAACTGCAAAATCATAAAATTATAGAATCATAGAATGGTTTAGATTGGAAGGGACCTTAAAGATCATCTATTTCCAACCCCCCTGCCATAGGCAGTGACACCTCCCACTAGACCAGGTTGCTCAAAGCCCCATCCAACCTGGCCTTAAACACCTCCAGGGATGGGGGCCTCATCAACTTCTCTGGGCAACCTGTTCCAGTGCCTCACCATCCTCAGAGTGAAAAATTTCTTCCTAATATGTAATCTAAATCTACTTTCTTCCAGTTTAAAGCCATTCCCCCTCGTCCTATCACTACATGCGTGAGTAAAAAGTCCTTCCCCAGCTCTCCTGTAGGCCCGCTTTAGGTACTGGAAGGCTGCAATAAGGTGTCCCAAAATGTGAAACTGATAAAGTGTGTGATAATTTGAGGGATGCAAATATTGAAACCATGGTTCATTTTTATTCAGGTCATGTTTCTGATCGTATCATGTTCTTTTATTTATTTATCAATTTATTCATTCTTTTATTAAACATAGTGTGGATATAAAATCTTTCCATACAAAGGAAAGTCCTGCCGAAGTTTAGGGTAAGAGTGGGAAGGAGCCTCTAATGCCTGACTGCATACATGGAAAGTTGTTAATGAAACCAGAACAAACTTTTCAGGATGTCTTAGCAAAGTTCAGAGAGAAAGCTAGGCAAGAGGGAGAGAGAGCCCATTACTCAGGATCAGTGTAAGATTGCCTTACTATCCAAATGACAACAAAAAAGAAATGTGAGCACAGTGCATGGTCTTTCTAGAACATGCTGTATGTGCTCTGTGTCTCATAATGTGAGCCATCTGCCCATCTGAGTAAGCTGAGTCTTTGTAGTTGAAATGGTGAGAAATAAAGAGGAAGATTGTAATCTGTATTGCTTAATTTGTCAAACTTCGTAAGTGATTAAACCAGACAAAATGCTTGGTTTAGGATTTGTCTCTTTCTTAAGTTTGGAGGAGGATTGATAAAAGTTCCTTGAAGATTATTTACAAGAATTGTTGTGTTGAAAACCCCTTATATAGATAAACACAAGACCTATATTGTTTCTCAGTGGACATTTTTTATACTTAAAATCCTGGTTACTGTTGTCTCCCTCTTTCTCCCACTAGACATGAACAGAACAAGCTTTTCAAGCAGCCAATAAGGCCATTTCTTTGATTTTTGTAGGTTTTTTCTTTCAATAAGTTAATATTTTTTTCAGATAAAGGTACTTGTAATAATTGTGTACTTGTGCAGCTGTGTCACTGATACGACCAATATAAAGGGTGCTATGGGATTCCTTACTAGTTTTTCTCACATGTACGTCTTTTCCCATAACAACATTTCAGAAGATCAAGGAAATTAATTCATCTCATATGCATATATTCTACTGAGGATTATTGACATACTTTGAAATACTTTGAAAGGTGTTATAGCTAATAGGTCCAGCAAAGAAGCCAACTGAGAGCTCCTGTTTCTCCAAACACTGGTAGCTTTTTAGAAGGTGTTTACAGTCATTTTAAGCAGATGAACAGAAAGAAAAGTGTCTGTCTTTCTCTCTCTTTTTTCTGTTCTTAGGCTATCACAAAATCCTTACACAAGAGCCAGCAGAAGCATAGTAAGCTATATTATATTAAGCCATTATATTATAGTGTTCCAGCGAGCTCAAGAACGAGAGAGCCTCAACTGTTTCTATTCATGAGAAACAGACTGATAATTTTGTGAGATGAAAACATTTAGTTGCTCTTATTTCAAAAGGAAATATCTAGCCACAAAAGTTTGGGGTTAAAATGATGCTAGTTGTATTTTCAGAGTAGATTTCTATGTGTAAGAATGCTTGAAAGCACTCACAGTTACTAGATTTCATCCCCCACACTTTCCCATGGTGAGAGACACATAAATTTAAGCTGAAAAGATAAAACACCTTAAAATATATGAAGAGGCAGCCTTATAAGTTCAACAAAGTTTCCAGAATAAATACCATTAAATTATGTTAAGGTTAATATTTAACATCTGATGCAGTAGCACCATTTTAAAAAATCCTTCTTTTAAGATAGAAAAGCATCAGTGTACTTGTTATATTTCAATGTTTTTGTTACTATCACACATCATGTCAGGTGTGTGATGGATTGAGCTAGTCCATGATGAAGAACATTTTATTTCTGGTTTGTTTTTTGTTTTTTTAAATGTTGAGGGAATTTAGCAAAGACTTGGTAATGGCAATGAGAATGAATTTTCCCTTGCAAATCAGATATGTTCAGTAAACAAAAGCTAACAACGTAATAACATCTTATACGTGCACATATCCAACAGCTGTTATCCAACTACAAAATTTTTATTTCTGAGGACACATCTCAGCAGAGCTGTACTGACTTGGAAGGAATTTTGCAATGGCTATGTGTCAACTTCATTGCACTGCAAAATGGGTACTCTTAACCTGGATATTTTAATGTTGGAACTAACTGTCAATTTGGTCATGCTGTAGAATATCAGGAGACCAAGGGAAAGGCATGCCAACTTTCCTCATTTCCATGCTGTGAGGCTTGGATGATATAAGACTTAGATGAAACTGAGTTTTCTGTGCCAGGAATGGTAAGAAATCTGGGAAGGTTAGAGATCTAGACAAGTTCTCCTCTTGCATTTTCCTTTTGCTACTCTTGTTTGTTATTTCTTGTTTGTCCTAAAGATCCCCCCAGAACTATAACGATGCAGAAGCATCATTCTTCCAGGGAAAAAACAGTGTATAATTTTATTTATTTGGGGAATGCATGTTTTCCTCAGGGAACTGTTCCATCAGAAAGGTGTGTTTTGTGAGACAATGGTGATAAAGGCACACTGAGACAGTCTAGGGAGGTTAAAAATCTCAGATGCTGTAATACAAATAGGATGTATTTCATAACCCTTCAACCTTTAGTTTTCAATTGAATTCTATATTAGGAAACTCAACACAGATGTAGATTCTCGGGCTTTTGCTTTATATGTTGCCATCTTCACAAAGTCATTTTTTTTTAAGACAAACAATGGAGAAGACAGAGATGAGTTGAATGTGCAGCATTCTTAGATATAAGTGACCATCAGCTTGATTGGTAAGCCTTAACAAAAAGTTGCCTTTGTTTTCTTTTCTCCTCCTCTTTCTGCTGTCCCTTCATTCTTCACTGTACACGCCATGCCCTCAAAAACAAAATAAAAAAAAAGGAAAAGAGTATGGTATTAAAACAGATCTTGCTCACTGAATCTGGTTTCCTGCTAATATATGAATGGTAACAATTTATGTTTTCATTAACTGTTTCTACCTCTTTCTACCATGCATATACACATATGCTTCCCATTGAAAGGCTGGTTGAGAACATCACCTCTCTTAAGGAAAAATACACTTTTCTCTCATTTCCCAACTAAAGCAGTTCATTGCCATTTGTACATTTCAGTTATCTTCATGCTGGCACCACCTGTTAGTTTAAAAAGCTTATTTGCTTCCCTTTTACTCGTCCAGTAACCACTTACAGACAGTGTTCATGTTGGTAAGCTGGTGTGGCGGGTTGACCCTGGCTGGGCGCCAGGTGCCCACTAAAGCCACTCTGTCACTCCCCCTCCTCAAGTGGACAGGGGAGAGAAAATATAACTAAAGACTCGTAAGTCAAGATAAGGACAGGGAGAGATCATTCAGCAATTACCGTTACAGGCAAAACAGACGTGACGTGGGGAAAATTAATTTAATTTATTACCAATCGAATCAGAAGAGGATAATGAGAAATAAAAACTAAATCTTAATTCACCTTCCACCCCGCCTTCTTCCCAGGCTCAACTCCCAGTTTTCTCTAGCTCCTCCCGCCGCATGGCACAGGGGGATGGGGAATGGTTTTTGTGGTCAGTTCATAACACATTGTCCCTGCCACTCCTTGCCCATCAGCGGAAGGGCTCCACACAGTCTCCCCCTTCTCCAGTGTGCGCTCATTGCATGGGGTGCAATCCTTCAGGAACAGACTGCGCCAGCCTGGGGTCCCCCACAGGGCCACAAGTCCTGCCAGGAAACTTGCTCCACCGTGGATTGCTCTCTCCATGGGTCCACAGGTCCTGCCAGGAGCCTGCTCCAGTGCGGGCTCTCCACAGGGTCGCAGACCTCTTCAGGCATCCACCTGCTCCAGCCTGGGGTCCCTCACAGACTGCAGGTGGATATCTGCTCTACTCCACGGTCTTCACCGTAGGCTGCAGGGGAATCTCTGCTCCTGTGCCTGGAGGACTTCCTTCCCCTCCTTCTTCACTGACCTTGGTGTCTGCAGAGTTGTTTCTCTCACATATTCTCACTCCTCTCTTTGGCTGCTCTTCCCCCTTCTTAAATAGGTTATCACAGAGGTGCTAACACAGTTGCCGATGGGCTCAGCCTTGGCTAGCCGGGGGGGGCGCTTAGTGGTGCTTGGAGCCGGCTGGCACTGGCTTTATTGGACATAGGCGAAGCTTCTAGCAGCTTCTTACAGAAGCCACCCCTGCAACCAAAACCTTGCTATGCAAACCCAATACAGCTGGAAAAGCTTCCTTCTCCTACCATGGCTTCTCCATTCTTTATTTCATTATTTGTGATGGTTTCTTCATAACTTTTCCAGCTTTCACTCTTACATTCTAGATCACCAGAATCCACATCTGTTCTAAGCACAAATATTGCACAGCAGACATTCCTTGTTCACTTACAGCCCAGGATTAGTTTACTCAGGCTTATGGTGTGAGCAGAAAAGCAACATCTCTAATAGATTGGGGTTGCTTTTTCTTCATGTTTCCAAACAGAGCTTTTGCATTTGTTCAGAAGACTTCCTCTTGACTCACCAGCAAATAGCAGCAGTGCAAAAAGGTCTCCTTTTAACAATAAATTCAACTAATTCAGTAAATAAGTATGAAGATAGCAAATGAAAAAGGTGTCACTACAAGGTGACAAAAAAATGCCTCTACAAGGGTAAAAAGTGAACATTTCACTGGGGCCACGTCTCCCCTCCATTATCAGATGTGATGCAGTGAAGCCATAGGATTCCTCTAGGCAGAGAAAGTGCTCGGTTCAGCCAATTGAACTTAACATCAGAGGATTACCTGATCTGAATTTGAACTTTGCAGTGTTTGGCAACAGTAATAAAACTTTTACCCGAACTGCTGTGTTCTCTTAAAAGTTCATCAGCTTTGCAACTCCAAGAAAGGTAAAAGGATAAGCGCATTTACTTGTCATATCTCAATTGAATAACACTCTGGCAGTTTGTAGTAAAAGATGGTATAAAGAGTTTGACTTTTCATTTGGATGCCCATTTTCTTTGAAAGTTGAGGGTTCATGTTTTCTGTCACAACTTGCTCTAGCTTTTAGTAGTTAGAAGGGTTCATGAAAAATATCTCTTCAGATTGAAATAATTTTCAGGTCTTCTAAAGGTGTATTAGACACGAAAAGAAAATGCTTAAAAGTAAACTTCATACCTATTCACAAATAGGATTTTGGGTACCTAAATGCTTTAGGCATTCAATTATCACCTACATTTTTCTAGCTTGCATTCTCTATAATCTTTTCTGTAATCAGGAAGTTGGGAGAAGTACATTTATATAAACCAGTATAAGAGGCCTGTTGCTGGGAATTAGAGCTGGTTTCTAGTGCAAGATGATGTAAGCACTGTAAACCTATGGGACAGGATACAAGGAGGCTGGAAATCAATACAGCTGTATATTTGTAGCCAGGAAGCTACTCTTAAAATAAACATCTATTGTTACAGTTATGTGAAAAAAAGGAAGAAATTTGTTATCATATTGTTCAGACCAGGGCTATCTCTGCAATGCTTAGTCAGGTAAGTGGTGTTTTCTTCAGTGAGTAGTTCTAGTAATTTAAACAGTCAATATTAGTGTTATTTGCAGTATGTGAATTTCAAAGAATTTGACATAGCATGATTAAACAGCTATAGATGACAGATTTTTCTTTGTAGCATTAACTTCCCTTGTAATGCTGTGGCTGAGATTCTTCAGTGAATAAACAGGGGAGTAATGAGATACTTTTTATTGATGCATACAGAATTGAAAATTCATTGGTTGGAGTAGTGTTGGAGTAACCTATAAAATCCCTATGTCAACATTTGAGAAAAATATATTGAGAAGTTGTAGCAGATGAAGAAAAGATACTCATATGATTTGAGATTTGAAGAAAATACTAGCTTAAGAGGAAAGACTTGAAGAGTACCATCTGGAGAAGATAAAGTGACAGGATTAGATTGCTGCATTCAAGGGTACCATCAAGCTAATAGTAACTGGTGCACAAAGTTAAAACAAGGGAGCATTCCTGGACACTTCTGGATCAAGTCTGAGTGAATAGAAGGAGGAAGGAAGCAAAGTGGTACAGATCTACTGTAAAGTGATGGTCCCCATAAAGGC
>NW_009646941.1:1266266-1307333 GCF_000708025.1 Charadrius vociferus
AAGCAGACCACTGCATGAGCTAGGCCATGCTCATCATGAGCTCCATCCCAGTCCTCTTTCCATGGGAAGATGTCATTACCAAAGACCTTTTGAATCTGTCAGGAAAGGGAGCCTGAAGCCTTACTAATTCAAAAAGAAAGACACCATATTTCTTTAGCATTGGTGGTCCTTAAACACAGGAAGAAATGTTGAGCAAAGTGATGGATTCTCTATCATTTGATATATTCGGATGGAGACTGGCTACCTTTCTGAAAGACATGCTTTATTAGCACAAAGGTCCTGAGCTTAGTTTGGTGGCAAAAGGATGAAAATGGCCTGAGATGAATTCACCAGACAGGGTGAACTATGTAAAAACCTATCAGCTCTGAACAACTAACTCAATCTATTTCAGCTGGAAGAGCTAGTGCTTCATCATTTAATAGAAGTATTTTGAAGTTTAATTCAATTAGGTCTGTAAGATGTATGGACTCCTTCCTGTGAATACTACCCCAGAAACAGACGACATAATTAGCAGCAGATGATTGTACTAATTGTATGCTCAGGAACACGTCTCTCTCAGTGTTTTCTCATAAGGAAAATGCTGCATAAGCAAAGTTTGGATGATAAGCAAATCATACGGAAAAATTCTTGCTCTTGTCTTCAACAAGATACAGATCTTTATGGAGATTAGAAGCTGCTCAGTGCCTTTCACCTCACCTTTTCAACCAATTGTTATATTTACGTGAGGGGAAGGAGGCACGTTTGTGAATTCATGCTTGAGAGAAAAGTGTGTGAGGGATACATCACCTATTGTGGTATCATCTGTGCATTTGTTCCCCCCATACTCAGCTTAGGGAAAACGAATCATGGATTGGATGATTTGCAAAGGATATTTTGCACAAAATTATGAAGGACATTTTGGCTTTCAGGTAGGATTACTGTCTTTCTCTCATTTTGTGCAGAATATTTACCTTCTTGAGTAATCACTAACCACAGTAGTGTATGACCCTCTGACTTGAGATCACCTTGCCTTTTGCCCCCAGTTTATTTGGGATGAAATCTGTCCCTGCACTCACGCCTACTAGCATACAGGAAAGTAGATTACTTGATGATGTGAATGTCTGGAGATACACCTGCCATCTGACCAAGAAGAGAGAAATACACGCACACATTAGTTTCCACCCTCATTCAGTCATTGGTCTTTTTTGTTTTGTTCCTTCCTTTCTACATGTTGCTTAGATGATAAATTATTCAGGCCATGTTTGTGGTGTTCATGTGTGTCTACAACGGCATAAGTTGGTATTGATGTTATTTCAGTTAAAAAAAAAAAAAAACACCAAACTCTTTTCTGCTTCAGAAAAAAGAAAGGGAAAGGAAGGACATGTTCTATGTCCTTTTTCTCTTTCAGTGGGCCAGCTCCATGGTGAACCAATTTATCAATATTCAATTAGGTAAAATATTGTAAGTGTCTCATTTCATATGTTTTATAAAGATACCCTTGCTGGATGTAGCTTGAGATGGTATAGCACATGCTTGGAAGAAAGAGTTAATTTTTAGCAAGGCTTCTGCTGAGTGCTTTTAAAGATGCCTTCTAGAACATATATTAGAGGCATGATTACTACTAGTATTTCATAGCATGAGGCAAGGCCATTGCCTTGCTTTTCATGGTAACTTCTGTTCTTTGGGGGTGTGTAAATTACGAAGCCGAAAAAGGAAATATGAACTTTAATGAATGCTCTCTCCTGGAGATTCCAAGAGAGAAATCTGAGCACAAGAAGAGTGTGTGAGCTAAGGAAAAAAAAAAAAGGGAAGTTATCTGGCATTAGCATAGCCTACCTCTGCATTAGATCCCTTTCAAAAGAAAAACAGCAATATACATTACAGCATTAGTGCAGACATCAAAACTGTGGGGAAAGAAGAAGCTGAGTGAGGGAGTTGCTCATTGTAGACATGAAAGTGAGTATATTTTTACTTTAGGAGTATTTAAAAATGCTTAAAACAACTCATCCAGCCAACCACTAGGATGGAGACAGTGTATGAGTCGAGGAAGACAGTTTGTGTGTAGGTCTCAGTCCATATATATATATATAGTCAGTCCATATGTATATACATATGATTTCTCTGAAAACTCAGGCCTCTCCATCCAGCCTGCAGCAGCCTTGGGTGTAGGGGGAGGAATTGGACTTCTAATGTAGGGTGCCTGTCCAAGTTGTTCCAGCAGGGGTATAGGAGGGCTTGCTGCCTGTACTGTAATTTACACTCGTCCCTAGTTCTCTTCATGCACCCTCCAAGGCACTGGAAGCATGGATGACAGAAGAGGCAGCTATGAAGCAGTCTTTTGTTGCATTGCCAATGGCCACTGTGGTACGGCCTTTTTTGGGGGGTGTTTGGATACAAGGGACTATTCCCTTTAGGCATCTGTCCTTGAAAAAAAACATATGCTACCCACACAAGCTCCACTTTTTGTTTATCCCTGCTGCACTTGCCTGTAAGAAGAAGGCTCAGTCTTCTCTTTTAATAATTTAGGGCAAAGAGCAAACAGAAAGCTCCAAAACTGCAAGAGAAATGTCCTTGGACTTAAATGGCTGCATAAAAATAGGCCTATAATACAGTGAGACAGCCACCTGAAAGGTGCTTTCTAACGGCCACTTCATCAAACAACCTTTAACACTGCTGCCATTGCCTCCCAGCATCTTGTGAGTGGGTGGTGAGGGATCCCTTCCACCTCCTCCTGCAGGTGGCAGTGCCAAGGCCAGCAGCACCCTGCGCAGATGCGCCCTGCCCTAACCTGGCAGGTTACCTGGCAGATCCTATGTGAAGGGGATGCTGTCTGATGTGCTGGCAGTGTGGAGGTCTTTTTCTGTCTTCTGCCAGAGTTCAAATGGATTACCTTGGCCAAAGCAAAGGACCTTTCTGTGACCCAATTTCCCCTCCTAGGGAAGATGATTAATCATAACGCTGGGGATTTTTTTGAAGCTTAATTCAATGACATTCATGCAATAGTTTGTGATTAGTGGAAGTAAAGATATGAAAAGAAATGAAACAGTTCTAATGCAGCTGTCTTGTTGGCACAATATTAAAGCAGCTGATTATGAGCACTTAATTGAAGGAAATGAGAATTATGATCAGTTATCACAGAAGCAAATATGTGATCCACAGCCTGATGAGAATCTAACTCCACACTTTTCTGAAAAGAATACTGAGCCGTGACATCGGCATATTTTTTATGTGTGTTGAAGATTCTTTGATAACTAAATCTTGTATTTCCTCTTTGTTGAACTTTTGCTTTTGAAGAGCTGGTGAGGTTCTGGAATGCACATCCTGCCCCACAGATTGAACTGAGCTGCAAGTACAATTGCTGGACTCACTAAAGGGTGATAAGAGAGAGAAAGATTGAAACTGCACATATTTGAAGAAGAAGCATTACTCTTGCCTAGATGTCTTGATATGCTTCCCACAACCTGACCCCTAGTAGGTCAATCAGTGATCTTTGCAGATGGTGAAATGGTCTCTTCCCCAAAACAGTTTGTTTTAAAAAGTTTGTTCTGAAACCTCCTTTGTTTTCATGGTTTCTTTCCCCTTCTTTGCTCTCTCTCTCTGCCTGGGGTAAGAGTTTTCTAAAGGAGAAATCTCTAGCAGAGAAACATGTCAGTGTCAGTCCTGTTTCTGGATATACCTGCAGGGTGCTTCAGAGCAACATTTATCACTACATAAACACAGTACTTTGTGGTTTTGCTTACTGGGGTTTTAGTATGACATTGCCTAGTATGGCAAAGATGCAATGAAGGGGTGGCAAGAAGTCTGGGAGCTAAATGACACCATTCCACAGCTCCACACAGCTTGCAGACTGGGAGTTTGACATTCCTCCCCGAGGTGAAAGCCTGGGAGGAATCAGGACAGCACTGTGGTTTCCCTTAAACTTTTAGTGAATCACAGTCATCTTTAAAGAGTATAAGAAGTTGTCTTTGAGGATGGAAGGAGGAGATAAAAGTCAAATAGATTGTTTCTTTTCACATCATTTTTATCAAGTAGGTTATGGGCAGTGATGCCTCGCGGGTTGGGACTGCTTGAATAATATACGAAGCGCGAAAGCACTTCATTAGCAGTTTTTTTCTCATTGGCAGACACCTTCTGCCTCTGCCTCTTACCATGCTTCCTACTCTCCTCCATCCCTTTTGTTGCATGAGGCTCTTTTATTGCCCTCCTTTCCTCATGCTTGTCTAAACATTAAGCAATGTTGTAGAGCGGGGGTAAGTGGATGGTCACTTAAATAGTCCCATGCTATACATTTGCTTTTAACTAGTCTTATCCCAGAAAACTTTATAACATCTTCCATTCCACTTGTGTACCATCTGCCAAAGATTTCTGTCAACAAGGTTTGTATGATATCCAGAGGAAGGCTTCTAGACACTTGCTAGTATTTTATGGCAAATGATACGGAGGAGGAAGGAAGGAAAGGGCATTGTCACCAGCTTACAATGATGTTACTGACTTTTTATCATAGTAAGCTTGAATTAACTTTTAGTCTCGAGTCGTCACAGTAAATATTGTATCCAACAGCTAAAAAATCCCGGGATCTTATTTCGATAGTCTTGGCGATGTGTTCACATTCGTTTTGTATTAATGCACCCACATCTATTTTCTTCAAACACCTGAAGACCTGCAAGCTTCCCCCAATCTAATTTCATGATCATCGCATCTGTCTTGCATTAAGTTTCCACTTCACATTGATATAAGTGAGAAGGGACCTTGCTCACATTCAGCAACTCTTTTTTTAAGTATACATACCTGCAGGTATGTATACTTGAAAACTCTTAAAACAAGGCACTGAGGCGCTGTTAGCAGATGTAAATCTGGTAAAACCTTGCCCTGAATAGCAATATATCCTGATAAGAGTCTGAAATTTTGCTGTTGTGCTGGAAGTTACTACCCTAATTCCAGTGAGATGCCGAAGAGTGGAGGCTTTTATACTGTTGTCAGAGAGACATGCATTAGGTGACATGCACAGCTCTGAATCCCTTCCATTTTAATTGGCATGTATGACTGTTAAACGTGGACATGGATTAAATTTCCCTTCCAGAAACAGCAATGATTCAGAGGGAAGTTTCTGAGGGGCAGTATTTCTCGGGCCTTGTTCCAGGTTAGTCCATCTTGCTCAGCATTCTTTGCTCTAAACTGTACAATGACAGCTTAGTACTCACAAAATAATTATATTTTGACTTGCTTACATCTGTTTTATGGGGGAAATACACTTGAAAATAATTCAAATCCAGCCTTATCTCTTTAATAACTTGCTTTGCTTTTATTGGTTGGGTATTGACTTAAGTTGGTGAACTTCTCATGTGAGTAACAAGTACCTACTGAAAGATGAATGAAGAATACAAAGATGCAACCTAATTCTATCGAATTTGTTCAGGCTGCTAAGTACAAAGAGGTACTAGAAACAAACCAGGCATGCTTTGTGACCTTGATCAAATGGCCTTGATCAAATGGCACACCTTGGCACAGGGGTAGATAGTTGCACTCACTGCAACTGTCCAGTTCTGAGATTGATTTTGTACTTCTTAAGAGGCTGTTGGAAAACCAGAAAGATTTTTTTTAAGGCTCAGATGAGCAAACTGGGCTAATTTCAAGTCTAAGAGTTTATTTTCTTCAGAAAGCTGTGCTTCCGTTTGAAATCTGTGGGAGTTGATTCTCCATTCACAGAGTATTTTTGGCCTTCTGCTCCTCAAATCTAGGCATAAATACTGATAAAATAGAGATTCCCAATCTAACTATCAAACATAGAACATCACCACAGGTTAACAAATCTACCAGTTTTCATTGGCTCTTTAGAACTTGCATTTGAAGTTGATGCATGTACCTAAATCTTGCTAGGAAAACCAGCTTTCAAAAAGCCATCTTATAACTGTTGCTGAAGAAGGACCTTTCTCCATCACCATCAGCCTTTTGCAATTAGGGAATCTGGATCTCTCATAAGAGCACTCTGCAGATAAGGAAAACACTTCATGTGTTGCTTCTTTAGTGGCAGAGTTGGTGTTATGTAAACTTTTGCAGAGTGAAAACATATTGATTAGGTTTATTGAAAAAAGGCTGAGCATTTTATTACAGTACATATACATGACTTTTTCCCTTAACCCTTGTTCAGTTGTAAACAGGAGTACATTACTTAGAAGAGGCATTGTCATTTTGTATAGTTCCTAACTACAGTTAGGTACCTATTCTCAGTTTAATAACACTAGTCCCTGAGTACTATTAAAAAAAATTGATTTAAGTCTGTTATTTCTTGGCCCACGGTCATGGATTTGGAGTGAGGTTTATTCCCGTCCCTCTCTGAAGAGCTCACAGATAGACTGATTTTTCTCCATTCATCTTCAGACTTTTTGGGGGGTTTTATGTTTTGTGCCACTTCCTTAGGCCTTTGAGTTTCCTCCTTTCAATTTCTTCATTTCTTCCACATCTTCCTTAAAGATGCTTTTTCCCAAATTAAATACTATTCTAGCTGAAATAGGCCAGAGAAGTCTCAGGTGTAAAACTTTTGTTTATAATCCCAGTCTCTGGAAGGAAACTTGATGAAAATATAATAGTGTTAATTCATGTTGGGATTCCGTTCCACTGTAAACCCTGGCTGCTTTTTTGCAGAACTGCTCCCTAGCCTCATCTTGTATTTATATAGCTGAAGATTCACAGTAACCACAACTTATAATAATACAGAGTGAAGAGCTCAAATATTAAATAATTTCAATTAAAGCGAACAGTGAACTGTTACATCTGTTGGATCTAAACAAGGATATCCACTGTGTAGATCTATCTTGCATTGTAAATGTGTCATCTCTCAGTGGCTGAGCAAAGTTTAGTAGGAAATAAAACTTCAGAAATCCTCTGTGAGCAGTAAGCAGTACAGTGTACATGCAGGGAGGATGGGGTTCAGTAGATATTTCAGCAAACTCTCTTTCAGCTCACTATAAGCAAAACTTTAAAGTGCCTTTTGCTAAGCTTCCAGTGTGACCTAAAATTGATATCCCCATTCTGATGTACTAAGTAATGATTAAGCTATAATGTTGGTGAGATACTTCACATTAAAATTAAAAGTTAGACCAGATGATCTTTCGAGGTCCTGGGCTCTAAACCAACCTGGGCTTTTCCAACCTGGGCTGTTCTATGGTTCTATGTTTTTATGAAAATAGAGAAAAAAAGAAAGTAAGTATTTAAAATTATACTGGTTGGAAAGAAAAGGGAAACAGGGAAGATCAAGATACTCATTGTGCTCTTGAGCCATTTACAACCTTTTTTTTTTTTTAACCTGAAAGTTTTCTGGTTGTATCAGGTCATGCACAACAAGAGAAAATTAAAAATGGCACATTGGCTGTGCTAAGCAAAGGTACTGGTGTACAGATAAATGCAGAGTGGTTAATAACCCTGCCCAGCAGCACATAACTAGTGGCATGTAGGTCAAGCATTGGTTAAGAGGACCCAGACTCTGAAGCCCATCCATTATAGAAGTAGTAGATATGAAGGCAACTGGCACAAAAGAAATAGAAAGGACCTGAATACCTCAGAAAGTGTCTTGGACTGCACACTCACTAGATATCTCAAGACAAAGCAGTATTTACTGCTGGGCTCCCAAATGTCATGGTTTGTCTGCCAACATTGAAAGAGCGTGCCCAGCATAATAATGTTTAACTCGGATCTTTTGGTCTATGCCTACATGATCCAACATTTGCTGTTTGGCAGCATCTGTAGAGGAGGGAAACAAGATGCATGGTTCTGGAAACACACTGGACTGGAGCTGTAATGGCTGTTCGCGTGTGGCAGATGCTGAAACAAAGGCACAGACGTTGCCCCCGCTGCAACTTAGTGCAAAATAAAAACCAAACAAGATCTCCTTCCCCAAACAGTGTTAACAATGGAGTTAGGAGAGGGAATCTCAGTATGACCTTTCTACCTTTGCGGTCTGCAATGTGCTGCATTTATAGGCAAAAGAAAAACCCAAGGGACGTTTTGAGGTAGAATTTGCCAGTTCTCTGATGTTTCAGCAGTAAGTGTGATCTACTGCAATGAAGAGGAAATAAGGGGACATACTTCCTCTCAGTTTTGAGATCCATTACAGTGCAGGTCATTCAGTTTATATTTTCTATTTGGTTTGATTATTTTTCTTTCTCTCTATTCTAGTGAAAGAGACATCTGGGATATAACTGTTATTTTCTGAGGTAGTTACTGATGTCTTATTATGGTATAATGGAGCTAGTTCCCTGTAGGAAACAGGGAGATTTTTCCTTCAAGATGTCAACTGCAGCATGCCTGTATATTTTTGTGGCCTGCTGGTAAACTGTCTCTGGGACCAAAGCTGATAAAAGGCTTCCACAGAAGAGATGCAGGCAGAGTGGAAAACTTATCCTGTGGATGGATTGCTTTGACCCTTGGTGACAGTGATGAGAGCACTGGTCATTTGTCATGCCTAACGCCCCTCTTCAGAAACCTTGCAAAACCCATCTAGCCTTGTAAATGGCTACTGAGCCCCTCATCTCACCAAGCAGCCACAAGGAAAGAAAGTACATTAAAAACAGAGCAGGCCCAGATCATTGCCTAAACCTGAAAGTTTACCATTGCAGCTGTTTTTGAGTGAGGGCATAAAAATGTTCAGATCAGGTTTTTACAACTATATTTCTAGTGCCGACAGTTCAGAAATGGCTTGTGAGACTGCTCATAAACACAATTAACATGCTTTTTTGCTAGAAACCATGCATGTGGATTCCAAGGCCTGAATGAAAATTATGAAAGGTTAAGAATACTGGGAAGAATGAGGAACCCAACTCAGAATAATTAGAAAGATATTTGCAACAGACACAAGTGTTGGGGTTTTTTTTAAATCAAGCGGCTGTTTGAAAACATTTCTATTTTTATTTATTTTGATATTATGTCACTGATATCAGAACCTTTATATTCCACAAAACTTTTTTAGACAGTAAGGGATGTAAACATGCAGCAGACACAGACTGAAATAGACTAACTCTTAACAAAGTCCTGTGTCCCCGTAACCTTACTAACTATATTTGTTTCTAATAAGACCAAAGACTTAGAAGACCAATTTCCAAACTGTAATGCTAACTTAAAAGAACAATTTATGATACTTAATGTGAATGCAATAAAAGACTTTTGTTCCTATGACTATAATTGCATAATAATATTAATGCATGTAATTACATTCATACACAATACATAACTACTCAAAGACATATAAACTTAAGGATCAGAATCTGGACATTTCTTTTCCATTCCTTTCCTGGCTTCTGTCATCTCCTTAGCTTCTCCCCTTCCTGCCCCCAGGAAAGGACAAAACCCAGTATAGAACTGCTAGTAAAACACCGCTTCATTATATACAAACCAGTGATGACTCTTGGATGCCCACAGGAAAGAACAAGACACCTAAACTGCACTTCTGTTGTGACAGCATATAAATGTACTTTCAAGAAAAATCTGTCGTCATCCAAAGAGAGTTAGCTAATTCCTCCTGTCCCTTTGTGTAGGAGACTGCTTCGAAATGAGTATTTTTCCCCGCCCTTTTCTTAGAGCGTTGCAGGCTCTGCCAACACTAAATGCTTTCACTATCTCTGTGTCATTTTGTTTGAATTTGTTTTCTGCAGGCTTTCAGGCAGCAGCAGATCAGCCGGTATTGCTGGTACCTGATTGCCTGATAACTTTGGAAGATGAATTAGTGTCTAATTTGGTACACCCATTTGTATGAAGAATGCAGTACTTGATCCCAATGTTGAAGAAAAGGAAGAAAACCAAAATGGAAGGATAGGCTGGGATACTTGCGGTAGCCAGCACACTGCAGCCTCTCATTAGCACCAGCCATCGTGTCATCCATTCCCTGTTAGGTGAGATGGATGAGGATCTGCACAGCCCATATCGCAGCCTATGGCTGCATCTCACCATCAGGACAAGAAGCAGAATTGGACAGTGGCTTGCATAGTCATAGAATTGAGGGAAGGAGGAAGACGACTACTTGTCATCTGTTTGCATAAAAGAAAGCTGTAAGAGATATTTACAAGTATTGTCAACCTGGAGAATTTAAATATAATAAATTGCACTTCAAATCAGTGATTCAGGGTTGGGGTTTTTTTGTTTATTTGCTTGCCATTTCCCTTACCTTCATTTGCAGAGCTTTTAGGGCAGGTTTGCAAACTTCCTTTGACACTACAGAGGCTAGATGGTTTTTGCTTTGAATAAAACCTAAGATGTTTATGCAGTCACTGGACTCCAGGAACTGTAGCTTTAAGAAAAATGTCAAATACTGCACAATGGCTATACAATCCCAAAAGGGGAAATGAGCAAATTTTTGCCTTTGTGTTTTCTCTCTTTTCATGGTAGGTAGTCCAAACTGAAAGGCAAATCCTCACAACTCTGAAATTAGTAATACACAAATAACACTATACTTCTAACAACAGTTTTGTCTTTTGCTCAACTTCCTGGATCAGCCAGCTATTACTGTTTCAAATTTTCTCCTCAACATCTTTTACTATCAGTTGGAAAATGGAAAGTGATGCAGAGGAATAAGGGGAACTTTGCTTTTCATAAATCTGTGCTATTCAGTATCTACATAGCATAGTGTAAGCAACATTGCAACAATGATGCACTTTTTAAGAAATCTTTTTTTTTTTCCATCTTTAATTTCTGTGACTGATTGTGGGTTGAGCTAGAAAATAAGGAGTTTGCTGTATTTCCTAAGTTACAAATAAAATCAGAATTGCATTTACAGTGTTTGTTTGGTCCAGATCTCAATTTTACCACATCCAGGAACTAAAGGAAGAACCTAAGGAAAAAAAATATTCTTACTGCTTTTTCTCTGGGGTCTTATTTAAGACTATATGATAAGCATGCTGGGCTATGCAACAAAATAGCTGATCTCCATATTTTTTCTTTTAACTTTAGTAGGTAACCAGTGTCACAGCAACTTACATTATAAGAGAGTCCTTAAATAGAAATGTCACTGCAAGCAACAGATAGTTGTGACCAAGCTCCTGTTGTTTTCTCTTCTGTTACAGAAAATATCACAGACTTTTCTTTCTGTACCAAAAAAGCAAGAGGTGGGTTTTGGAGAAGGCAAGCAGGAAACAGTTTACTGTGCACTTTTCTATGTATGGATATTTTCTTTTAATTCCGTACTAGCAGTAGTTGAGTAAACTTGGACAAAAATTTAAAAATAAGGAACAGCTGCCTTCAGGAACAGACTGTGCTTTTACACATATGGTAGCAGCATGCTCTTAAAGCACAAGAAAACACAAGGAGCATGTTTTCAGATTGATACAGTAAAGTTAGCACTATGCAAAAGTTTTGTGCTGAGCTGCAAGCCACTGCACTTTACTCAGTGTTAACAATGTATTTTTTTTGAGCTCAGCCCCTTCCTACAAAAGGTTGACTGAGAGGGTCGGACAGTTTGCAGTATGTTTGGCAGTGCTTGCCTGGAACATCAGACCCTTTTGGTATATCCTTCCAGGAAATGCAGCATTTCAGTTTGGATCAGAGGCAGACTATGAACAACCTGCCAAGACTACAAGGCAAGTGGGGAGCAGCTTCCTCAAAGTGTCTTGAAAGGATAAAGGTAGGAGCCTTGTCTGGGAATGGGAGTGTCCTGGAAGAAGGTTTTATAAGGGATTGTGAAGATTGGAGGCAGAGGGGGAAAATTAATGATTGGCAGCACTGGTCGCGCTGCCACAAACAGCTTATAACTATTTGGGGGGAATACTTTGGACATATTATCAACAATGGAAATTTCTATAGCAGCCTTAGTCCATCACTGGAGAAAACACAGATATCTCTTTAAAATGAGCAGGATGATGTATTTTGGCCTGTTAGGGTGATATACAGCGTTCTGATGCATCTGTAATTCGAGAAGAGACAAAACACCTGTTCCAAGAAGAGACAAAATGCCTGTCCAAGATGGGCATTTGGGAATGATGTGTAGCTTGTGCCTCAGACTTTCATGCAAGTTGGCTGAACAGCTTTGTGGCCTCTTGAGGAAATACCTCAATATTTCATATATCTTAAAATAATTGGTAAATTCTTCAAGACTGGAAAAGAGCTACTGCTGTGATTGTGCTAAAAAGGTGCAGAAAAATGATACAATGAATTAACGCTTGTCACCAGTTCAGGCAAAGGAGTAGAAAAGCAGATATGGGAATCATTTGATAAAGAATTAAGGGATCAGACTGTAGCTGCAACCAGTAACACAATTATATGGAAAACAGGTCTCCTCAAAGAAATCTGACTTCATTCTTACAGCTGTTAATAAAGGTAACTACAGGCAGACTTTAATAAAGCGTTTGAATGGTAAATTCTGAACAAAGTGTTGACTTTGAGAACTTCTGTAAGCACTAACGAAGCTTGTGTACCTAAGAAGGTATGCACGCTACCTATGCTTCTCTCTTTTGTATATTCGTTGATGCTTACTAAAACATGAGTTCACACTGAGGCTTTTTTGTCTTAGTCAAACCTTTTAAACAAGCTGTTTCTCTTGCCACCAGGGAGACTGTTTTCACAAAGCTATAGAAAGTTAATAGTCTTTGAGCCTTTTAACCCAGACAAAGTTAAAAATGGTTAAATGATGCAAAATTACTACAGGTTGTGGGCACAGAGGTAGATGAATGACACAGTGAATACAGAAGCCTTGCTAAAAAAAATAAAATTAATATTAAGTAAGCACAAGTAATATTAAGTAAATTTTGATGAATTTAAAAACAGGCCAAATGGGTACCCATATCTGTATGGGATGCAGGATGGCAAATGAAATAGTTATAGTTATAGTAATAGCCAACTATAATGTGATAATTTTTGCCACTTACTCTTCAGCTACCATTTTCAAATCTATTTCTGTGCTTCACATGGTGGTCTATCTCTGGTATTGCTAGTAGGAATAATTAGGTGCTACAGAAGATCCAACATGCTGATACTACATGCACATGCAAGCATTCATGCGTGTGATACTGGCATTAAAGTTGTGCTCAGGGGTAAATACTTGACTGGTGAGGCTTTAGTTATTGCACAAGGTGAAGGTAACAAATTCATCTGAGGTTTGTCATAGTTTGATATGTGAAAGTGTTGATGACGTAATTTCACATGCACATTGACTTCAAGAATAGGAGGGAATTTTGGTTCTTTCACCTTTGGCCTTAAGTCTATTTTATTGATTACTGTAACACAGAGGGTCCTGGGATCTTCACCTTTACACCATTATAGCTCTTCGCCTTTACACCATTATAGCTCTTCCAGAGGTTTGTACCATCAGATTCACCCAGAAAAATTAAAAGGTGCTGGCCTAGTAACATTGTCTGGTACTGAAAAAGAGTGAAATAATGCAAAAAAGAAAGCTTTTAAAAAATAATCATGTCACTGAAAGTTTACTTCAAGTCCCTGTGAAGGAAAAAAGTTTTGATACATACATATATACATGTGAATATCTTTATCAATCTTTTGTTCAGGTCTATGCCATCATTCCACATCACTCTGTGAAACAAGAGCATCTGTGGAGTGCTTTGTGCATGTGGAAAAAGCTCAGTGTAGGTTTGTGTGTAGGGTAAAGAGGAGATCACATCTCTGACTCTGGAGGCTCCTGTTTTCTGATTTGAATTATCTATATAAATTGAAAGAAATATAGGGCTCTAATCTACATAAGATTATCAGTTCAAACTTATTCTGGCAGCCAGAAATAGCTGGGATTCAAAGTTTATGCTCTTTTCCCCTGCTAAACTGTCCATGGTGCATGGCACAGAGTACAGCACAGAACAGGGTGTGTTCCTGCTCTTTAGGGAACTTTCTTCTGTTAATCCAATGGCATTAGCAAAACCAACTTTCAGCCTATTTTTTGTTATTTCAGCTTTAAAGGGATGAATCAGGGAGAAGCAGACAGCATTTGTTCCACTGTTTCCTGGAACTCCATAATCTGTGCTTTTTAAGCAGATGGCTCCAAGATATATTCTATTAGCAGACAGTACTGCTCCATAGAATCCATGCGTAGCCAGCCTGTAAAATGCTGCTGTTAATCAGGGGTTAATGTAGTAGTGCTGGCAGGGTCCCAGTGGATTCCTTCATGTGAGTCACTAATGACAGTCCTCCCTGCACCAAACAGACATGCTGGAATGCATTATGCAGGTGCCAGTCACTGGAAAGATGCTTTGCATATAATGAACCCTGTTTTCCAGGGCAGAGGTTGAGCGAAAGGTATTTAGCATTCAAAAGAAAACATATTTCAGTGATATGTCAACTCCATTGACTATGCTATTCAAAAAGGAAGAGAAGTACTTAATACTATGCTATATATAATTTCCCTTATTAAATTCTCTTCCTTTCTCCTTTCCATAACCTCTTTTCTGAGTGTTTTCTGAGTGAATAAGTATTGCCAATGTCTGCTTGGCTTGTGCTGTCATAGTAGATTAGTAATGTCAATGAACTAGACTGGTTGTTTTTTTCCTTCTACTGAAGCATATGCTGAATACAAGGATGCAAGACCTGCATCCCAGGGGAATGAGCAGGACATAGAGGAACTGAATTTTGCTTGACAATTCTGTGTGTTGGCCCGCACCAGGTGTAACTCCTAACTGAGCGATAAATGCCATGTAGTCTCTCCTAATTTTAGAGAAGGAATCTGAATAATGGGGAGTCAGCTGAGGTACGGTGGAAAGTCTGCTTTTGAGAGTGGGGGAATTTGTGCAGAGGAAACTTTGCCAGTAAGTTATGTTTCTGGGGAAATTTTCAGCAAAACTTTCACAGAAGTTGTCTGAGTTTCTGTTCTAGCCAACATCTACAACTTCTGTGCAATTTATGCATGTCGTTGTATGTTTACTAGCAAGACATCTTATACTTTTTAACAGCCTATCCTTAAAAGCAAACCTCAAGGCTAAACTTCCTCAAACCTTCCCTTCAACTTCTTTTCCTCCCTTTCCCAGACTAGGAGCCAGGCTTTCTCTGTGTTTTGATGCTCTGCCCTAACCACAGTTTCATTTTGAATTATACTCATCCTTGGGTTTTATTCTGTTGATTTCGGGTAACTATTTCTTCCATCATTGTTAATCTGTAAGTAAAATGCTTGACTTACTTTTTCTTTTTTTCTTTTTTTTTTTTTTCCCTAAGTCTCCAAAGATAGTATGAGAAAGATTGGGGTTCCCTATCCTGTCTCATATATCATTTGTCACTCGATTTGATCCAGGAACATTATTGTCTCCTTGGCTCCTGTCAGAAGACAAAAAAATTCTTCATACTGTGAAACTTACAGTTTCTACATGACAGACTTGTACCTTAAGTAGCATGTATCTGAAAAAATAAGGATGATATGATATCTTGACTAGGAAATTAGATTAAAACCCTTACTAGTACATTTCTTTATTGTCAAAGCCAATATTTTTTTTTTTCCCAAGTGAAGAATGCCACCCTTGCCATAAGGATTGGCCCACTAAACTCACTCCAAGCATGTCGAGAGTGAACAGTGTTTCTGAAGCTTGACCAAGCTTCAGAAGTGTGACCAAGCTGAGTGCTTGAGGAAAAGAAATCTCTGACTACTGACAAATCTGGCTCCTTGATAGTTCCAATATTCTCAAATGCATACTCTTGACTCCTCCTGACTGTGTTTGTGTTTAAGTTAAATTGAGTTGGTGTAGCTTCCACTCTGGTGTCTCTGACCATAGTAGACACTGGACCAAATTCCTCCCTGTGTAGCATTGGATTTTTGTTGTCTATAATCAAGGTGAAAACTGTACTGTAGATAGCAGCGTGCTGTTTGTTACAGATACCATTTTAGTCTAGGTTTATCTCTCCGCTATGCCAGTGAATACAAGCTCAGTAGCCTTGATGCTGCAAGTCATGATGTGGTACTCAGCAGGAAGCGCAAAGTTGTAATGCTCCAAGACAAATCCAAATCAAATACACACATACGTGCCCCTCACCCCCAAGAAAACAACTCTCAACACACAACCCCGTAACCTGTACCTGTGGTGTGAAGAATAAAGCCGAAGGGCAAAGAGATCCTATAGTGCCTTTGATTCTGCAGAATGTGATGACTGCTGTTAATCAGTGTGTGGGCAAATGACATCTGTTCTGTTAGCCAACAAGAGGCAAGTTGTTTATGCCCTTAGAAATAAAGCAAGCATGTAGCCTTATGTCCAGGACAAAATAAAACTTCAAACAAATGGGGACATTTACAAAATACCCACTAATAAAAATGATGATAAGTATTCTAACTAAATTCTGTCCCTGGATCATAAGGGAGAACAAACAGCAATATAGCTGGAGGTACTGAGCGGGGAGAGGATGGGGAGGAGAAATAACTGCAGGAGTAGATTGAGAAAAATTAAAGAAATACTTTTAGACAGGATAATGGAGCAAGCAGGAAAGCTCTGGAAAGCTAGAGGTGAGTAAGATAAGTAAAAGACTGATTAGAAGCTTTCACCTCCATGACCAGAGAAATTAACCACCTTTGCTTACTCTTCCAACTTGTGTTGGACTTGTGGATGCCTGAGCTCAAATTGCTTTGCAGTAATTCTTTTCCAAGACCTACAGCAGCAACCCTGCAGCCTGAGCAGACTTTGTCCTTAGACGTCTGCAGGCACTCCCACGTGCCCTGTCCACAGACTTCCTGTGTTTACAGCTGTGTGTACAGCACGCAAGAAAAGAACCATGTAGGCACAGCCTATGCAGGTAAGGCTATAGATACAGCCTGCCTGAGAAATTATCCATACTCTGAACATAGAAAGGATATTAACGCAACAAAAAACCATAAGAATATAGAGAAAAGCAGCAGTGTAACTGCAACTCCCAGTCTTTTTTATTCATTTTTTTTTAATGTCAACTCCACTGTCTCCCAAAGACATGGAATTTCCCAAAGTAACTTCATATGTCTCACCATCTCAAGGCACAGGATATTAAATGCTCTTCAGCTCATATGAGACTGAAAGTAAAGGAAACCACGGTCAATCTGCTGTGGAAGTAGGCCATCAGTTGCCATCAGAAGAGAATTCATAACATTTTGGCCTTGTTGCCTTGTGATTTTCTGATTAACCTTTTTAGAGATGAGCTGTAGGATACTTTATTTCTTTTCCAACCTGGTGGTCAACACTGCATTATCAGATGAAGTGATGTAGCTCCATCTCATGAGGGACACCATCAGCACCTGTAGCTGTTCATAGAATCATAGAATAGCTTGGAGTTGGAAGGGACCTTAAAGATCCCCTAGTTCCAACCCCCCTGCACAGGTTGCAATAACCAGGTTTCTCAAAGTCCCATCCAACCTGGCTTTGAACACTGTGACAGATGGGGCATCTATCGCCTCTCTGGGCAACCTGTTCCACTGTCTCACCACCCTTACAGTAAAGAATTTCTTCCTAATATCAAATCTAAATCTACCCGCTTTCTGTTTAAAACCATTACCCCTCATCCTGTCACTACAGTCCCTGACAGGGAGTCTGTCCTGTCCCTCCCCATCTTTCCTGTAGGCCCACTTTAAGTACTGGAAGGCCACTCTAAGGTCTCCCCAGAGCCTTCTCTTCTCCAGGCTGAACAACCCAGCTCTTTCAGCCTGTCTTCATAGGAGAGGTGCTCCAAACCTCTGATCATCTTCGTGGCCCTGCTCTGGAACTGCTCCAACGGGTCCATGTCCTTCTTACGCTGGGGACTCCAGAGCTGGACGGAGCACTACAGGTGGGGTCTAATGAGAGTGGAGTTAAGGGCCAGAATCACCTGTCTCGACCTACTGGCCACACTTCTGATGCAGCCCAGAATGCAGTTGACTTTCTGGACTGCGAGCACACATTGCCGGCTCATGTTGAGCTTCCCATCCACCACCACCCCCAAGTCCTTCTGCCTAGGGCCTCTCCCAATCCATTCTCTGCCCAGCCTGTATTTGTGCTTGGGATTGCACCGACCCAGATGTAGGACCATGCTCTTGTCCTTGTTGAACTTCATGAGGTTTGCACGGCCTCACCTCTCAAGTCTGTCCAGGTCCCTCTGGATGGCATCCGTTCCCTCCAGCATGTTGACTGCTCCACACAGCTTCGTGTCATCAGCAAACTTGCTGAGGATGCACTCAATCCCACTATCCATGTCACCGACAAAGATCTTAAACAGCACCGGTCCCAATACCGACCCCTGAGGAACACCACTAGTAGGCATTCAGTTAATAGGCAGTTAATTGAAATCTTGTGTAGTCTTTTGTTTTTGCTTCAGACCGTGTTTAAATATCCTAAATGTAAGACAAGATGTGTATCTCTGCTCCAATGAGATTAGGTGGGCAAAATGGGAACCTTTTTAAGATCCAGAAGTTGCAGTTTTTATTAATGGAAACAAAGAGAGAAACAAGGACAGTAGTCTTGACATCCAAATTTGGACTGCAATAATTTGGTTCTTCCCTGATGTCACTTACTTATTTCAAAGGTCCATTTGCTTGCTCTCCTACAAGATAAAATATTAAAATTATAGAGATCATAACATTCTGAATGTATTTCACTTTTATTGACTCACATTAGAAACTATGAAGGAGAGGCTCTGCCAGATTCTTAACATGGATATGTGCCAGCCAGCGCAAATGCATGAATGATGTAGTCATGTCAGGGAGTCAAAATGGCTATTGCCATATATTTTTGCTGTCTATGCTGTAATGCCAGGAGCTACAGCTTGGCAAGTTACTTTCAGTAGTGTGGGCAAGTTAGTTTATTGATTTTCTTCTGACAGAAAAGGTTGCTTCTGATTTTAATGTTACTTCTTTGTCAAACAGATTCAAGTTTAATACATTTCAGATTCAGGTTTAATTAATCTCATTTGGCCAGTTTTCTAGGTGTTAATATATTATCCAATTAAGACCTTGGTTCTAGCTTGGCACCTTACAGGAAATTTCTAAGGAAGAGAATCTGAGTGCAAAATCATGGCATCCTGGCAAGTGGCAAAACTCTTCCAGTCTTCAGCAAGACTAGCACAACACTTCAGCTGGTGTACCCTGAGCAGACAAACCTTCAAAGCACCACCAAAAGTAAATAGTTGTGAGCCGAAGAAAGAATACTTCATTCTGTGGTTCACCAACAAATGTGTGTAGGAGGGGGAAGGAAAGGAAGAGAGAAGAAGAAAAGTGTTTGGGTATTGCAGGTCACCCGATCAATGGCAGCCTATTGACGAAGCCTTCTTACTCCAGCTACAGGATTGTCATGGTTTGGCCTCAGCCAGCAACAAAGAACCACGCAGCTGCTCGCACAAATCCCACAGTCGTGGAAAAAGAAATCGTCAGGGCAAAATTCGTGGGTTAAAAGAATGCAATTTAACAGAACAGCAAAAGGAAAAGACGAAGCGCACCGACCGGACCCGCGCCACCGCAGCCCACCCCCCGACCTCTCCTGGCCCCGGCTAGTACCTCTATAGCCCGGGCATGGGTCACGTGGTATGGAATACCTGCCCCCTGCCGGCTCCTGGGGAAATTAACCCCATCCCTGCCGGAACCAGGACAAGGAGGCATCATGCTCACAGGCTCTTGTCCTGCTGGGAGACTTCAACAGCTTCAACATCTGCTGGAAAAGTGGCACAGCAAGTTGTAGGCAATCCAGGAGACTCCTGGAGTGCATGGAGGATAACTTCTTAAGCCAGGTAATAAATAGCCCCACCAGAGGAGATGTGATACTGGACCTGATGGTCACCAACGCAAATGATCTAATCAGTGACATCAAGACTGGAGGCAGCCTGGGCTGCAGTGACCATGCACTGGTGGAGTTCGCAGTCATGAGGGATATGGGTCAGGGGAAGAGTAAAGTCATGACCCTGAATTTTAGGAAAATAAAATCTTATCTCCTCAAGGAGTTAGTCAATAGGACCCCCTAGGAAACTGCCCTCAGGGACAAGGGAGCAGAACAGAGCTGGCAGATCTTTAAAGACGCTTTCCATTGAGCGCAAGAACCCTCAGTCCCCAGGTGTAAGAAATCACGAAGGAGCGTGAGACCACAATGTCTGAGTCAAGACCTGCTGGTCAAACTAAAAGGCAAGAAAAAGATGCATAGGCATTGGAAGCAGGGACAGTTATCCTGGGAAGAATATAAAGATGCTGGCCAGTTGTGTAGGGATGGGGTCAGGAAAGTCAAAGTGCAGGTGGAGCTGAACTTGGCAAGGAACACAAAGAATAATAAGAAGGGCTTCTACAGGTATGTCAGCCAGAAAACGAAGGTCAAAGAAAGTGTACCTCCCCCAATGAGCAAGACTGGCAAACTGGTAACAATGGACGAGGAGAAGGCTGAGGTACTCAACAACTTTTTTGCCTCAGTCTTCACTGGCAGCCTCTCTCCCCACACCTCTCGAGTAGATGGACTGCAAGGTAGGGACTGGAGGAACAAAGTCCCTCCCACTATAAGAGAAGATCAGATTCATGACCACCTGAGGAACCTGAACGTACATAAGTCTATAAGACCTGACAAGATGCGTCCCAGAATCCTGAGGCAATTGGCCAATGTAGTTGCCAAGCCACTCTCCATGATATTTGACAAGTCATGGCAGTCAGGTGAAGTCCTTGGTGACTGGATGTTGTGTTTTAACCCCAGCTTGCAAATGCAACCGCGCAGCCACTCACTCACCCACCCCTTTCCACCCCCAAGAAGGAAGGGGGGGGGGGGGGGGGGGGGGGAGGTGACACAATCCCCCACAACATCCTTCTCCCTAAACTGGCGAGATATGGATTTGATGGGTGGACTGTTTGGTGGATGAGGAATTGGTTGGATGGTGGCATCCAGAGGGTAGTGGTCAATGGCTCAATGTCCAGATGGAGATCGGTGACAAGTGGTGTCCCACAGGGGTTCTGTATTGGGACCAGTACTGTTCAATATCTTCATCAATGGCATACACAGTGGGATCAAGTGCACCCTCAGCAAGTTTGCAGATGACACCAAGCTGAGCAGTGCAGTTGACACACCTGATGGATGGGTTGCCATCCAGAGGGACCTGGACAGGCTTGAGAAGGGGCTTATGTGAACATCATGATGTTCAACAAGGCCAAGTTCAGGGTCCTGCACGTGGTTTGGGGCAACCCCCAGTATCAGTACAGGCAGGGGGATGAAGGGATTGAGAGCAGCCCTGAGGAGAAGGACTTGGGGGTGTTGGTGGATGAGAAGCTCAACATGAGCCGGCAATGTGTGCTCACAGTCCAGAAAGCCAACTGAAGCATCAAAAGAAGCGTGGCCAGCAGGTTGAGACAGGTGATTTTCCCCTTCTACTCCACTCTCATGAGACCTCACCTGGAGTACTGCATCCAGCTCTGGAACCCTCAGCACAGGAAAAACATGGACCTGTTGGAGGGGGTCCAGAGGAGGTCCATAAAGATGATCAGAGGGATGGAACACCTTTCCTATGAAGACAGGCTGAGAGAGTTGGGGTTGTTCAGCCTGGAGAAGAGAAGGCTCTGGGGAGACCTTATAGAGGCCTTCCAGTACCTAAAGGGGCCTACAAGAAAGATGGGGACAAACTTTTTAGCAGGGACTGTTGCAATAGGACAAGGAGTAATCGCTTTAAACTAAAAGATGGAAGATTTAGACTAGATGCAAGGAAGACTTTTTTTTACTATGAGGTTGGTGAAACACTGGAACAGGTTGCCCAAAGAGGTGACAAATGCCCCATCCCTGGAAACATTCAAGGTCAGGTTGGACAGAGCTCTAAGCAACCCGATGTAGTTGAAGATGTCTCTGCTCATTGCAGGGGGGATTGGACTAGATGACCTTTAAAGGTCCCTTCCATTCCAAACTATTCTATGATTCTATGACTGCTAAACAATTTTGTTCTTAAAAAGCATCATAAATAGAGGAGGAAAAAAACTTTTAGAGAAGAATATATGCTGATGTCTTTGTTGTCTTTGCCAGTAGACATGTATATAAAAGCTGTCAGTCTTTTATATTCTGAGAAATTCATAAAGAATAATCCAACCAATATGTCAGCTCTTAATTATATGATACATCCAATTATAGATAAAATAATAACATAATGAGATTTGTACCAAAGGAAAAAAAAAAAAAAAGTGCTGTTTTGAAGAGAGGCTGCTTTGTTGTCTGAAGTTTTGGAGATGAACTAGAGTAATAGGCATGGACATATCCCTGTGATAGTTTTCATGTAATTGTATGCACGTACAAAAAGGGAAGTTGAGCCATCGCTTTATTGCTGGTAATAAATATCAATGAGTGCATTTCACAAATTGTCATCGTATCAGAGTCAAACAAGTGTCCAAAGATTAATGGACTCTAATTGTTCCTGTCTTTCACTGAATAGCTCATAGTAGATTTGTGAAAGCACACAGTAAAAGTAGGATAAACCATGTTGCACATCATTCTACTTCTCTGTGATACATCCTGATACACAGGGTTCTACACGCCTATTCCCCTGTTGAGCTACCTATAAACAACGTTTCTAGATTACTGCTTCTGGCAAAGGTATGGGTGCATATGAATTAATAGAAATAGGAAGCATTTTTGGAAACCAGGAAAGTAACATTGAACTAGATATTTGAGCTGAGATATGGGGGTGAGGGGCCATCGCAGCCATCTGAAATTGTAACGGTTTTTATTTTGCAAGAATGCAAAGGAAGATTAGGCAGTGGCCAGCCGCTACCTGTGAAATCACAGATGAATTTTAAAAATGCTGTCCTGTATCCAAAACTTAAATTGAATTAAATTACTCCCTCAGTTTAAATAAAATAATAAAGACTTTACCTGTGTCAGGTGATTTTGGGGAGAGGACTGAAAGATTTCTGTTATTCACAGGTTTTCCAGATTTAGGTGGTGCTATTGGGAAAGTAATTGCCCCTCCCACTGCCTTAGTTTATCCATATTAGGAGGAGACTGATTTACTTTTCAAAACACTGTATTCTTAGAAGAATTATAAGATATTTTCCAGTTTGGTCCTGTCTTCTTAAGGGAAGTTTATAAGGAAGAAAGTCCAAGTGTAAAAACATGGCAATTATAAGAATATAGTACAAGAATAAGAAATTCTTCAATTATAAGAATAAAGAGCAAAGTAGTGGTACTGACAGTGCTGTGCTTTTTTTAGTTTCCTGTAGTTCTGTTTCTTCAGTGTATGAAAAAGACTATATTCACTAAATCTTTCTTTCCTCAGTCACATAGCAATTGACTGCAACGAAACTAGACTTTACTGGAAGTTGTGAGTTTCTATGGCAAATCTCACTCTTGCTTACTTAGTCATTCTAGCCCATGTTTTTCATCCATGTTACCATCAGTACTTGACTCTAAACAGCACAGACATGGAAAAAAAAGGAAAGTAGGTTATCTGAAATCCCTTTTTCTTCTTCATTTTTTTTTTTTTTTTGTTTCACAAAACCAGTGTTTTAACTGAATATCCCTTTAGACATGTATTAGCTGTTGCAAACTGATAACAGGCAACCTAAGCTGGAACTATTGTTGGAACATTTAGATAGCATTATTTAAAGTACATTAAAGTATGTATGACCTAAGCCTACTCTAACCAATTGCTCACATCTCTCTTTATATTCTTGCTTTTCATTATATGTGACAAGATCTATAGACCGTGTCTGCTACCATTAAGCTCTGGAGCATTGTTTTATCAGCTATAACACAAACAGCATGTTGCTGATTTTTATCTTTTCTTTTTTTCCTTTACAGTCTACTATTGTGTAGGACAACATCGTGCAAAGAAAAGTAAACTGATATCACTGGGGCCCCACCCAGCCTCCACCACATCAAATTCAGTGAAAATTCAGTGCACTTCCTTGTGATTTATATCTGCTAACTTCCATTTATTTTTTCCTGAATAGAAATGCCCTTTTGAAACACAGTTGCTTTAGATAATATGCAATAAAGTTGTTGGTTTTGCTTTACTAATTGGGATACTTAAATTACTTTATCACATGTTTAGCTTGTTTACTTCTTTTAGCAAATATGGCCAAGCCTTTTTGGATATTCATGATACCTTTCATGTTTTTTTTCTGTATTTGCTACCTTTGCAGTGACAGTATTTCCTACTCCTTCAAAGTCCAAACACAGTAATTTTTAAAGGAACAATGCACACATTCACACCCGTGAAATATCAATTGGTAATACCTGTTTCTATGACTGTGCTTCCATCATACTCAGTATGGATGATTTCTAGGAGGCGGAAGGAAGAAAGATCACCAGGATGCATCAGCTATTTAGCCACCGCTACCAAATGATGATTAGGTATATCAAGGAGACTTTGAAAGTGAAAATGTCTCTGCTTCAATCTGCAGATGAACTTTGACCCCTGAGCACGCTGTCTGTCTTTTTCTTGACTCAGTGAGAAAGTGTGGTGGAAAATTCAAGCTGTTTAAAAGTTAGACAAGAAAACCCTGTTATGTGGTATGAGTACTGTATCAACAGGTAAGGCAATTCAGTCAGTAGAGACAACTCAGCTCTTTGACTTTGGCCAAGTTACCCCCCTGTATCACCATGGAGTCAGTTCTGCATGTGAAGGTAATAGTGCAACCAAAAGCTAGGTTTCTTTTCCCAGAGTTGTGAAAAAAAAAGGCCGAGATATATTTGCTGTGATGACAAACAGATTTTTGCTTTTGGTGGGTGTTATGGTTTGAGAAATCCATAACAATTTATTGTCGTTTAGACAATCATTCTATCACCAGATGAACCCTCCCCACCTGGGAAAGGGAGTCAGGAAAAAACAAGGAAACCTGGGAGTTGAAGTATAAACAGATTTAATAGAGTAAGATTAGATAATTAACATTAATAGCACTAAAGAACCAATATTGATCCCGATACCAATACAGAATATGCAAAGATTATATTCAGCTAGTTATATTTTGGGGTGTGCCTGGTACATGCTGCCATTTATGTGCGTTATGGTTGGAGAAACCCTTAGCAATTTATTGTTGTCTAGACAATTATTCTGTCACCCAATGACCCCTCCCCACCTGGGAAGGGGAATCAGGAAAAAACAAGGAAACCCGGGGGTTGAAATATAAACAGGTTTAATAGACTAAAACTAGATAATTAACATTAATAACACTAGAGAACCAACATTGATCCTGATACCAATATAAAATATACAAGGATTATACTCAGCCAATTATATCAGTAGGAAGCTGTGCGCTCCCAGCAGTGGACAACAAATGTCAGACACTGTGAGTGCTACGGCTTTGGGAGGAAGGGAAGGCCTCAGAGGTCCGGCACCGGGGCACGAAGTTCTCAGGATCTCAGCCATCAAGGGAGAGAGCGAACTTTGCAGCAAACTTTCTAATTTATAGTGAATATGACATTCGTGGTATGAAATAATCCTGTTGGCCAGCTTGGGTCAAGTGCTCAGGTCTCGCTCCTCCTCATCCCTGTACCTGGCAAGCTTGAAAACACGGAAACCTTGAAACCGACACACAATAGCTGGCTACAAAGTAAATATTTTCACAAATTTAGACACAAGAGTCTTTTAAAAGTACAGTCTTCCCAAGTATTAGAAGATAAATTAATCCTGTGTCGCTCAAACCAGGACAGTGGGTGATGATTTTGTGGAGATCTGTGTTTTTTCTAAAGAAATCTTTACCTACATCCTTGCAAGAAATGCAAACAGCATGTTTGGGAATTTGGCACAAAATAGACCTTTTTTTCCCTGTTTCTTCAAATTCCACCATCTCACGTCCAGAATTCACTCCTGAATGCTACTCTTCATCTAGCTGAAGTCTACTTTACTTAGAAATAAAAGACGTCATTAAAATACTTTCAGTGATAGGGCTGTTAGAACAAGCTTGGTTTCAAGTATGTGTACAAATGCTTCCAAAAGACAGAGTATTTGCCCTTGGAATTTCATCTACCAAGGTGGAAAAAAAGACCACAATGAGTTGTTGTGTCTGTGATAAAGAAGTGTAACTAATCTACTGTATAAAGAGCATTAGCACACTGCACAAATACTGTCCTCCAGTCAATGTATATAATATTTTTGGACTATAACAGGGCTCTTTTTTTTGTCTCCAGCATCATCTCTCCCACAATTATATCCCATGAGTTTGTTTATTGTGGGCAGGTTTTCTGACGCATGCTAAGCAGCTCGTATGTGTACGTGGGGGTGAAATCTTTCTGTTTCCAAATTAAAATCTGATGAGAGATCCAGCTAATTAAATTTACAGTCTGAAAGGCACCAGTGCCCTATCTTTGATTCTTGTTCAGTGGTTTCATATATTTTTTAAAAAGCCAACGCTTTTTTTTTTTTTCTTTAAAGTTACTTTGTTTTCAGCGGTACTTTTTTCCTGCTTTCACTTTCAAACCAGTAGTTCTCCCAGCTGAGAGATATTTTTTCCAATGATTTCCAGTTGTTAACTGTACTTTTCATATCTTTCAAAACCTTCCAGACTGTATATATATTCTCCCTTAATGCTGAAACCTTTTGGTTAATTTCCTAACAAGTTTCCTTCTGATTTTCCAGATGCACTTGAGAAGGTATCAGCCTGACAGTTTCATTAGATCTGATGCAAAAACTTTCTAAACCACTGAAAAAAATTCTAAAGATCGTGTTCTCCCTTATTTCTTTACAGCTTCATGAAAATTCAACCTTTACATAAATTCTGCATGTCTTGTCCCTGAATGTTCATAAATGTTGCCCACATGTATTTTAGGCAGTGCTGGCTTCTGGTTTGGTTAGTATTATAGACTTTGACATGGAGAATTTTTTTCATGGTTTCTTGAGCAAGTTGCTTGTTGTTCAAAGGATGAGGACCTTGCTCTTCTCTAAAGATAACTAGATTTTTGCAGGTATATTCTTCCATACTAAAATAGCAGACCAACAGATATAAACCTCAGAGGAGGGGATTTAAGTGCAGTTGAAAATGACAAATTCATTGCATTTTTTTCTGACAAGGGTGTCAGCACTATTGCTGTCCACATGGTTATTGAACCGGTACTGACAGTCTTTCAGTTCAAAAGCTACTGAAATGTTGGTCTCAAGTGGAACAGCTAACACCAAAGATAAAAAAAAAAAAAAAAGGCTTTTATCTGCATATCAGTTACATCAACAGAGAAGGATCTTTCTTTTGCAAAACAGTAATGATTAAATGGATATAGAAAAAGGTAAATGGATTAGGGTTAAATGTGGAAGAGATAAACAATGCTAGTGTATGTTCCAAATAACTGTTTTACTGATTGGAAAGGTTAGTCTTGGTGAGGGCTGGGCAGGAACAGACAAAGTTAAATTAGACTACTTTTGAAAATCCTGTGCTTGAATTTTGCTTATGCGGACTTTAATATCTTCACTTTGGGGATCCATCATACTGTTTAAGTACGACATGCACTGCTGGTGCGATGTACATTACTACATTTTTTCCTTTATGTTTACTGGTCATTCACAGTTAGTTAAAAACTAGTATTTTTCGATGAGATGTAACCTAACCCAGTGCAATGAGTAGAAAAGCTAGATGTAACTCTTAATTTAGCCATTATTTTTTCCCTTGTGATGTGGTTATATTACCAATTTGTACTTCTGATAAGTGGATGGATCACCAATGGAAGCTGAGTAGTCATCTGTGCAGCCTTCCAAGACACTACTCATGTCACCAATTAGAAGTACAAAAGGAGAAAGTATGTGGTTAAATAGATTCGAAATAAGATTAAATTTTGAGTTAAAAAAAAAAAAGATATATGTTATCAGTTTGACATGTGATGAGTAGTTTGTGTATCATGCTCACTGAGACAGGATAAGCATTTCTCTGTCAATGAATGCAATAGAATGAGAACTTGTACATGAAGCAAAGTCAGTGTAAAGCCACAGATGAAAATCAGCTTCGGTTTGCTTGGTAAGTACCCTGTAATCAACTGCTCTGAGCTGAAGAAATTACTTTTTTCTCAGAAAAAGAATCAGAAAACTGACTTCGCTTGCATATGAAACATATCCTAAAAATTTCCTTGCAGTTGATTATTATTCCTTAAACATTTTTTTTTTTTTCAGTTAGTATCCCCTTTACCTTCTATAGTTTCCTTCAGTCTTGTTTATTTAGGTCTTAAGCTCTTCAGGAATGGAATTATGATGCAATATACTTTTACAGAATTTTGCACAAGTAAATTTTAAACCTGCTTATGGCAGATTTTTTTTACGATGAGAGTGGTGAAACACTGGAACAGGTTGCCCAGAGAGGTGGTAGATGCCTCATCCTTGGAAACACTCAAGGTCAGGTTGGACAGGACTCTAAGCAACCCGATGTAGTTGAAGATGTCTCTGCTCATTGCAGGGGGGATTGGACTAGATGACCTTTAAAGGTCCCTTCCATTCCAAACTATTCTATGATTCTGTGATTCTATAATTAATCCTAAAGAATAATAACTGCAATAATGCCATAGTTTAATGATAACATTTTCGTATGAGTAAACAACATTCTAAGTCCTTTTCTTCCAAGACTGAAAAAATAAAGTTCATTATTTCTGCAATTTGTACTTCACGTCATTCCTAAGAAGCTACGACTTTTTGTTATCCTTATATTTCATTAGTTCTAGATGTAGAAGCAAAGGAAGTAGAGGAATTCCACCCTTTCACTGCCTTGAACTAGTTGCTTATTGCCACAAGTCCTTTGTATATTTTAAATGGGTAACAGATGCAGTGTCTTAAAGTAGATCATAGAAAAGACTATATGCTTTTACCTGCCTTAGAAAATCTACAAATGAATGCGCAAATAGATTAGTGTAAGCAACAAGATAGCCAGGTGGGAGTTTAATGGGCCATTAAAAGAAACCTTTAGGCCCAAAACCCAGCTACAAGGAACAGATGCAAGCTTCAGTGATTCACAAATGACAAGCACAATACCATTTAGCAACCACATCAAATATACATAAGATTGTTCCACTGGCAAAAGCTCCTAACAGACTATTCTAGTTCCCTACAGCAGACAGCAATGATACCAAAGCGATTGGAAGGATAGAAAAAAGGCTTTGCTCCATTTATTGACATGTTATATCTTTGTGATCAAAAAGAGTTTTTCAGTTCCTGTCCAAGGCTATATGGAGTTGGGTGTCCAACAAGTGGAGACACCTGAAAAGGTAACTGAAAGGCTCCTCAACACGTTCTCTGTTCTTGGCTCAGCAAAATTATATTCTACAATGAATCTAGCCAGATGAAGTTTACAAATACAAGAAAAAAGGAAGAGCAAGGCCTAACACTAAACACTACTTTTGGACAAATAGAAAAGGAAGGCCTTTTGGAGCAATCTACTTGACTCGGTGTTTCTATACAAATTTCACATTTCCCTCTGCATAATTCCACCATGGTTCAGTATCCCAGGTATGCCCGTTGTTGTTCTCACCCTTGGATATAGGGTACTAAATTTGATACTGTCTTTGCTGATTAGAATCATCAGCTGGAACATAGAATCACAAAATCATAGAACAGTTTAAGTTGGAAGGGACCTTCAAAGATCATTTACCCTCCTGCCATGGGCAGGAACACCTTTCACTAGATCAGGCTGATCAAAGTGATGTCCAAGACTGCATCTTGGTTGCAGTCTCCTGGGAGATGTGGTACATACGTATTCTCACACAAACTGTGTTTATACTGTAGGAGAAAAACTTGTTCCAAACTAGAAGTGACTAAGCTGATCTAGTCAAATTATATTAAAACTGCAGTGAATAAAAGACATCTTAGGTTTTTATTCTAATTATCTCTAACCCTGAGTTTAACCTGCTAACTCAAAATAAAGACCATGTCTCCTCTTCACTGCTATTTTAACAAGTTTATCTAGATGAAGATCACATAGCTTTTTCCCTTTTTTTAATGACTCTACTAGAATATCCCTAGCCTACACTGTAGGTGTTCTAGCTTTTAAATATTTATGAAAATAATACCAGCTGAATTGCTTTGTATTATGACAGGCATAATAGCTTGTACTCATTACCATAAATGTATGCATAAAACTCCTTAGGTTAAAAAAAGTTCCCCTTGATGATAAATAGGTTTTGAAAATCTATTCAAAAGCCAGGTTGATCTATTTCAAATGCTGAAATTTTAGAAGGGCATTTCATCTACAGCATATAATTGAAATACTATGTAAGGTGAAGAGAAACATTAAATGTAGAGGGGTCTGTGAAGAGTTTCACCAAAATCATAAGGACACAATAATATGAGGCACACACAAGGATGCTACTGAACCAAAACAAATGCTGTTCAGATATGGTGGGTGAATAGTATCTTATGCTGTTCCCATTTCCTTTCTTTTAATTATTTTCTTAGCTTAATCATGTGAACGGTTGAAGATGGGAGGAAAATAATACTGCAAATCTGTAAGTTCCATAAATCACAATATATTTAAAAAAGCAAATGATACCCACTTCTGTGCAAAATGCAAGGGTTACAAAATCCAATCATTACACATGCTAACTTTTGAAAGCTATGCTATGGAATAGTTGTTGAGAGGTTGTTGAGGCCCCATCCCTGGAGGTGTTCAAGGCCAGGCTGGACGTGGCCTTGGGCAACCTGGTCTAGTCGGAGGTGTCCCTGCCCATGGCAGGGAGGTTGGAACTTGATGATCTTCAAGGTCCTTTCCAACCTAAACCATTCTATGGTTCTATGATTCTATGAATCATTTCCAGGCAGAATATTTCAAAGTTTGTGAAGAAGGTCAGCTTGATAGTGCACAGTTTTCTTATTTCTCTGCTCATGCACACAAATTTTCACACTCTAGGTCAGATCCCATGAGTGATCTAGCCAACCAAATTAAGAACCTTAACACAAATTACAGTCCTCATATCTCCCATTCAACTGCTGCAAAAAACTGGAGTGCTAAAATAATGTTTCCGTACCTCTTTTCTTTTGGCATATTTTCTAGGTGCCTGGAGTTTTCACCTGTTTTCTCAGAACTACCCCAGTTTTTAGAGAGTTGAGGGTTTTTCTCTGTCACCCAAGTCATGGGTATGCCCAGTTAGCATCTCTAAAGTAATTGTTCCGTTGATTATTCTGTAATCCCATGAGAAGCTTGTAATACATCTAAACCCTGCAGGATCAGGTGTATTAGAAAACGTAGTTATACTGCATTGTCCAATCTGCTTTTTCTTTAACAGACTAAATAATTTTTATTTTTATTTTTTAACACAATGTAGAAAATGGAGGAGACAGTTCCTGCACTCCTGCCACTTGGAGTGGGATTGCACCAGAGTAGTTTGCCAGCCCCCTCCCCACAAATAGTACAGAATTGCAGCATTACAGAAGGGCTGAGATTGGAAGGGAACTTTGGAAGTCATCTAGTCCAACTCCCCTGCTCAAGCAGGGCCACCTAGAGCTAGTTACCCAGGACCACATCCTCATGGCTTTTGAATATCTCTAAGAATGGCAACTCCACATTCTCTCTGGGCATCCTGTGCCAGTGCTCAGTCACCCTCACAGTAAAAAAAAGTGTTTCCTGAAGTTCAGAGGGAACCTCCTGTGTTTCATTTGGTGCCCATTGGCTCTGGTCCTGTCACTGGGCACCATGAAAAAGAGCCTGGATCCGTCATCCTTGCACCCTCCCTTCAGGTATTTGTAGACATTGATGAGAACCCCTTGAGCCTTCTCCTCTCCAGGCTGAACAGTCCCAGCTCTCTCAGCCTTTCCTCACAGGAGAGATCTCCTGTCCCTTAACCATCTTTGTGCCCCTTTGCTGGACTGTCTCTGGTATGTCCTGTCTCTCTTGTACTGGGGACCCCAGAACTGGACACAGTACTCCAGGTGTGGCCTCACCAGTGCTGAGCAGAGGGAAAGGATCACCTCCCTCAACATGCTGGCAGAATTTCTCCCAGTGCATCCCGGGATACCATTAGCCTTCTTTGCCACAAGGCCACATCACTTGCTTATACTCAACTTGGTGTCCACCAGGATCCTCAGATCCATTTATGCCAAGCTGGTTTCCAGCTGGGTGGCCCCCAGCATATACTGGTGTGTGAGATGGTGCATGTGATGTCTGCACCATCACGGATGGTACTTGAGCTTACTACATCCTCAGAAACTGTTCTCATCACTATTTTGTATTATCACTGCTACCTCTTTACAGCTGGTCCTTGGAGAAAGTCCCCTGGGGTTCTTGGGGGGGGAAAGTTACCTACAGGTGATAATTTTGAATGCTTAGTCACTAGGGCATTTCTCTTCAGTATTTGTTTGGTGGCAAATCTGTCTTGTGGACATACTGACTTCCAGAATCACCTTGGTGACTACAGGGACTATTGCAAATCTCACTGAAGAGGTCTGTTAGTCATACATATATTTTGAATGTAAAGGCCCAAAAGTTACAAGCCAGGTGTAAAACTGTGTAGAGCTGACAGAAGATACCCAGTCAACTTCCTTAACCTCTGGATTCAGACCTGTAGGATATGTTTCCACTGAAATTAGGGCAATTTTTCTTAGGCAGTGTGATGAGCAGAGCTTGCCACCATGAGGCAGAGTTCATCACTGGGCACTGCAGAGTGGCACCTGGGGCTAAAGGGAGTGGAAGGTGTCCCCCAGCTTTTGGTGAGTTTGGTGTGGGGCCAAAAGAGTACATTGGTGCTGGACACAACTGTAAAATCTACTTGCAAAAATGAACACAGGTTTCATCACTGCAATGGTAGATGGATGTTCCTACAGATGTTTTATTTTAATGTTAGTATTGCCTTGCCTTCCCTAAAATCCTTTGGAAATCCTTTAGGAAATCCTTTTGGAAAATGTATTTGCCCTTTAGTGACACCTGATACCTTTGCAGTAATCTTGCAGTGACCTTTCTCCCACTTAACTGGAATATTTAAACTGCACAGACTACCATGTTGTCTTGCTAAGCAGGATTAGGGGAAGAAAAATAGCACTTAACCTTGTTTAGAGAAGTGAGATATATTTCAGACTAGAGGATAAGACCCAATCTATAATAGATGTAGTCAGGCTTGTACGTACTCAGTCTAGAGTTAAAAACAACGGTAAGCTCTCCTTAGAGTAATGCGTCTCTGTGCTTTCAAGTGCTATCAGCGCTGAGGACGGGAAGCATTCTTAGGGATTAACTGCTAAGGTGCTACAAAAATAGCTCTACCAAATATACAATTCATTTTTTAGGCATGCAGACCTATATTTAAACCACTGTAGTTTTTATGAATTTTGCAAACAAAACTTCTGAGAAAAAATGCCTACTTTTAAATAAAACCTAAGCATTGTTTTTATTTTGTTCCAAAATTGAGATGATCCTAATGTGTACCCTCCAACTAGAAATATTCTATATTCTGTGAGATTTTTATGTTCACCTGTAGGTTTTTAATTAATTTAATTAGAAAGAACCTAATTTTCAACGGCAATCTTGACTGATAAGCAAACGGGTTGTTGAGCAAGTAAATGAAAACACACAAAAAAAGGAAGACTGTGTGTGAAAGGTATGAGATATAGTGTTAGTAACATCACCACCCGATTACATAACTCTCAACTTGTCTCACATGAGGAAAAATGTAAAATGTTTCCTTTCTTTGTCTTAAAAAAGTAAGAAAAAATATCCTGCTTCTCTACATTGGCAAACGTACACACTCTCATGCATGCATACACACAGGTACACACACAAGTACAGGAAACTCTGTAATATTTGGGGTTGTTAAGGCTCCTGCTTTTGCGTCAGCTCAGAAAATGTTGTGTTTCCCCTAATCATTAATAAGAAGAATAACGCTTCTCTCTTAAAATTCCTTTTGAGTACACGATCTCGCTTTCACTCCTTCACACACACAAACACATGCACAGTGTGTAAGCAGGAAGAAAGAATGAGACAAGAAAAGAATTAAGTTGCTTTACTAAGCCGAATTTCCAGTTCATCTATTTATAGTAACAGTGGGGCATAAGCTAAATAGCATTATGCAGGTTTATGCAAATTGTTTAGGATGAAAGGGGAGCACAGGTGACAGGAAAACAAATATAGCATTGAAGGCCACCGGAAATCTGTCTTAATGTTGAGCAATGGTCTGACTAAAGGAATAGTGAACACAGGACAACATAAAGTTGTCTTTTTACTTTTAACAGCCAGCAGTTGTTACCTTAAAGAGGAGGGTAGCTCCATCTTGAGGGTTTAAACTCAAAATAGATCCAGTAACATATGTACTGTTAATTTGACCTAATTAGTTGTTGCTAGTTGCAGGACTTACATGAAGAATCTCATTACATAGATTAAATACAAAATAGAGGGAATCTTGGCCCTCGGTGGAAATCAAGTGGAACAGCAGTTCAATATCTGATACATGCTGTTTCAGGGTACTCTGGACTTTGCAAGGGGGTGTTAGAGGAGGTGAATCTCTGGTGTCTTCCGTGACTTAGCCTTCTGTAACAAGCTTATCTTTTTATTTGGAAAGCATAATTTAAATTTTTATTTAAAATTCGACTGTTTGGGGGGATTGTTTCCCTGGGTTTATAGAAAAAGCAAAGGACTATATCCGTATTCACTTCAGTGATGAAGTGCAAGTACTAATTGGCAGGGAACACAGTGGTTGTCTGTAGTATGCTATGTCTTGAAAATATTGTTAGCTTCATAGTTATCACCAGAAAACACTAAAATTAGTATAAAAGAGCAATCTTTTCCTCCAGCAGGAGCTGACTACAGATATATTACTTTTTGTTGTTGTTAAATTCATATTGTCAGTGTACTTTTCACTCTTTGACAGGAGGCTCTGCAAATGAAAATATGCAGGCTTTTAGAACACTTACTCAAGAAAAACTCCCAAATGAAATCAAAGTGGAGTTCTGCCCAAATCAGAAGTCCAGAAGGGAGCCTCAGGTCTGGCACTTGAAGAAGCTATTTACAGAACTGTTAATGAGTGCACTGTGATGGAAAGTCATAGCAGAGCACATTCTGAATATTACCAAGAGTGAAAACTTGACATAACGGAAACATATATGGGATAAAACAAATCTTAAGTAACCGATAGCCTTCATTAAATAAAAAAATTTAATAAAAAAAAAAGAAAAAGAAAAAGAAAAAAAGCTGCTTACTGAACTTTTATTTCATAAATAATAATGCCATGCTTTAGCATAGCTGATCCAAGCATACGTGTGCAGTATAACTTAGAGATGAGCAAAATAGGAGACCAGATTTGGTGAAGATGAATTACTATTTAATGTATATTTTTTAAAAATGAATGTATCAGAAATAAGGTGAGTGAACTGTGGAATTCAGCTATAATTTCTGTCTTTATTTTTGCTTACATCTTGGCTTTTCCTTTTCAATGGATTCAAGGGATTACACTAAGCAAAATGCTTGTCCTTATGCACACTCTGAAATGCATCTAAACTACATTTCATTTGGCAAACGAGCGTCTGAACAGAGCCATGCTCTTACCTTAGAAAATGGTGATATGAATATAAAAAGGAACAGAAACCTTCCTTGAGAAATAAGCACGGTTATAATATCAGGGCTAATATAGCTTCAGTGAATATCAAAACTTCATGGAACAGGATCGGAGCCATGTAATGTTGCCAAACACTGCCAGCACGCTGATGCTAGGCATTTGCAGAACTCCCAAAAAAAGAATTGAATGCTTGACATGGAAGCAAGGAGAATTAAAAATGTTTTATTCCAAGTGGTCTCAGTTTTACTGAGTACGTTTTAACAGCTAAGGGATTTTTAAGAATGCCTCGGTTAATCAGTTCCCCTGCATAACAGAAATGGCTAACAAATCTGCTGACTGGTTTAGGAAATTTTCATTTTTCTGTTGCATGGACAAGTATTGAGATGTTGGGGGAGAAGGGTTGGGTTTGTTTCCTTTTCTTTGTTTTTCTGAAAGGATTTGTAAAAGGAAACTTGTGGGAACTTGAAAGTATTTGTATTTTGCCTGAGAACTGATCCAGCTTTATGTAATTGTGGGTTTTGTGAGATATCGACTATGGGGTTGGCTCAGAAAAAGTCTGTTAACCAAGCTGACCAGGAAAGATAAAATACAAGCTTTATTGAAGCAAACAACCAAACACAACTGCTTGGGTTATATCATGGCCTTGGATGAGAATGTGATTCTGAAGATACCAATGTATTGAAAGATCTGCCTTACTGAAAGGAAAGAAGGGAAAAGGTTGTCAGCTGCTGCAGGCTAACATGATATTTCTAGCCTCCAGACTGCAGTGCAAAGATCCCAAGGCAGCCCTGAACAAGCTGTCTCCAGAGCCAGTTACTGCACAATCATGTAAACACAGTATGAAGCCTGAGCTGGGAAGCTCTGACACAAGTGCAAGGCCATGTAATGTGCAGCTACATGGGTTTCAGTAACTAACCAGATACCTCTGCATGGAGCTGCACTGCACCATGAGGCTGTACCAGAACATTCATAGGCAACTGAGAGTAGCTGCATCATACCCTCTTCAGTGCTATTCTCCACTGAAAAAGAGCAGGTTCTTCCTTACACATCTAAAACAGAAGAGCAAAAGTAGATGGTATGAGTGCTGTGTAGGTTTTGCGGGTGGTTTGTAATTTCTTATTTTGCTGTTGGGTTTTTTAATCAATATATATCACTGTTGTATACCCCTTGGCAAAGTATGCAGCAAACTGTTTTGAAGATGCTTTGAAACCTTTCCTGTGTCATTTCCCTGCTGCTACCATCCACAGGCTCATGAAGGAAAAATCCTGATATTTCCCTGAGGTAACAGGGAAGATGCAGTCAGGAGTGGTGAGACAGAAGCATGGCCAGATGGGTTGTGGTATTTGGGGAAGCTCCTGAGAACTATGGCTTACTAGAGATCATAAAAGAAACAGTCAATGAATTCCTCATAAAAATGCACCAACCCCCTTTCCTGAAATTTTGCCTATATAATAGACTTTAGATGGCTCTAATTTTAGGAGAAGAATAGATAAATCAAAGTTGATGCAGTACTGATGGAGGAAATGAATGGCTTGTCAAAAGCTGGAAGGATCCAGCTGACCTGCTATAAATCCATGCTGGCTGAAAAGCACGTTGCTTGCTCACTGGAGAGATTCATTAGTATTAATATAGAAGTTCAGTAGGTCACAGAAGTCTCATGCTCTCCTGGAAGGCTTAGAATAGAAGAGAGAGGTAAAGAATTCAAATGCTCTTAATGTCTGTACTCTCTGCTCAGCAGAGGACTAGAGAAAACCCATCCCCATTTTCTGCTGGTAAATTAGCCACTTTAACCATATTATTTTTTGGTCAAATCTCCTAATTGCTTCAGCAGCGGTCTTGTCTGACAAGTGACTTGGGGTCAAGGCCTTAATGTAATTTTCTTCTCATCTGATTTTTTTTTTCTTCAATAGATTACACAATTAAATAGACTTCTATACATATAGAATTGTAATTAAAATAGTCTGAAAGCAAAAGCACTGTGTGGTCCAAAGGAAACTGAGAGAGCAAAAGTGCTGGTGTTAGACCTGTGCAGAAGCTAAGGCACAGCTTTGTCACTCAGTGATTAGTGTTATAACCTAAATATACCCTTGAAGGACTCGACTCTGTTCTGGGTGCCTTAGGTAATTGCTTGTCTCTTAAAACTGGTTCTTGTATGAAGAAGCACAAAGGAAAAGATTAAATCAAGAAGTTGTGTTGGAGAATATTGTTGAGGTTAAATGCTAATGTTTCCTAACAATTGAACTTGCAGGTGTTATAAGGCTTTCACTTACTGTCTCTGGGCAAAGTTTATCTCAGCTCTGTAGTAGAAACTCTAGTTAGGTGAATTCAAACTTGCAGCTAAAGTTGTTTAACTGTGGCAGTGGTATATATCAGAACGATCTGTTTCATTTATTGTGCATCAGAATGCATGCAACATAAATCAAACTTTAAGATCACAATTAATTTTAAGGAACAGTTATTACAATGCTCATGAGATCCATTCAAACAGTATTTCAGCACCCTTACAGAAATCCAGTCTATATTTCTTGAAATAGGAATGTGATTGGAGTCCCCATACTGATTTCAAATTGAATCTGTGCATAATTTGGAAAAACATACTTTCACTGTTTTCAAACCTTGGCTTTCCTCAAAATCTAGAAAAAATGGTGACTATATTTGAAGTCCATGAGAGGAGGAAAGCACTCTTTTAATTTTTTATGTTTAAGCCTGGCCATTCCTACAATTTTCTGCAGGACCTCTTCTGTCCTGCCCACATCACTCCTTTTCTCTCACTAGACATATTTCTGTGGTGGCATTAACAAGCTGTGCCTGCTAGAATGAGTCTGCAAAAATTTCTCAATAGCTTTATGCAGAGTCCTTACTCTTACTGTCAGAGGGGGTGAGAAGAAAAAAGATTTCTATCCCTGTCTCAGATGATAGAGCATGGCATTCTGTTACAAGTAGGCTATAGTCTATATGGACAAAAGATTAAGATATTTGCAATCCTTACTCTGATAAAAATTAACCCGAGACAAAAATTCTATCGATGTCAAACTTTGATTATGCTTAATTCTAAGATTTTCATGATCCCGAAGGCTCTAGTTCTATGAAAAATATTATTTCCAATGATGTTCTCAATCCAATGCATCAAGCAGTGAGTGCTTGAAACTGTTGGAGGTAAGCAGATACAAAAAGCAAGTACGGAGTTCAGTGGAGTAAAACAAGACGGACAGCGAAAAATAATTCATTATTAAATGGATAATCTATATGTACAAAGCAAATAAAAATAGACGTTCTGAAGCTCTGAGTAGCCCTTTAACTCAAGACAACTCCTAAGGGTCAGTGAAAGGTAGAGAGACCTCTTAGTTTAACCTAGATCCATATACTGCCCAACTCTCCATGAAGAAATGTTTTCCACTTCCAGTGACTCAAACAATCAAGTCAGCTTGCCTCTTAGGAAAAGGCTGAAAAAACAGATAGGTTTTGCAATGCAAGAGGTGATAAAGCTGGGCTCTAATCGCCCTTTCCTGTCAATACTACATTTATTGCCAGAGTAGTCTTTGGTTACAAACGCAAGGACATTCAACAGGAAGAGCTGGCTTGGATCTGGCCAACATCCAGAACTTTGAGGGCATTACATATGAAAACCAACCATGTATCTTCCTTAGAAATGAGACAGAATTGCACTATAGACCACAAAGTGTTGTTTGTAGTTCACAAAACCCCGACCAGGCTGCTGTAATCTGAAGCAGGTAAGTTTGGTCAGAAAATACAGCACTGTGTCAAGTGCATTCCAGCAGCTTTGTAGCTGGTTATTTGCTTTAATAAGATACCTGTTTCACACAAAGGTTCTGAGGTTCCTTCTTTATATTTGTGACATCAGGTGATAAAAATCAGGCTCTTCACTATGCAGGGTAAGGTGAGGCATTTGCCCTGTGATGTGAAACAGTGTGTAAAGGATGGCAGAGTTGCATTGATCACTGTGTGGCATTTCCATATTCCTACAGTGTCTAAGGAAGATGAAGGTTCAACAGTTCACTGCTTCCCCTTGACGTAATAAGAATGGAGATGTGTATGTCCCATACATATGGGCCTTCTCTGCTGTATGTATGTACTAACTAACCCAACCTGAGGTTGTAAGAAGCATGAAAACAATCTAAACCACAGGGTGCCTTGTAGGGAATTTTCCCAACAGCAAGCTGAGAGCCAGAAGAAAGAAATGATAACTGCTAGCATGACAACTCTTTCAGTGGATTGTTCCTCTGGCTGGGGAGCTAGGTGCCACCTCTTATGCAGTGTGAGATGTGAAATATTAATTTATCCCTCAGGATATATGAGCTCAGAAGAAAGCTGAGGACAGGTGAAAATATAACTGTATATTTGTCCAATATATGTGTGACTGAAGTGAATTTATGCACCGAAGTGAGCTAGGAGATGAATTTTATTAGCTTTCCAAACACACTAGAGAAACTCCAAAACAAAGGAAGCCTTTTTTTTTGTTAGATTTAATTTCATTTCAGCTAAACATCTCTTCCTGTTCCCAGCACTCAGGTCAGCAAATCCAACCCTTTTACTTTCTTCCCGAAGGAAGTTACAGAAAACTAAATACCAGCTATTTTTATAGTTCTACAGTGTTTGAAGGTCTAAATCAAAGTCTAGGAAACCACAACAAGTGGTGTCACATGAACACAGAGTAAGTAACAGTCATTGTCTCAAGTGTGAAATATTTTGAATCTGTAACATACAAACTCCAGCAATGTTGATTCATTCTCTCTTCCTAATGAGTTTTGTACAGGTTCAAAAGAATGACTGCATACTGAGCCTGGAGAGCTAAGACTAACATAAAATACTAAAATATTAATGTAAAAAACTATGTTGCTTTAGATCATATATCAGAGATTTTTTTAAAAGCTAGTTTAGTATCCAGAATTGAAGAACCAACATCATTCACAGCTGTAAAAAATCTTAAAGCATCCCTGCCTCCTGTTGATCTTAAGGCTCTTCATCCCAAATCCAGAACCAGAATCTGACATCACTGACACAAAAATCAGCAATTAGATCTGCAACATACCCTTGATAGTAGGATTCTGCTTTGATTCCGGAGAGTATTCCTGCACTACCTTTGAAAAGACATATGTTCATAATCTATTAGTCTTCGATTTTGACATTTTCCTAACCCTGATTCTTACAAATGCTTGATCCAAAGCCAAAAGCAACATTGGAGTGCTCTCTCTAGTCTTTGGTGAGTTCGGAATGTCTCATAATCCCCAAAATTAGATGAAATGGTTATAGAAAAGAATATTGTATTGTATTCTTTGGTGGCAATTTGGTAATAGTGGTATGTGGTAGCAGCATTATAGGCAGAACGGAAAGGTTTTTTTCAAAAACACACAAACTCCTAACTTAAGTTTTTGATGAGGCACTGAGTGCAATTTTGTGCAGAATGATAATTCCTGTCACAAGAATAGCCCTCCATAGCCACTGACTGATTGGTACTCCCAAACAGGCAGAAGTGAACACAGAAACATGTTTTCTTTAAAATTTTCTCATTCACTGCACTTTTTCCAACTGCTTCCGAGTCTAGGAGGCAAAACGAGTAAAATCAGTGTGCTTATTCAGGCACTTCATTTCTCAAAGGAGGCAGGATTCACCTATACATATAGGTGAATATCTTTCTATATATTTTTATATATTTACATATGTATGTGTATTTACATGTCTTTATATGTAGATTCTGTATATTTAGGTATACATATTAAGAGATGTGAAGGCGGGAGGGCAACACACGGCTGTCAGCCAGCAGCCGCAGCACGAAGGCGTGTGTAGCTGGAAA
>NW_009646941.1:1307378-1307965 GCF_000708025.1 Charadrius vociferus
CGTGTCCGGCCAAGCGGGCGGCGCGCAGGAGCCTCTCCCTCCCCAGCACCGGTGTGATGCTCTCGGACGTGGGAAGGGGATCGCCCTGCCTTGCCCTGCCTCCTGCTTTCTCTCCGGCCCCTCTGCCCCACTTTCCCTCCCCGTAGCTGGGTTTCATTATTTTTCGCCCTTCGTCGTTCTTTATCGTTTTTCGGGGGGAGAGTGGGGGTGGGTGTGTTTTTTTTGTTTTTGTTTTTGTTTTTTTTTTAATTTTGCCCAGTGCCCGGGAGCCCGTTTGCCACCCGCTCTCTGTAGCCCCTGCTCCTCCCCATAACGGTATCTGAAGGGAGACCCGCCTGTTGATTATCCCCCACTCCCCTTCTCTCCGCTTCCACCCACCCTCTGCCCTCACCCCTCCTTCCGCTTGATTTCAAACCTTTGGATGGTGTTTTGGTGTCATTAGGAGATTAACATCCCTGGAGCACCAGGGGAGGAGGAGGAGGAGGAGGGGGGAGGGTGGAGGGGAGAGAGAGAGAGACAGCAGGCAGGAAGGTTGGCATATTAACACGAGTGAAGCTCTCCTCCCGCCGTCCCAGCCATCCCCGGCT
>NW_009646941.1:1308257-1308754 GCF_000708025.1 Charadrius vociferus
CCCCCGCCGGCTGCCGCGGCGGCGGGAGCGGGAGCCGGGCTGGGGGACCCCCCTCCCTTGCTGCTGCTGGATGCCATCGCCTGCGAGGACGAGTTTGACTGCAAGGAGCTGGAGGCTCTCTTCCAGAGCTACAACCTGAAGCTGGAGCAGACGTCCACCCTCAAAGCGCTGGCCGTCCTCATCGTGCTCACCGCCAGCCTGGCCCTGGTGGAGCTGCTTTCCGGCCCCAGCCTGACCATCTCCAAAGGCTCGCACCCGGTGCACTGCATCATCTTCCTCTCCCTCTTCATCGTCACCAATGTCAAGTACCTGCAGGTCACCCAGCTGCAGCAGATCGTCAAGCTCACCTTGCTCTTCAGCTTCACCTTCTCCTTCCTCTGCTGCCCCTTCTCACTCGGCGCCTACGGCATGGAGCCCCCCAGCGCCCCCGAGCAGGGCATGTGGCAGCTCAGGCTGGTCACCTTCGTCTCCTACTCGCTGCTGCCCGTCCGGACCCT
>NW_009646941.1:1308960-1317192 GCF_000708025.1 Charadrius vociferus
CGGGGGGGGTGTGGGGGGGTGGGGTGGAAATAGGGCGGCTTCTGGGAGACGGGACCTCTCGGCTTTGTCTCTCGAAGGAAAACTGGGGAGAGGGTAGGGGAGCCAGCACTACCCGTCTCCACGCTGGGGCTGGTTCAGAGGCACGGTCAGTGCAAATCCACTGCGTGTAAATAACAGCGCTCGACTGAGTACAAACTTGGCATAGAGAATAAGCTGCGTGTGCTAATAACACGTCGATGGAGTTGATTCCTATCCTCGCTGTCCGCTCAGCCGTGGACCCTTCGTGCCCACAGCTCATCGTAGAGGGTCTCTGCAGAAACGATCTGAAACAGGTGGGGCACTCAAAGGGGGAAACCCACCTCGCTGTTCTCGCAGCGAGCCAGGCATTCCCCCTTCACTTTCCCCAGGGCAGCTGCTGCCCCCTCTCCACAGACATTGCCTGCTATGTCAGTGAACTTCCTAGCGGTTCCCTTTCCCCTCTGAATTAATCCAGCAAAACCTCCCTCTGCAGCAAGCATCGTTGGAAACGTGCTGCTGCACTGTCCCCGCTCCCCCGAGTAGCTATTTATAGCCCTGCAGGGCTTTCTCCGGCTCCCGTGGCCTGATGGGCCGCACTGGCAGGGGGAGGAGGATGAGGAGATGCGCGTGTGGGAAGCGCTGGGGCTGGGAGTCGGGGTTTGCTGCTTGAGGCTCCGTTATGTGGTGCCTTCGAACCACTGGGGAAGAGAAATTGAAGAACTATTGTGTCCTCCCTCGTATTGCATTGATTATGTCCTCAGGGGAAGCACACCGGTTCTGGGGTCTAGATTGGTGTTAAACAACAATTTAATGCATAATTTAAGTGCTTAGTACATTACTTCTGCTGAATCCTGGTATTATTCTCCATGGTTGTGTAAGGCTGTGTTGTGATGCTAGGACACGCACAGTTGGCATGGGCATAAACACTGCTATAAACAGAATTATACACCTTTGTGCCCAGAACTGTGAATTCCTTCTTCCTCCTTACATGCTCACACAGACATACACACCCCAGCGTGACATACATGCGTATAATACACAGGAATCATCAAAAGAGTGGGGTTACTGAGACAAACAGGATTATTCATGGCTTCACGCTGCTGAGCTGGTGGACAAAATAAATTGTATATTTTGAAGGGGAAGAGAGAGATAAGCTGAGCTTTATGATTTACCCAGATAATCTGATGGTCTATTTTTAAATGCGTGATTTAGAGTTTCCATGAGAGGGAGAGCTGATGAAATGCAGGAGCACTGAGAGGAGCCTTCCTTAAAAGCATCCCAAAGGATGCTAAAAAGACTAGAATATTTCTCTTTGAGTAGGGCTGAAGATAGCTATTTTTACTGGAGTACCAATTAGTCCTTATGGAAATCCAGGCTATCCTGCCTGCCCTGACACAGAGGCAGATTTTCCTTGATGCCAAGTTGCAGCTCAGTGTGGCACCTGCTCTTCTAGATGAACAACATAAATAAGCTGACAATAAAGTCTGCTCACTCTAAATTATCTAACCAAGGGCTTGAATGAGGAACATTTTGAAGAGAGGAAATGTGCTCGCTTACTTTCTTCACACTAGTTTAACTCAGTTATTGAACAGGCGAGAAGCTGGCTTAAAAATACATAGAAACAGTTGACTAGTGGCTGCTGAAACACACCTATGTTTCTTCTTCATCACCCTTCCCCTTGCCCTCCCCCCCAAAGTAATTTCAGTAATTTGTATGCAGTCCCCAGAGCAGTATGCTTTGTTGATAACAGGAGGCAGAAACCAGCCCTGAGTCAAGCAAAATAACTGGTCTGTGAACTTGTGTCGCACAGAAATGCACATTGATTTGTCGCATATTTGCAAGCAAAAGGTCTTTTGATTTGAAGACTATCTCTGTGTATGGAAGGGACTATTACCTTACAAAGAAGTTGTTTTTTTTCTTTTCCAAAGAACAATTATCACAATGGTTGGATATTTAAAGTTATGCAAAGGCTGCATCGTCTGAATTTTATTTGCCTGGACTGAGAATAGCCCGAGAGAAGCCCAGCCTTTTTTATAATGGCTAGAATGGATGCTGGCTTGCTCTCTGGATCTGCTTCCCAGCCACTGGATTTGAACATGAACATGCCAGTGCTGGTGCTTGTAGATACAGCATGCAGTCAGCCTGCCAAGGAGGCTGGACTGCTCTATGCAGAGCTGCAATAGCGTTAACGGCTCTGTTCTTTCTCCCAACCTCTTGCCCCCTACCCCCAAGCAAACGGGTGAATTTAAATCTTTAAATAGAAATCTGCTGTGTCCAGAAATGCAGGAGCACCCGCACCAGCCACTGAGGCCAGTGTTGTGTTAACGAAGCCTTTGATTTTGGGGTGATTCGGGCAGGGAACCAATTTTATTTCTGTGTACTCTGAGCTTTAAGAGAGCATAGATCTAGTAACTTCCATTGAAGGTAAACTGGCAAGTTAAGTTGTCAGCAAGACCAAGCATTTCATGTTTCTTCAAGTTCAACCCATTAAAAAAAAGGCGTATCAAAGTTAAGCGGTTTGTTCTGAAGTGGGCTTTTGGATACACATCATCTATTTCATGCTATCTGAGGAATCGCCATAAGCAAATCTTCGAATGCCCAAGGCCTCTCTGACTGCCATAGTGCTGAATCAGACCCTCAGTGGGTCCCACGGCGTGCTTAAAATTTGCATTTGTACAGATGTACAAACATTTCAGCATATTAAAACCAATAGATCAGCTCATTGTGGGAGAAGTTTGTTATGAGGTCTATACAGTAAAGCACATTTAATTTGCAAGTGATAGTTTTCTGATGACACAGTGTTGTCTGTGGGTGGTCTGTGGAGATCAAAGGCTCATTTCTTCTCTCTCTCTCCACCATTAGATGTCACGTTGTGTCATGTCATGTCATGTCATGTCATGTCATATTGCAGTTGAGACACAGGTGTGTGTAAAAGCAAGAGGAGTGGAGAAACCCAAGTGCAGGGAGGCAAAGAGAGCTGGGGGAGTAATATGGCAGAACTTTAGCTTCACCTTTCCACTCAGTAGCAGATTTTTCATCAAATGAAACATTCCAATCTGCTAATCTGTCCTGCTCATTTCTTAAGAAAAGTGTATTAATAGATAAAATATATACATAAAAACATGGAATATTAAAAATATGCAAAGTACTTGTGGGCAACCTTGAGCCCATTTGGAATAAGTTCATAGCAGAAGTCATGCTGATTCACAGGTGGTTTTGCATGTCTTATTTGAGACTGTGATAAGGATGTAAATAGTGTAGATAACCAATAGTGTATTGGTGATGCTAGTCAGACTCTTTCACTTCCTTTGGAGCCAGGGAACAAAATGCTTGTGTCATATAATGTGACAAGGTATCCACAGGTGGCTGAACTTGTAGGTGAAGCTTTAACAGCTTGGACTCTCGTCTTTTTTTTTTTTTTTCTTTCCCCTACAGCTTCCAAATGTATGTTAGGTGCTTCAGAGCAGTTACAGAAATACAGAACACTGGCCCAAGGAGCTTAGTCTAATTTCTGTCATGATGCAGTGAGTGGGTGTTAGAGACATTAAGGCCAGATGGGGTGAGAAAGGCAAAGGCTGCTCACAGAAATTAGTGGTGGCATGTGCAGTTTCATGAGTTAGTGTTCAATAACTTTTTTTGTCCCTCTAAATATTTTTGGCCTATGTTTTTTTTTTTTTAAATGTATGCTTATGCCCAGAAAATTCATAAGCAAATCATACACCAACGAAGTGCCCTCACACATCACAGAAATGTTTGTGAAAGAGCAAATCTTTTGCGAAAACCAAAGTTCCAACTTAGATAACAAAGATAACAATAACAAAGAGCAGAAGAAACAAAGGTGCTATCATAAATTAGTGAAAAAAAATTTTTTTTTCAGCAGTCTGATGAAATAAATGTTGTAGTATTTTTCTGGCTGTATTTAAAAGCGGTTTTGTGCGTCTATTTATTTATTTGTATGATTAGCACTTTTATTGATTCAGCAAGTACCAAAATTGTCGTGGCGAATGGGTAGACTATGAAAACTGTAACATGGAGAAACTGGTAGCAGTTATTTAAAATAATTTATTTAATAATTACAATTTTATTTTATCTTAACTCTTTGCAGGTTAGTGTCATAGTAGTCTGGAATATTACAAGGAATTATCATTATTGTGCTAAAGTTGATCTTATTTCTGCTAGTGTTTAAAATGTAATTAATGAACACATCACTGATAGAGCTGTTAATCTCCACACCTTTGTTTCTCACACAGAAGGTAGAGTCTAGCAACTTAATAAAAAGGGTTGCAAATCAAAGACAGCTCAGCTCCATTGTCGTCATTATTCGGTGCAAAGCTCAAGTTTTCTCCTTCATGCATATGGAGTACTGCTGAGGGACTGTATTAGTTCATTCTCTGTGGTGCTATTGAAATATTAGTATCAAGAATATCTCTAGTATTGCAAGCATATCTACACACTAATAATCTGTTTGAATTTACTGTTTTCCTCTTTTTCCAAAGATTGGGGCCACTGATCTTAGAGATTCTGAATACTTGTGCTTAAGTCTTACCTTTAGGTTGACATTTACTTCATATTAAAAGATTGGTAAAACTTTTTTTTCCCCCCCTGGTTAAAGTGGGATTTTAATCTTCATTTTTGGCATGGGGATTGCCAGGTATTGACCACAGTCCTTTTACCTAGCAGCTAAAGTATAGGATTTTCTATGGAATAGAGAGCTCAGTGTCTTTTTCCACATAGAGATTGATATGCTGTTGGCTTCCTGAGTCTGCAAACTGCTGACACTGGTACTCTTCATTGGTTTGCAAACAATAACAGCACATTGATGTTTCTGAAAGCTTGAGAAACAAGAAGCCTTTGGGAAACTGGCAAGAATCATACAGACTTGGAGAAACAGTAAATAAAAGTTTATCCGACAAGTTTAGTTGGGTTTTTTCCTACTTAACAACCTGGTGATAATGCAGGTTCCCTCCAATGAATGTCACCATATTCACAATTCTATAATAATTTAATTTGTTTGGTAGCAGTTCTTTGCAATGATTTGTCATATGACCTTTTGTATGGACACCTGTGGCTAGTGTATTATTGTTTGTATTGCAATAACACCTGTGGTTCCCCATGATGGACCAGAAGCCTGTTAACTAATCCAGTGAATTAAATACATGCCAAAAGGACAGACTTTCTCCTTGGCTCCACCTCTTCCTCTCCCATTCTGTACTTTTCATTTGGAAAAAACTTCCCATGGAAATGTACATTGAATTTGCTAATGATAAGATCTGACTGACTTGTGAAACATCTCTTAACATATCTCAGTCTTGTTATGCTCAAAATCTTTCTTTTGGACGAAGAAGAAATGCATCTTCTATAAAACTAAAAATTTATTTTTTTTAGGCAAACCAAAATCTTAACCAGCTAATCGAAGAATCATTAGTAGGCTAGATCCCATTATTACCAAAGAAAAAGAGGGCTTCTATGCAGAAAATGTTTTAATAATAATAAAGCAGCTATCACTGTTAATACACTCCCTTAGTTCCTACTCTCTTTCCTTGATGTTATGCTCACCCTTCCCCTGCTTCTCCAAGTCTGAAGGTTGATGGCTTCATTCTGCTGTGTTGGCAGCATCTGGTGTCCGTCACTGGAAGGAAGGGAATATTCATGTTAATGGTTTCTTCCTCTTTACTTTAGAGTCCACTTGGAGACATTTTTATAAGCTTGCTAACATGCATTTCTGTTTCTTTATCAGTCTACAGCTCCATGTTGCATCCAAATTTACTACATATGTTTCCTTTTATTTATGTTAGATACTCATTCTTTGTTCTCTTTGTTACAATTAAACCCAGTTTTGTCCATCTTCAGGTCCACATTTCTTTAACTGATCATTGGCGAGTCTTTTTTATAGCTATGGGTGTTGCCTTCAGTACCAAGCCTACGATGTCCCATCTTTTGTAATTTCATGCCTGTACTTCTCCACACCCCCCGCTGTGTCTCCGCTTCTCAAGGTCTATTCTATGTTTCCATAGGCTAGTCATAAAACTGTTATGCTAGCATACAAAAATAAGCAAAAGTAACAGAAAGCTACAGACATCTAGTCAATTAGAAAAAAATTGCTGTTATATCTAAACCAGGTAAAACAAAGTGCAGAGAGGTCAAAAAAAATGTATCCTGGGAAGATAAACTTTTAGTCCAGAGCAAGTCTGACCTGCCTCAGTCCAGAGGTCTTGCAAAATCAGTACAAGGGTTATGGCTTTCTGTATAGCAATGGCAATACAGTATTACAGGGCTGTATGGTTGCAGTCTTTGTTAATATGTGTGTGGTTTAGACTGTGTCTCTATGTGTCTTACTATTTCTTTCACTTTAATGCTAACAAAGTGGGCCAAAAGGTGGCTTCATTTCAAAACGGTAAAATTTTACTGTCTAGACCCTGGTTAATAATTGGGCATAAACTTGAACATAGGAAGTTCCATCTTAACATGAGAAGGAACTTCTTTACTTTGAGGGTAGTGGAGCACTGGAACAGGCTGCCCAGAGAGGTGGTGGAGTCTCCCACTCTGGAGACATTCAAAACCCGCCTGGACGCTGTCCTGTGCAACGTGCTGTAGGTGACCCTGCTCTGGCAGGGGGGTTGGACTAGATGATCTCCAGAGGTCCCTTCCAACCCTAACCATTCTGTGATTCTGTGATTCTGTAATAGCAACACATTGCATACAATGTTAGTAATTCAGGACTGTGTTTAATTTACATACTTACTGTGTGAAAAAGCCGTTTTCATATGTGTTTGTGCTGCTCTGAGCTTAGAGGCTCCCAATTTGTGTTTAAAGAAAGATCTTTGAGGCTTCTATGGGATAAGTTATTGAGGGTTTCTATTCCTTCCTTCCTTCCTTCTTTCCTTGCTTCCTCTCTTCCTCTCTTTCATTTCTGAACATGTAATTTTGGATATATTCAGTCTAAACTCAGATGAGAAAATTTTGAGACTAGGGAATAGTTGTCCTTGATGTGATCTGCCATTTTTTCCTTTGGATTCAAACTTATAAATTGTTTTTTTCCCATCTTGTTTTACCTAGTTATTTTTATAGTGCAGTGTGTGCTAGACAGAACCAGTGTAATACAATATCTAGCTAATGCAGGTTTCAGTTTCTTTTAATCTACTTTAATCAGCCCCGAATGTCTGCGTGTCTATATAAGATGGCCCTTACTAACTAGAGCAGAAGTTTTCTTTCTAGCTTTTTCTTATCTCATTCTGTCACTTTAGATGCATTGCATTCTTACATGCTAAGTTCTGATGTTGCCATTTCAGAAAACATCAGCTATCATAAAAATTTTTTCCTGTCTATCACGGTTAGTTATTGTCTTGTACTTTCTTAGATTCAAAAGTCCATATAGTCCTGTCTTCCCTACAAGAATAAAGTAGTACAAAACAAAACTAAATGTGGATGGCATGTATGGAAAGAGGGAGATGATCCAGCACAGCAGCAATCCTTGTAGCCTGTAAGCTCTTGGTTGTGCCAATATGGAATAATTATTAGAAAGTCTTTTATGAGTGTGGCAAAGGGATGGCATGGTTTCATGCAGGTTTCATGTGCTGATTAATTAATAATATGTTATAAGAAAATTTCATCTAGGACTTAAAATGTTTGTGGTTTACAACTCTTTAACATTGCTGACAGGAAGAACTCAGGCAGTATTAATTCCTGCAAGACCCTTGCTGTTGGGAAGGGAAGGAAGCAGGGCAAGTGGAAGAGGCTTGTTCAAGCTTTGGGGCTGAGCTCTGTGTTTGGCTTGCTATGATGGATGGGTCTGAGAAAACATCAAAGGGTATAATGTAACCAACATGTTTTGTTTTAAAATTTCTGAAGTTATGTGATTTCCTTTCTTACTTTCTTCCTCTGGGAAGCTTTTCATGGAAGAAATTGTCTTTGCTTCAAATTTTTAAGATATGTACCTGGAGGAATTTGAAGAAACAACATAGATACTGCTGTGTCCACCTGTTTGTTCTTTATTTGGAATAACCAAACACAATAGCATTACCTTTCATTTGCTCAAGTGTAATCTGGGCAAAGCACTTCCCTTCAATGCAGATTAATATAATATGAATGTTAATTCACATAAATGTGCAATAAATATAATACAGGAATACTTATTCTGTATGAACTTTCTACATGATCTGATTCTGGAAAGAAACAAATTCACCAAACACATTAAAAAAGCTGTTTTCTTCAGCA
>NW_009646941.1:1317224-1320638 GCF_000708025.1 Charadrius vociferus
CTAGTGTGGCTCTAAGGCAGGCAATAAAGTGTGACAAAGCTGTAAGAAATACAGTTATTTCTTTAGTTGTGTTCAAGAATAACAGAAGTCCTTTGTCATCCAGAGATACATGTTGCAAGAAATCATCTAAGTGTGGCTAATATGAAAAACGTTATAGAACAATATTCCACTATAACACCATTTTCAGACATTTGTTCTGGAGCAATGTGTTCATTATTGGATGTGGTTGTGCATCCTCCTATACAACTTTATAGAAGTAAATATAATTAACTATTCTTTACAGTGGTTAGCACATAAAATTAAGGGGTACTTATAGCTAACCGACAGTCTTTCCTTTTGCATAGGTTGCTTATTCATACACTACAACAGCAGAGAAATAATTTTGATTTCATAAATCTGCTTATGATTCTCTCTTAGAAGATGAAAGTAATTATTCAGCCGCACAAAATTAGGAAATGAAATAACACTAATAAACACAATTGTAAAAGAGATTTACATAAAATATGTCTTTAGTTTGAGGTATCAACAGCCTGAAAAATAATATTGTGCTTGCGCAGAACTTGTGAAATTTGTTCATATGAAGTTGAGAATAGGCCTATGCTTTCTAAGTAAAGAATATCTTTCTTTCTGTACAGAGTTTGAGCTAATCTGTATAAAATACAATGTAGCAGAATGAAGCTTTGAGGTAAATTGATCAATGTTCATCCAAAGGTAAAGGATATAGGCCTGAGCCTCATTTCACTTTTATACACAAAAAAAACATCTCACAGGGCTTTGGGAAGATTTATGTGATGTGCCAAAAATTCTTCAGTACAGAAGTACTGAAATGGGCAATGACATCTTGCAAAGCTATAAATTATTGTCTATCTGTAACTGATATTTTTGTAGTATTGCTAGTTTATCATCAGAGGATGTAATAATTAAAAAAAATACATGTTTTGCTTGCTTGCTTTTTTCTTTTTCTGCTGCTGCTTTTGTGAGTCTGTCAGTTTTGTGCTGGCAACTGCAGTTCTTGGTGCAGTGACCTCTATTGAACTTCCCCCAAAAGAGAACATCAACCAGATAGAAAAGAGGGAACATTCTCCTGGGGTGGGGATGACTGCAGAAGGGAGGTTGATCTTTTCTAATTTCCCTAAGGGTGCACAACATTGAGTCCCAGGACTTCATCTGTCTTTGTCAGTTAGTGAGTCTACACTCATGAACCTTCGTCCCAAATCTCTATGGTATCATTTGCAAAAGTCCCATTTCTCCAGCACAACCGTATACTGAAGAAGTGAGCTTGGCAACTGATCATACTGATTTTTCCTTCTCTTGGGTAAACAATATAATACCTAAGATAGGGAGAAATTGTCTTCCTTACAAAATGTCTTACATGCCCCTGAAATTGTCTTTTGAAGTTTACTTAGAGTTGCCGGTCCTCTGTAAAAGTAAGGATTTGACACATATATAATTCATTATCTAACATTCTCAAAGAAATTATCTTCACAGGGAGATATCAGGTGCTATCTTGCCTTCTTTTCCCTTGTGTATGATAGTTGCTGCCATTCCACTCATAAAAAAGACTGAAAAATCAATGACTTATGACTACTTTTTACAAGACAGTTGAAAAACTTTTTCTAAAGTTGTAATTAAAAAAAAAAAGAAAGTAATCCTAGAGCTGATATATCATGCACAGCTGAGTTACAGTAATCTTACTGTGCATGATCCTAAATGTGGATCATTTTATTCAATGGTACAAAACTTGAAAAATATCTATATATATGTAGATAAATATATCTCTCTTTCCTTATTGCAACTAAGGGGTTCAAGAGTGGACCCGTATGATGGAAAGGTCTTTTCTTCTTTAGAGTCACAGCTCAAACTTAGGTTGCCAAAGTTCAAGTTTCTTTGCTGTCTAAAGATGTTTTGATGACCTACCAAAATGTGTAAGAAAGACTGATGCCGATAGTCCAGTTTCTGAGATGCAAATGTGAGGGTTTTATATAGCATCACTGTTGGTAAATCAGCAAGCCCAGCAAACTTTAAAGTTGTTTTCTTAGTCTGTGGGCAAATACAAGTGTTGTTTTGCTATGATAGCTTATGAGGTAATATGCATGTCTTACATGGAATTGTAATGAAAGTTCACAGGGCCTCTGCATTGGTAGTATTAACATGTATAACAACAGAATGTGAGGCAAACATTCTTCCAGGTTATTATGGACTCTGCTGCTGTGTTTGACTTTTAACATAATGGGTAAATACCATGATTCTTACTGTGGCAAACATGACAGTGGCCCTGAATCACTCCCAAGGGAGAACCGAGGGCTTTGACTTGTCAGCAAGTGACAGCGGTGCAACATGTTAAGTAGACATTGGCTACAGCATGAGCTCATTCTGTGGCATACTGCAATGAATGCAAGGTATTTTAAGGGGGTGGGTTTTTTCCTTTAAGGAACCCTTAAGTCATCTAGAAACTTCCGGGTACAGTAGTTCAACAGCTGGCATGCAGCAGGCTCTCTTGGAGTAGCCGAAGAAGGGAAAACCATTAGGGGTCAGTCTACTCATCCTCAGGAGAAATATTTCTCTCTCTAGCATCTGGAAATCTCACAGTTGTTTTCAGAGTTGGTTACTGGAAAGCTTCTTGGAATCAGTGTAGATGTCAAAGGTCTACTGGTGGCCTCAACATAATACAATATCACTCTATAATATACGTAGATGTAAAATGATCAACAACTGTAGATGTTGATTTGTATTATCAGTCTGTAGACTGAGCAGTTTCTGGGTTAAGTTCTTTTGGGGAGTTTCATGTGACAAAGAAGTACTATAGGAAAAATAGGATTTAGTTAGCTTTCTCAGTCTTTGCCCAGTAGGTACAATGCTTCACGTATTACACCTCTCTCCTGGCCTCTCTTCGGGTGTGAATTTCTAGTCTGGCACACAATTCCTTGAGCATTGTGAAGAATGGAGGAAGTTTTTTTTCAAGACAAAATTACTGAGATGTAAACAGATACTACACTTCCTTTTAACAACTAATAAACACCAGAGGTTTGGTTCCACCTTCCATTTTACAGATTAATTTAGTCCTTATTAAACTGATGGACACAGAAGACTGTCAGTGTCAATCAAACATAATGTCAAAAGACAAGAAGCAAACTGCTCTTTGCACCAGCGTGTTTGTTGATGATGCCCTTGGGGTCTGAAGCACACTGTTCCAGCGTGGGGTACTCCATGTACAAACCCTAACTCATGTTTGTGCCAGCTGTATAATGTGTGCAAACAGACCTGGAACTCCAGCTAATACATTTTCTTCTCTGACTCAACAGAACTGGAACACAAGTCTCTGTATTCAGAAGAGGAGAGACTTGGAGACACATCTTGGTGTGCTATGTTCTGGTGCATTCACTTTCTGCAATATGGAGTCACTCATTCCATTCT
>NW_009646941.1:1320669-1347079 GCF_000708025.1 Charadrius vociferus
CTTTCCATTCTAGGTCAGTTGTGCCTGTGCCTTTGGTAAGGGTGGATAACACCCCGTACTGTCCCACCTGAGGCATGCTATTGGGAATCTGTCAGTCAAACTTAGTCGCACAAGCTTACAAACTCTCACTCAGCCAGGTTCATTTCGGCAATACAGCCTGCTGTGTTGTAACCTCATCTCTACGTGGATCTTAAGTGGCATAAAAGCGCTAACACACAGGTCAGATAACAGGAGAGAGAACAAAACCTGGTGATATCATCATATCTGCTGTTTATGTCCTGAATAGTAAACCATTAGCAGGTGTGATGACATGTGATGCTCAAGTAATGCCCTCTGAACAGGATTCGGAAATCTCTAGTGTTGAAAGGTAGTGCCTAGACTTTTTCAGACTCCAGGAACACCAGATACCCAAAGTCTAGTAGGAAAGAAGTCTCATAGGTGAGTGATTAGGGTTACACAAATAATTAAAAGGCCAGCTATTTCCTTCTGTTGATCAAAGCAGCTATATTAATGGCCTAGTTTTACTCTCAGGCCATGTTTTAATTCACCATTACCACTGAAAAATCTAGACCTGTGGATGTGGATACGCACTCCTTTTCAGCCCTGGACTGAGACTGGACTCCTTTTCCTCCTGGACCAGGGAGCTAATGCAGGTTAGAACCACCGCGGACGGATGAGTTCACTATTCCTGTTCACACCTGCATGGGCTTCTGTGCTAGCATGAAAAGACTGGGCACAGGAATGAGTAACCAATGTAAAAAAGAGGGCAGAAATGATTTCTTTTTACTCTTCTGTCTGTTTATGTCCTCGTGTTGTAACAGCAACCGTGTCTTCTTCACTGCTACATGAACTTCAGTGGGAATAGCTTTAGCCCAATGACATCTTTTACAAATGCAGCCTAACTTTTCACTTTATAGCTAGTTGTGTGTGCATTAGTTTAGATACAGAAGTTTGAAAAGATAGATAGGTAAATCAGGTGATAGAACTAAAGGTTGGGTTGATTTAGTGTAGCCACTAAAACAATGTTTTTCATGGTTATATCCTGGAACAGCTTTCAGCCTGGGTGCCAAACCTTTATAAGCAATTTGCAAACGTAAATTCCTGTTAAGGACCAACAATCATATTTTCTTATGTTTCAAAAACCCTTTAAAAGTAATTCAAGGATCCCCACTTAAGCCATTTATATAGAGGGACTAGTTTGTTAAATGGTTCCAAAAGAAGCAAGTGACTTTTAAAAATGTCTAGAAGCAAATAAAATTTGTTTAAAGATTTTCAATTCCTACAAGGTGCCATTTTAGGCATCTTTAAATGCCCCCAAACTTCAAAAATTGCCTTAGTGTCCCTAAAAAAGTTTTATATTTATAACCAATATGGTGGACTCAATGAGTGAATCACTGAACCTATTAGTTCTGGAGCAGGTAACGATGTGTGTGTTGCCAAGTACAGAAGATACTACATGGGATTTTGATACAGGAAATCAATGGACTTTGCATGTTAGCATGGAGATGTTATATGAATATGTTATTTATTTCAGAATGGACCGAAACTATCTTCTCTGCATACAAAATAGACAGTTTCTATCTTATACTATTACTTTGGCTATATTTGGTTCTGAATACCTGAGTTACAAAGCAGGGACTCAAAAAACCACCTTAATTTTGATAGCAAGGATGATACCCTGTAATAATCTGTGCTTTTCAGCGCTGCTACATCCAGTCACAGTCAAGAGCAGAAGGAGATTCACAAAATATTAAAATTTGTTTTGCAGTGTCATTCAGGAAGAAGCTGTGCATAGTACTGTAGTTGCATGCATTCAAATAAAGATGTCGGGCAGCAAATTCATGGAAAACACAAAAGAGCACTTGCTGAAAATAAATGATGCAGTGCTATAACATACATTAGCTGTTTATCCTGAAACCAGTCTCACTGTGCAGTAGTGTCTCCGGGAAGCACTGCTTGCTTAAGATGCTTCTTTTTCAATGACTCTCTTCCCGTTGCGGCTGAGGACACAGTAATACAAAGCAAACAGGGGATTGCTCACGAACCTTACATATCAAATTCTAGGCTGAAACTCAGCTTATCTTGTTATTATTTACCGCTGATGTTATGCTAATGCCTACAGGTGTCAAGTTTGATTAGCTTCTCAACTTGCTGCTTGCTGTACAAGTGCACAAATAAAGGCAATCCATTGTCCTCTACTAGACATGACAAAGAACAGAAAACAGACTAGAGATAGAGAGGCAAGATGATTTTCCAGAACTCAAGAGGTCAGTCAGAATAGATTGTGAGTCTCCTGACTCCAGCTGCTGTTGTCTGGGACCAGAGTTTCATAAATACAAGACTTCATCTTAAGCATCATAAAGCCCCAAGGAATAGTTTAAAATATTTCCATTTACTCTTGGCTAAGCCATACTGTCATGTTTTCTTCTTTTCAATTACTTTGAGATGAACCTTTTCCTTTGGTCTGCATGACTTGGGGCAGGATGTTCATAAAAGAGTGAGGAGTTTCATGTTACGGTTAAATGGAGCATGTTTATGAGCCATTTAAACTTTTTTCAATGTATTTGCCTCAGTAACTTTGTTATTAACTGCATAAGATATAGATGAAAGGTTGATTTTGTTTACCCAAAGCAATGACATGAATGTACACAACCAAGAATAGCTACTTATCTATATATTCTCCAATAATAGTTGCAATTGTTTCACTTTATTTTTTCTCTCTTGGGCAAAGTGAAGCTACAAATATGTTTTTGAATATTTTCCCATCACATTTTAGAAGAAACTAGCCATAATTTGTACATTTTAATGGCTACTCATTATTATTCTGTATCCCAGATACAATGTTGAGATAAAGATGAATGGAGTTATGCCGTAGCATTTTAATTCTGATAATGGTAAGAAACTAAATCTAAGCAATGTGAAATCTGAAAAACAAAACAAAGATTATTTTAATTTCTGTTTGACATTTCTAAAGAAATATTAACAGGCTTTTTGGAGGTAGTACGCTGGTTTACCTGCAGAGGATTTTGGCTGCTTTTTGCTCAACAACATAAAAGAGATAGATGTAAGATGTGTGTACCTGGCCAGCTTGAGAGGAAGCTTGAGGGAGTCAGTGGTTAGTCAAACCAAAAAGAAGAGGGAAGCTGTCCTCTAACCCATTGCTAACTGATGATAATTCCTAGGAGCAGCTTCCCAAGTATTGTGAGTTAGAAAAATCTTGCCATGCACATTATGGACTTTTACCTGTAGCTTCATGTTTGACAGCACATGGTTGAAGCATACTTTAGCAGAACAACTCAAAATGATCAAAGAATAGATGAAAAGTTTATGATGTGAGGGACATAAGTGGCTTTGTTTTATAAAATATTGTGAAAAATTACCATTTCCCTCCTCTTGTCTGCTTTCATTTGTGAAACTTTCACTGTGCTTGGTTTTTGCTATTTGAATATGACATTTAAATATTGCAAATGCTAGTCTAAAGTATACAATCGCCTACACAAAGATAGAGCAGATTTATTCTGAAAGTTATTGAAAGAAGTATCCTGCCTGTTTTCTATTTTTTCTGTTTCCTCATTCAGTTTTTCCCTCCCAAAGGAAATGAGTCAGAGGACTCTTAATTTCTCATTCTGTCTGTCTCTTTTCCACATTAGTGTTCTTGCACAGATCTCTCAAAAATTTTCCCTCAACTCATCTCTAAGCATCTCTGTGACTAGGGAAAGGTCTCTTTTTTTTTGTTACTTTTTCTGAATTCTTTTATTACACAAATCATGAATATAAATTTCTGCATCTTACTCTCAACTCCTGCTTGTGCAAGACCCTCAAAAGAATGAATCTTGTTGCAGCTTCCATTCCTTACACTTTTCAAGAGTAGAAAATGATGCAGAAGTAGGAAAAATCGAAGGGTATCTCTTTGACTATTCTGCTTCATCCTGGAACAAGCACTTCACCCCAGCAGTGGGTTTGCTTGAGTATGAGCATCAAGACTCCTCCATAGATTGTTTTTCAGTATCTAAATTCAGAAAATAGTAAGAAGTGTATTGACTCTTTCTGCACAGTGTTTTGTACAACTTAAATTTCTGAACCTCTGATGGTAGCAGAAGGGTTGGGGTTTTTTTCAGGGTTCTTGGAAAAAATAAAGCTCTCCATGCTCCTAAAATTAAGAACATTTTCTCAGTTAAGTATTTGATCAAAACTCAAGTTTTCCTGCCTGCTTAATTTTAGCTTTCTGCATTTTATGCTTTTTCTAAGGTGATCTCCTTTACTCTAGGATTACAGAGTAGGTCTTAATCTGATGGAGGTTTCTGGATGGTAAGGGTCATATCTCAACAGCAGTAAACAGAAAATGCTGACAGTATTTAAACTGTTGGAGGTCTGTTTATTTTTTTGCCTTCTATTTCACTGGAAGTTCTCTGTGTAACCCTGACCAGCAAGTGTAACATCCTAAGCGCGTTGCTCTTGACTTTCCGTAAACACATCACACAAGTACAGCTTTATGGGTTTTTTTGGTTTGTTTCTTGAAAGATCATTTCTCATCAGCCAGGGGAAAAAAAATACACCATTCAACCTTCTTAAAGTGAAAGTTTGGGTTTTTTTGTGAATAAATACTCACTGACAGTGCTCATCTTCTGAAGCTTTGATGCAAATGTTAAAAGCCTCCGGGACAATATAAATTGCGGCCCTTTACAAATATAGTTTCCAGGGCAACTAAAGGGCCTGCTGTTTCATAAACACTGTGCTCTCAAGCAGAAGCATTTGTCTGTCTGCTGGAAGATATTCCCTCTGTGTAAAAATACCTCTATCATCCTCATTCAGGTCTGGACTATTTGAAAGTAAAGCATGGAATTATATTGTACAACTGCAGTTGTAAGTGAGGTTTGAGCTGTAAATATGACTAGTGTGATATAAGAAAGCTGGCAGATTTCCTCATCTGCTGCAGCAGTATCCTCCCTCTATCACCCAGCCAGGGACCAACACACAGCCCCCTCTCAGTGTGGTGTGTTTTGCCATTCCTGTCTGTTGCAAGATCCTCTGTTAAATCCCAGGTGAGGCTTTTATTGCCATTCAAGTGTGGAAAGGGTGTTGGGTTTTTTTTGGTGGACAGAATATATTTGGGTTGTAGCTATGAAAAAATGTATACTTTGTTATTGAATTCAACACGTCTACTTTCCACGTGAAAAAAGTGATTGTCTGAATGAGCTTTTCAGAAACTCGGTATGCACTCATATACCACTTGACTAACATCCTCCTTGACTATCATTTGCAATGACCAGCACCATTTTCAACCTTTAGGCTCTGAATCAAATTCTTTGTTGTTGCTCTGCTTTTTTTTGATGTAATACTCCACGTGATCACAACATTACAAGCTTGGCTTTTGCATATCCTACTTAAGTATTAATGCAGGAGCAACAGCCAGTATGTAAACCTTACCCTTCTTATATGGTGTAATCAATGTAGTATATGAGCAGCTAATTAATTGACTTGGTTGGACTTGTTGATACATTAAAAGTCAAGTCCAAAACAAAGATGCAAAAAATTATTTGAGTGCCTTTCTAATTGTGCTTTGGGTAAAGTATTTTCAGTATTTGCAGTGTGATTAGTCTTGGTGAGATTTAGAGAACATGGTAAATACTGCGGTAACTTTATTTAGTTATCTTGTGCAACTAAAGAGGTGGTTTAGGCACAGTAATTTCAGAAAACGAAGCAGATCTTGTCCTCAGCTATATTTGCATAACTCTTCCTGATTTCTGCATCAAATGCGTTCATGCATATCTGAGTACTATACAAAACAATGACCTAGATTAGAAGCTTGTTTTAATTATGTATACTCAATTTAGTACATTTTGAAAAGTTACTCCATTTTTTACTAATTTTAAGTGAGATGAGAATTTGTTCTTAAGACATCTGTCTCCAGTCAAGTTAGTTCACACAGGTTTAGAGACTCCATTATTTCCTACATTTTATCTGTTTGTCTGTCCATCCATTTCTTTCTTTTGTTCTTTTTCATTGTTTCTTTCTTTTTCTTTCTTTTTTCTTCATGCTTTTTTCTTTCTTTCATTCTTTTTCTTTTCTTTCTTTTCTTTTTTCTTTTTCTTTTCTTTCTTGCTTTGTCTCCCTCATTCCCTTTTTACCTCTTTCTTTCATTCCCTTTTACTTTGATTCTTTCTTTCTCTCTTCCCATACTTACCTCTATCATTCTGTTTTTCTCTCTTTCTCTGTTCCTCAGGTGATAGGAGAAAAAAAATAAGCAATATTTATTTTCTTCATTTATTTTCTTCCCTCAGGTACAAATGTTGACTTCACTCTGTTCAGGCAGAATTCTCAAATGATGATTAACACAAAACTAGCACACTGGAAAATCCGTAAAGAATTGTACAGGGCTAGAGCCTTTTGACCTTCTGTAGGAATGTGTTCTGTGTCTGACTTCACTGGGGATTTTGACTAGAAAGCCTAAGGAAAAGTAAAGTACAGATTTCAAGATTTGCTTTTCTGGCTGCTTGTAGTCTTTCATGGATTAAAGCATTTTACCTTCTGAAGCTTGAAACAAATTCTTAGTGTTTTTCGCACAGAGAAGCAGTGACCTACTCAGGTCTCATCACCAAACTGGTCAGTAAATGTAAAGACTTTTAAGCATAAATTTGTAAAGGTATCCTCTACTCATTGTTATGAAGGCTAAATATCCCTTTAGAAATAATTTAAGATGTGGCGGTGACTATATTATATATTGAATGCTACTTTATCAACATTTTCAATGAGACTTGAACTGTGAGGCCCAGGTCCTCACAAGTATTTATGTCTCAGAGCCCCTAGGTTGACTTCAGAGAAAACTAGGTGCCTAAATGCATGTGTGGGTTTGCACCCAAGTCCATGGTTGACTGCTTTCAGCTGTGTCATCGTAATTTCTCAACAACAGGATTCTACTAGCGGACACCGTGAAAACTTGGATTGCTGATGGAAGCTCTGGTTTACATGGAAGCAGATAGGCAGGAAATCACTTTTTTTACCAGTAGTGCTCAGTTTGATGAATATTGACTCAGGGATCACTTGCCATTTGTGAGACTGCACATCAGGAGAGACACATACAAGCTATGAAGTACAAATGAATGCAGACAGAAATGGTTCGGTGTGTCTCTGTTACCTTGGACATTTACCAGGCACAGCAAAGCAAAGGTGGTTAAACTCTGAGGAAGGGCCTTAAATGCCTTTCCTCTGCGGAAGGAGGTCCAACTGTCCCTTTTCCATAACAGAAGACTTTGGGCTTCCAGCTTGGGCCTGATATGGATACCCCTGGATGACTTGTGCTGCAAAAGCAGTGTTACAGTAATGCTTCAGCTGTGCCCGGAGTACTTGCTTGAACACCTTTCAGGATTGCATACTAAAAATGTCTTAACCGCTGAATTCAATTTGGGCTGAAACATCCGAAAGGTACCTAGTCATGCAATTCCCCATGATCTCAGTAGAATTAAGCCTGTAACTCTAGGCATCAGTTCTTACAACTGGATACAGTGGTGCAAAAAGAACTTTGTAAGCCTGAGCTCTTGTTTTCTGTAGGGAGGTTGTGACAGTTTCATAGGATTGAGTTCTTGCTGCATGGCCGTTTGAGTCACATTGTGGTCCCCACGGGCATCTCCATGAGCACCACAGGTTGGTCATTCCCTAAATGTGCATGTGAACACTGGCTGCGCACTGCACAACTAGTCAGTTTCTGATAGGCCTTTGTTAATTATTAGACTATAGTAAGACGTTGTGTCTCAAAGGTCAAGACAGGAACCACTGGTACCAAACAGGCAATCAAAAGTGCATACTAAAATGGTACCAGTGTAATTGTGCAACTGTTTGCTCAGGCACTGGCAGTAAAAACGTAGTGATAGGTCCTTCGTTAATGATGAGAGCCTATCCAAACAGGAGAGAGAGGTTTATTTATACATTCCAGAATTAAGAATCAAACTTTATTCCCTGATCCAGAGTATTCTTACCACCATAGCTCCAGTGTCTTCAGCTTATATAAACTGAAAATCTGTGCCCTGATGTTTTTGCCTTTGTTAATTCTGTGTTTGATTATAACTATTTATCAAATAACCCCAGAACACATTTACCATCATTGAATTAGCACTCTGAAAATATTTTAAAACAGGTATTTTAGACTTTTCTTGTGGCCATATGCTCAGTAACAAGAATAATACAGTTTGCTATGATGAGATCATACACAGAGGAGAAAGAAAGATATGATCATATAGAATCACACAGATAAGTGCTATCTGTGTTACCATGAGGGATCTTGGCTGGGCTATCATGCGGTTGTAACTGCACAGCTTAGGTTTTTGTTCTTAATCACACCGATAAGCACAAGCAATAGAGCATCAGGGCCAGGGATTTCCAGAGCATTAGCAATCACTGAAGACAGAGCATATGAGAAGCACATGCTAAGTTTTCATGCTAAGAAGTCTGACAAATCTGTGGGAACTGGAGGTCTGGATGAGTTAAGTTGGTATGAAGATGTTTTCCCTTTAGAAAAAGAATAAAAAATATTCTTAGAATTCTCTTTGCCTCTACTTAAAAGCAGCATTATGGCCCATATAGTCCTGAAACAGGAAGGTTTCTTAAGCTACGATACAGGAAAGACAACGTGGCATGTAGGTTATCTTAAAATAGAGGCTGTTCTTTAGTCACCTCCCACTCGACTGTCAGAGTATACAGCACCACCCCTTGTATTAGTAACCCCTATGAAAATGAATGCCATGCCAAGAAATAAAAGGGGAAGGGAGGGTCAAGAAGAGCTTAATCAGACGGGCAAATCAACCTCCCAAAACCTTCCACTCTCCTTTCTCCAATACCTCTTTAACCCTTTTGCCCAGAAAACTGAATTTAATAACATAAATTTAAAAAAATACTCCATCAAAGATATTCATCAGGATTTTGTTGAACTGGGTGGTGTGTTAGTACAAAACAGAAAGAGGGCCTCTGCCTCCTCCCAAATAAATGTATTATTATTGTGCTTGTTAGTAAACAGTAAATATTAAGGCAGCGAAGTAGGATAACAAATTATCATAGTAATTAACACCTTAAGGTACATGTATGTACATTTAGAAAGAAGTGGATTTCAGGGAAGGTAAGGAACTGTCCCATCTGTTCAAAGGCTTCCCGTGTCTTCTGGAAATAATTCTTTCTGCCTTTATAGCCAGTCACTGTGACACCCTTACCTTCCGCTGAAGGTATGCTTTTGGTAGTGAATGCTTCAGCAGAGCACTTCTAGTCCTGTTGAAGGGTTTGCTGCGTGTGTATGTCTCCAGCAATGATTTGTTCCAGGAAAAGAGTTTCTTCTGGAGGCTCAAGGAATGGTCACAGCTGCCTGTCATAAGTACAGAGATTTATAGAGCAGAAGGTGAGGCCAAGTAGAGTGTAAAAGGATTGTAGCAGAGAGAGGGAAAGCTGAGCTCAAACTGAGAGTGGTGTAAGGGAAGAAGCATCCAAGAAACCATCTGAATTAGAGGAGGGCTGCAGCGCTCTGCTGTTTTTCTGGTTGGGATGAAGTGAGCCTCACTGCAGGTATTTGCTGCGTGTACAACAGCTGAGGGAGATCCTAATCTCTTACAGAAGGGGAATCTCTCTGTGCTTTCTGTGTGTGTCAGTGTAGCTACTCTCTGGATATGCGTCTGGATATCTAGACTTTCATATCACAGTTACTTTCATGGAGATTGTGGTCAAGAATATGATACACTTAATTATCAAAGAAACTCTTATTTTATGGCCTGTTACCCACTTACGATTTTATGCTTGTTTCACTGTGGCTAGTGCCTGGGGCACATTCAGTGATGTTCTCAGTAGAGCTTTTTCCTAGAGATTTTACTGATGCCCATGCTGTTGGTAGCAGGTTTTGGGAATTGCTTCCCACTCCCCTTTTTTTTTTTCTCTCTCTTTGGCCCTTTTCTCTACATCAGAGTGGGATGATGTCTCAGTAACGTTAAATCAGGCCCTTGCATTATAACAGGCTGTGAGAAACCATGAACTGTGATCTACAAAGGTAACAAAAATCAGATGCAGTTATAGTTCTGCATATCTAATAGTAAAAAAAATGACTGATTTAGTGATAATCTTGCCTGTAATCATCACACAGTTACCACTCACTGGCCGTTCAGTCCAGTAATTAAAATGAACTAGCATTCCCCACGCAGACTGGCCACACTGGCGCTTGTAGCAGGAGGGCAAGTGGGGCACAGCATGACCATCATATCTGTGGTGCCAGGTTGTTGCTGCCCCTCTGCTGGAGATCAGTGTTGGGGCAGATATTGTCTGCCCCCTGTGGTGGCTTAGCTTCAAGGACTACCAAACCAGTTCATACTTTCAACATGCTGTGAACTTCACATTTTTTGCACTGTGGATTGTATTCTGTTCAAACTCACAAGAAGTCCTTGTAAGGGCCAGCACCTAAGCACAACAAACTCAAACTGGAGAGTCCACTGCAGACGATGATACGACGCTGCTGTCTTCACCCTAACTAGAAGTCCTCTGGTTTCCAATGTTAGCAGCAAGGGTGGAACTTAGAGTCACAGTTCATTTGAGTGAGTGGATACTTACTATGTAAAAACATGGACCTTATTTAATGATGAGTACATCGTAAATCTCTTGGCAACGGGTATATCTTTGAGTAACCGTTTACAGCAGAATTGCATGAAAATTGTAAATTCACATTACTTCTGGTTCTAGTTTGGCAAATACTGCCCTTACTCCACGTATTTTTTTATTACTACTTAGTAAAGAAGCATGTTGATGAAAATGTTAAATCCCTGTTGTAAACATTTAGGTCCTTTCTGATAATTAATACTATCTGCATTTGGGAGGTAGGAGGTTTGCATGTGTGTTTTCAGGAAGGTGGGAGTCATTTGCAGGAGTGGAGAAGCGTGATGTACGCTTACAGAGTTACATGTGTCCATATTGCTGTGTGGGTTTGCTAAGCACTTAATTAGAAAAACAAATAAAGCATGTCAAGGGGTATTTTGTATGGAATTACATCAGAGCGTTAGCATCTCTTACTCGCTAGCAAAGCTGTGAAGCATTGGCTATATGAAGTGAGAATGGGCAATATGGCAGGTCAGCATGAAAATTTCGGTTGAGTTGTAATTAGAAGTAATCAAAGGCTATTGCATCAATGATATATATGTTTTGATTTTATGATAATATTTGGGATGACTTCAGTCATTCTAAATTGAAATTAGGAACATATATCTGTAGATATTATATATACATATATAAAACATATACAGATGTCACACATATATACACACACACACGTATTTTTGCAATGGCTGATTTTGGAAATAAGTTTAAATTTAAACTCCTTTAAGTAGGTTAAGATATTCCATTTATCTGATCAGTGGAATACAGTCACTGACCTACATTTGTGAGGAAATAATTTTTTCTGAAAATGCTGTTGTAACTTTAAAAGGATCATTAATGGAACATATCTGGCAGCCTAATTTGCATTTTAGATAACTCAGAATTATTAATTATCATGTTATACCCAGGCAAACTTCTAATTTCTGCAGAGAAGTATCTAGGCCTTTACAGCTTGAAAGGAGATAGCCAAAACCAACCATGTAACAAGGGATAATTGTACAGGATGAAAGGGATTTGCTCTCCTATGGATTTCCTACTGTGCTATTTCGAATTTCTTGACAGGGTTACAGGCTAGCCTCATTTCTTTCTCCCTGATCTATTTTTGGTTTTGGTCTTGGTCCTATGCCATGTAGTGTCTCACAGCGGAGTTTCGGGATTCTTTTATATATTTGTATAAATACATAAAATACCTCCACAGTGAAAACATCAGGTTGGCTATACAAACCACTGTGAAACCAGACCTGTTTTTTTCAGAGCTAGCGTCTCGCACCTCTTTGTTGCAGCGCTTTGTGCAGTGACACACAGGCAGGGATGTGCACACCTGCCTGGTGTGCATCAGCCACTTTTCACACCACCAAGTTAGCCAAGGTCTCTTTCCCACATCCCATTGCTCTGTGAATGGCTTCCCTTTTAGGTGATGAGAACAGAAGAGACCTTGTATTTTTCCTCAGATTATTCTTCCAGCTTAATCATAGTGCAGAGCATGGCATGCCACTATTCCCAGCGATTGCTTGTGAGAGCCTGGAGAGTGCTCTGCCTGGCTCTGTTTGGTTCAGTCTGTGCCACTGGTGGTTTGGTTCGGTTCGCTTTTTCTCATTCAGCGGAACTGTTGCGCAGGGGCTGTGCAACAGAAAAAAACAAACAGGAGACAGCCTGTCATTTGAGCTGCTCAGTCCGTTCAGTCAGTTTTGTCATCAGTGCTGTGATGCCTGTGTCCTCCTGGGAGGCCAGGGTGCAGAAACTGTCACATCCCATCTCAGGAGTCAAATGCACAATCATGTTTTAGATAAAGGCAAAAATACAAAGTTCTTGCATGTATTCCTGGTCATATTTCTTCATAGGCTCCATCAACTACTTTTAACTGCAGATAACAAAGTAATAGCTTTGCAGTAGTTTTAATGCCACAGCTGGTGGGCTTGATATTAGCTTTCTTTATTGGTCCCAAGCCGGGCTCTGTATCAGAGCACATCTGAATTCCTCACCAAGTTTGCCAGAGTGCTATTGCAGAGTAAAAATTTCCAGAGCAAACTGCTGTTTGACAAAGAAAGCCAGAAGTGTGGAAAAAGGTGTTTGGTTTGGTTTTGTTCATGGTTTTGGTTTGGATTTTTTTAATAAAAGGACTTGTGCAGCAGCTGAATTAAATATTGCTGAATCTGAACTGTGGGACATATCTTTGCAAGAGACATTTGATATTTGTACTCCTCTCCTGGGGTGCTTATTTAAATAAAAAAAATGTTATCAAAATACTACATGATACGCATAACCTTCAGCAACTGCTTAAAACATTGATTTTGAGCTTTGATCTTTTGTGAAGAATTATACCATCTTGGAACTGTGGGTTTGGCTGTTTCACTTCTTAACTCTTCATGTGATCTCTGTGGTGGATGGGCATCTGTTCACTAGGTACTGCCGTTAGCTTGTTCATACCTTGGTCTTCTTTTCAGTTCTGGTAGTCCTAGAAAGGGATGGCTGACTTGCTTTGTTTCCCAGCTGGCTGCTACCAATACTGTTTCCATCATCTATATTGGATGCTATACTGATCTGTGGTTCTTGGATTTTGGTTACCTGATTGGGTTTTTTGAATGAACACTAACTAATTGGCAGTATTGCTCTTGTCCATCTGTCTTTAGGCCTTAAAAGTAGGCAGGCTGTCTACTGCTTGTCTGCCTATCTATGCTTAAAGCATGAATATGAATGTTGCTTTGTTTGCAGCTGTCTCTATTACCTCTTTACTTGTGGCTTCGTGCCTGCAAACTTGATGTTAGTCTCTGTAGCTTTCAAATACTTTCGCCTGTAATTTTTTCACCTTTTATATTTCTTCACTGAACCTGTAAACATCATCATGAATATTATAGTATAGCCCATCCTTATTAAAAGGGCAATTTGTATGTACTTTACAATAATGTCATGAAAAAATAAAATATTACCTGGTAGCTTTATTTCTACTTTGGGCCGAACCCTGGTAATTCAGTAATGAAATCTCCCCTGCTTTCATCTGGGGAGAAAAAAAAACCACAAAACAAACAAAAAACCCCAACAGATTGAAAACCTAACATCTTTTCTCTGAGCTTTCTTCCCTGAAGCATCTACCTTTTTTTAAGGAAATGCTATGCAGTTTTTCTCCCTTGTATGCTAATTCTGCGCAATTTCCCAAAGCTTTCTGCTGCAGCCCTTGGCACCTTCAGACTGAATCTCTGCTACAAACTGTTCTTTCTCCATGTAGTGAACTGTTTTGCTGTGTATTTAGGACCTTTCCGGAGATCCTTTAGCACCTTTCAGAGCATGGTTCCAGTGCAGTGGATCCCAAACTTTCCCAGTTCATAGACAACATAGTGGCAGTAGGAAATTACTGTACTTAGTCTGTAGGTGGTCTAATTTGGAGGCTGGAGGTATTTACCTGCCAGACCTCTTTATACATGGCCAGCATGGATGAGAGCTGTGGGGTCGGAGGACCAGATGTCTAAGAAATCACTGTCAGGTTCAGAATGTAGGTTTACTATTGATCCAAGACAACCTGGACTATTCTCCTGAAGTGGATGTTCTTGACAGAGCTGAGGCTTAGCAAAGAATATTGGTTCCATCTTACTGTACTGTTAAATAAACTTGATGTTTGAACTCCTTTTCTAGGCTCTTTTGCCACTGTAACTAAATTAAATGCACTATGCATCTTCAAAGTCAGCACCTCCATAACACTGAGAAACCTCCCTGTGGAAATAACTAGGGCAAACATTTTACGGCTTAATACAAATATCTGTGGCACCTTGCTTTATTAATTTTGTTTAGCTGGACCAAGTTTCCATGCAGTGGTGCATCTCATGTTGCTTACTGTTGAAAAACTTGCAATCCCCCAATGGGCATGATTTTGAAAAGTAAGATTATTTGTAAAGAGTGGGTTATTTTTGGCCTGGTGAGTTCCCAGGGGTAGTTAAACATGTGACTGCCGGCACAGGATAGGAACAAGAGTCAGCAGGAGGGTAAGTAGCATCAGGGCAGTCCCTGCTTCTGCTGGCTCACGTTGCCTTGGTGCCCCCTGCCTCCTACTCCCCATTTGCTACATGCATATGTAGCAGCACTAAAAAGGACATAGTGCAGAGCTCACAGAATCCATTCAAGCACTGAAACCAGAAGCTATATAGCCACAATAGCACAGCATTGCACCTGGAAGGATAACCCCTCTTAAGTGAGGGTTTCAAGTCTCTCACGCAGAGATACTGCAGTGTTGTTGATAGACAGTTTTCAGAGCTCAGCTGGTGTTGTCTTTGCAGCACTGTGCTGTGCTCAGGAGACATACTGGTCAAGCTTAGGATGTATGCCTTTGAAGGGTGTTAGGTGACTACCTTTCTACTTGGACTGTGCAAAGAAGTCTTAACGCCCTAAATAAACTGACTCATTAAATGATGCAGTCTTTTGCCAAACAGTTGCATTGCTAGGTCAAATTATTGATCCACTTATACTTGTATCCTACACTCCTGTCAGTAGTCTTGTCTTGATTACTCAAAATGCTGTGCCGTATTCTGCATGCATGACTTACTAAAAAAAAAAAACGTGGAAAACCGATGGTGTTCCTTACCAGTAACTCAATGGACTGCAGTGGTGAGCTCTAATACACTGAGTTGTTGCTGCATAATGTTGTATTACTGGAGACAGCAACAGATAGATTACATTAATTGTGCGATTGTACAGATGATAAGTTACATTTGTACATATGTTGGTCCATTCAAAAGCATGGTGAGACTTTACAGACTTACAGGAATTATTTTGCCTATTGCATTGCTGAAAAGCCACTAATAGAGGTGAAACACAGTAGTTGCTTAACAGCTAGCAGATTCCTATAATCAACTGAATCTACAGGGGTAATTTAGGCAGGCAAAAATGTAATTACTTGGTATATTTCCTACACTGAACTAATTATGCAGTGCCTTACACTGGAAAAATATCTCACTCAATGTCCCTATCAGCACAGGTCTCTAAGGGTAGAATTGTATATAATTTATATAATCTGAACACAATTACAAACATATATTAACATGTATAAAGTTAGAGTTCTTTCTAAAACTAATATGAGCCCTTGCCTCAGTTCTTGCGCTTAGTTAATTCTGACGGTAAAAATAGACCCTTCAGTTACTTAATATGAAAATCTGCCTATTTTAATGAATTTTTTTTTTTTTCAACATGCCAAAGCAAGGCAATATAGCAAATGCAACAGTACACAACACAGAATTTAAAATAAATTTCAAAATACTGGAGATATGTAGGTAGGCTGGCAATAGTGACCTAGCTGCAATAACCAAGTCTTTAGATTACAGTGTGGAAGCCTAAGATATTAAGGCAGAAAGCATGCTATCATTCTGACTTTCACGTAGATATACAAGTGAAACAGATTGTGTGAAGTGACTACTAGCAGAATTTAGTACACTGATTACAGACTGCATTCGTGGTTTTAGAGGTAGTCAAAATAATTGCGTTGAGGCAATCATTATATCTCAATGTAAAGAGTAGGGTTGTGTCTCTAAAGTTGTCAGAACTTTGAATGAATGTCATGGATTTTGTCTCTTACTAGCATTTTAGCTGGCATTTGAACTTACTGAAAAATACTGCTAGAAGATGCTGGAAACCCCTAAAACAGAACAGTAGTGTTCCTGTGATTGGTGCTTGTGTTAGTTCAGATGATTTTTTAAATAAAAATGCCTACTGAGACAGACTTCATGTTCACAGACATACCTTTCCTCTAAAAGTATTGTATTCACTTTTCCCTGGCTGTTTTTTCTACAGATACTGTTGTTTTTCATAGTTTTTACCACTTTGCCCAAAATAAAAGCAATAGTTCAGTAATGTCACACCGAAGATTTGTAGGAATGGCTAGCGGAATATGTTCTGGCCCTGGCAATCTTATCCTCCTCATTTGGGGATTTGTTTTAGAACCTATTTTATAGATAATTCAATCTAAGACAGATTCCCTTATATGTTCCTTATAAGTAACAATACTTCCTCCTTCTAAAATCAAACACTGCTGCAGACTTGGTTTGTTTTGGTTTGTGTGTTTTGTTTTTTTTTCCTTTTTTCCCCTGCAAGGGCAGTACTTTGTACTTACTTGTACTTTGACGGTAACATGTTGAACCAGGTATTAGGAAAGTGGTCAGAAAAATATTCAGGAGTGCTTCTCTTCCTGTTAGCTCCCCATTTAGCTGCTTCAGGAAGCAGTCATTTATGGGATCTAAAAGTTTGCCTCAGTTTCATGGTCCAGTGTAATAGTTACTGAGTCTGCATGGGAATGACCGGAGTCTCCCTTTAGTCGTATTCTGCAGTGACACCCTCTGAGACCTCCTAAGTGAACCACACTCCTCCTCAGGCTGTGATAGTATTGCCCTATTAATATGTTTTTCCTACATAGGCATCAAATTTTAATTCGTGAAGATTCTGTTACCTCTCAGTACAGTACAGTTAACTTAATCATCTGGTTGGGCTGCATGCTTCCTTTAATGCATAGCACCACTCCTGTGATCTTGCATCTTGTTTTTTCCCCTTGCATTTTGCACCTTGGAAATACAGTGCCCCACTGATTATTTTCTTTCTAGTATCCTTCTAATATGATATTTCTCGTTCCGTATTCAGTTTTAATTCATCCCAGTTCCTCCTTCTGTATTGGCACAGAAGCACATACCCATTTTGGTCTGACTACCTACTTTCTACACTCTGTTTAGATGGGATTTGAATGGTTCAAGTTGTTATTCATTGTTTCTCCCTGCAGCTGTTCTCAGTCTAAGTTATCTTGCCTTACTTCACCTGCAAGGGATGTGTACTCTTGAACTGTGTGATCTTCCACCTTGTCAAAACTCCTCAATTCATAGTTTTGTTTTGACCCATTTTTTATTTCTGTGAAGTTCATCCTGCTTGCAAAAACTCATCTTGTTCCAAAACTACTAATTCAACACCTACATTTTTTGAAGGGTCTGCACTGAACTACTGCTATCACCTCAACTTTCAAGTACCCTATGATGCAGTGTTTGATGCCAGGTTCTTTTAAGAAGTATTTCGGATTACTTCATTGAGGGAATTGGGATCAGATCACAGGTAGTTAGTTTTGAAGGCAGGAGAACTATCCCTAATGAATCTGTTCGTGAAAGTTAGGATTTTTTACAAAAGGGTTTGACAACAGCTAACATGGATACTTTGTCAGAGCGTTTGGGGCAGTGACCTAAGAGTTACTCAGTGCATCAGAACACAGCCAAGAAAATTTTTGAAGGATTTGATATAAAAGACTTTATTTTATTATTGTTGTCTTCACATCAGAAACATACATAAAAAGAGTGTGATAATGATAAAAGTAAAACAATCTCTTCATTAGCATAATCTACTGTGTACAACTATTTACAGTCATAAAAATGAATATAACTAGTGTTATGCTGTTGCTGCAAGAATGTATGTTTCATATCCATTTTTATTCTTAAGTACAGAAAGGGGGAAAAAGAAAAATGGAGACCTGTACTGTGAAATTATATTTTCTTACTTATATTTCTGGTCTGAAAATGTCTAAATATCTGCACAGTTATTATGAAGCTGTTACTCAGTGCTACACATCTCCTTTTTAAATCCCCTGTTACAGACTTCCAGGAATTCTCCAGTAATTTCCAGGATTGTTTCTGACATTATCCTATAATGATTTAGGAACTACTTATTTCAGGAAACTATTATTATCAGGAGACATTAGAAAATATTAAAATGTTTGACAAGTTATTGAATGAATAAGTGATTAATATTTTAATCTTTCTGTAGGTAGCAAAGCTTTGCCATGTAGTAATAAGCATCTGCCAGACTTCTGTGTATATTGTAGCTTGCTCATATACACATAGTATAATCAACAGTGCTATATTTGCTTTTATTATGAGCCCTTTTTATACACATTTATGCTTTGCATGATTCAGCACTTAACTCTGTGACATAAGTGCCATCTTTTCCTGTACCTGTGCAGTCTTTGTGATAAAAGTCCTTTGATACTTGCAGACTTGCAGGGAAGTGGATCATTTCCAAAAAGTAACCTCTATTTTTTTCTGTACTGGGGAGAAAAAAAAGAAAAAACTTTAATGTCTTGTCTGTATTCTGGTAATGCATTCTGGTCTGGCAAAAGACCAGAGACTTCAGTGGAAAGTGGGCTAACTGGTGTTCGGTCAACAGGACCAAGCTAGAGCTGATTCAAAGTAACCTCTTCCGAAATGCATATAGTATGGGCATCTTGAGCACCACCTCTTTCCAGCTGCAAGTCTACACCTGTTGGGCATTTTTCTTGCCATTGTAAACATAGTAAAATACAGTCCTTGATTTATCTGGTGTCTTTGGGGTCAGACAATGAACACGCAGAGCCCACGCCAGAAGAAAGCAAAAATACAGCAGCACTGAAGAGTACATGCCCAATTCCATACTTGTTATTTCTTCATTTCTTTGTGCAAAAAAGAGTGCAGTCAGCAAACCCTTAAGAGGGGATTTGTGTACAGTTAAGAAAGATGAAATATGACATAATATGACATATTACAGTAGTGCCATTGACTCTTATTATTTTTTTACCAGTGAACAGCTTGCTTTGGGGCCTAACATATTGTCTCCTCTGTCTCATTTGTATTGAAGCAGAATAAGAAATTACTGATGTATTTTGTTTTCCTCTGTAATTTTCAGAATTCTCAGAAACTCAGTTAAATCCCACTCTTGTCTTTTCCAGCGCATAAAATTCTGCTGTGTGCAATCTCTTATAATATCTACATGGAAGAAGCACCATTCCTTTTAAGATTGCACATTATTAATTTGATGGACAGCCTTAAGCTAACCAGAACTGACAAGACATTCAAAGCAGAAAATAAACCCACCAGACAGTTTGCAGGAAGGAGGACTTTAATTGTTTAAATGAAAGTTGGGATGAGTTTCTGAGCATTTCGGTATCTATAGGAGCAAAAAAAATCCTGGGAAGGCACCTCGTTCACAATTTAAAGCATAGCAGACCATGATCCTTACCTATCATCTTTTTCATTCAAATAAAAAACCAAAACAAAACAAAACAAACCCCTCTCTAATGAGGCAGAACAAAATATGATATTGGCAAGAGAAAAAGAAAAAAAAAAAGCACAGTCTTCAAGATTGTGCTAACTACATTTGGCATCTTATCTGTAATTCTAGCCCCCTTATTATTCTTTTGCTCTTCTTTTCAGCTCAGAGCAGGCATATTTCAGTTCCACTTTTTATCATTATTTTCCTTCTTTCTTTTTTTTATTTATTTTTTCTTTACTCCCATTTATTCCTACTGTTCCAAAAACATACTTGATTTATGTCCTGTTATCTCTTACCTTCCTCCAGGTTTGTGATTTAACACTGATTTATTTCTGCAGTTCAGCTCAGTGGTTTTAAATGCTTGGCATTCACAATATTGTGACTTTTTTTTCAAAATAATTTTTTTTTGCATTCAAATGATGTTACATTAAAACAGAACCAGAAAACCTACACATGACAAGAAGATCACATAACCCAAGAAGTTATTAGTCATGTGCTTTCATGATAAGTCTTTAAGAGCATCCTGTTGCTCACAAAATTGGCGTATTTTTCTTTTTAAAGTCCTGCTCCAGCAATGAGATTTGTATGAATCAGTTTGGAACACTACCCAAATTCCCAACTACGGAATCATGCCTCTATTTTTTAGCACATCAGACTATTTTTAATCGTAGAGCATAGAGATTCTAACAACAAACTTGATTTTTAGAATCACCAACTGAAAATGAGTAGACTTTGGTCCTTTGGTCCTGAATCTTTAGAATTTCTTTGGTTTCTCTTGAAATCATTGTCCAAGGAATTCAATTGTTTAATGGAGTCACTAAACAGAGATATATCCTCTTGTTTACCTAATAAGTCTCTCAAGTGCCAATGTGACTGGAAATATTTTTTTTAAATCTTCCATCAATTTCTTGTTTGATCAGTTGCTTAGTGACATACTGTATAGCTGGTTTCTCTTTGGAAACATAATTTTCGAAGTTGAACAAGAAAATGGCTGGTTTTCTCTATCTCTTGTGCTTAAATTGCTCCTTTGCAACTTTGACAGTATTAAAGCTCTCAAGTGCCAACACTGACAGAAGATACCATAGCTTAAATGACCCTGCAGAGCGAAAATCTTATTATCTGCAGAGACAGCTCTTGCAAGTTGTAAAGCACAATAGGAGAAAAGTAAACGGGCTCTGTGTAATAGAACATAGTTTCCTCAAGGCAAACACTTTCATCTTTTCAGGACATTTGACCAGAAGTGACATCATTCACCAACTGCTTCAAATATCTGCACGGAGAGGAAAAAAAAAAGAGAAAAGAGATACAAGAGGACATTTGTCAAGTCTAGCAGGCAATCCTTCTGGTGGAAAGGGAAACCGACTGAGATCCGTTTAGTCCTAATGCAGTCATGTTTTCACTTAGCAGTACACAGGCAGCCAGAGCAGCAGCGTGTGCACTTTTTCCTCTCTTTATCTCTGGCTGCCTTCATTCATCTGGAAAAGAACCAGGTGTTTCAGCAGTGAGCGAGAACCAAGGCCTCACAGTTTAGTCATTTGATTTAATTTACAGGTGACTTGTTAGAAGACTTCTGTATATTTCTTGACATTTTGGGGGCAAACTTTTTTTAGTGCCATAAAATAAATAGGAGGTCCCATGCTTGGTATAGAAAATGTGTACCTGACACTGCTTCAGTCACCAAAAAAGACTTGAATTTGCTATATAGGACCTTAAGTAACGCATTTCAGCACGATTTCCTAACAAATGAGTTCATTACAGTGTAATATTTGGACAGCTGCTTGAACTTAACCTGTGTTTATTTTCTCATCTGCAATATGCCTGTGATCATACCGAACTGACATACACTAACTTGGGAACCTGGTTATATCTGTGGCTGTCTCCCAGATCTTAAGAAAGTCCCCCGAAGTTAAATTCAAAAAAAGGCACTTAGAGGTTTTAAGCACAGGTGTTGCATTTCCTAGGTCTTATGCACCCAGCCTTCTAGGAGCAAAATTCAAGCCCTCTTTGGAAGTAGGCTGTGCACAGCACAGGATCACACCACTTCAGTACCGCATAGATGGTGCAGTGTCTGTGCAGCATGTGTAAGAAGCTCTGTGGACACTACTTCGTCACCAGCAGCACAGTTCCTAGGCTAGACAAGACCGAGCTTGTACCACTGGAGAACGGATCAAGGACTTGGAAGAGCCATGTTTTGTCACCAGCGCAGTCACTGACCTCTGCCCCAGTGCTGTTTATTGGCAAAGCTTTGTAGAGAACTTTTGAGTTTTTACAGAAAACACTTCGACAACTAAACTAAAGCTGACAAGTGAGAGGTCCTGAGTGAAAAGCTGGTAGTGTGTTCCAGCTGCCAGAACATGCAGGAGCTTACCGCATATCTATCAGTCTTTGGTAAGCCAGGCCCCGTAAGAGGCATATTGTGGAGTATGTTTTATGGATATAACCAAATCATGCGCCGCCGGAGCGTGAGTTACAACAGTGAGTTCGCTCGGCTGGTGGCACACAGTGGGCTGCAAAAGGAGCATGGCTGGGAGCCTGGGAAGGAGGCTGTCCCACTCAGGCCAGGCAATCTTCCTCCTGGGTGGTTACAGAAGAAATCTGAAAACGCGGAGCCCCTTGCTGAACTGAAGCCACAGCCTCAATTTGTGTCTCTGTAGTCTAAGAGCTGTACACTAGATAAGAAATGCTTCCTGTCTACAGCAGCCAGGCGCCAGACTGAGGCTGCTACATGCTGTTTCCCAGACTTGCGCAGGACTCAAATGAAGAAAAATTGCATTTAAAATCTGAAGGTCCAGTCACCTAGCAACTATAGTCCCACCAAATGTTTCCAACTAGCTTGGATTGTGTACCCCCACAAGTCTTTATTTTTATGTATTTAATTACTGCAGCTTTAAAAAAAAAAATAAATGTATTAAGATGTTCAGATGGGTTCTTGGGGCGAAACAAGTACTGGAAAGGAACCGCGTGTTGCATAGAGCAAGTGCAAACAATTTTTCAACAACAGATTACTGTCCTATGCTTCAGTTGCACAACATGGCATTATACTAACTAATAGGAAAAGGGGAGAAAGCTGCAGATTTTTGGTTGATGTGCAACAGCTTCAGGGGCTGATCACCTGCACTCTGCCAAGCAAGTTAATAACATGCACAAATAAATAAAAAAATTGGCCGCAATTTCTCTAGAAATTATTTCAAGTGTCTTTGGCAAAATATTCAAAGTCTTTTGTGATACATAGCAGCTATTCATAATGCTTGGGAACAATTGCAATGTCCAAAAAAACCCAAACCATAACAACCACCCCAAAAGCACAGAAGAACTGAGCACTTACTTGTTCTATGGTGACTTACAATATGCCGTAAAAGAATGCAACAGCTAAATCAGGAAAGAAACACAAGTAATGTTTGCCTGTCTCTTCTCAGCACGAAGAAATTTGTGGAATGCGACATGTAAGCCAGTTAGCAAGAATATTTTGACCTTTTTCTGGGTAGCTCATTGTCTCAGCTTTCCACTGATGGAAGTGACCAAGACCATATTATTATGTTTAAGGTATATGTTCTGCTGTGAACACACTCTGGAGTGCAGTACCATAATATTACAGCAAGAGAAAGCTACAGCTGAGATATGATCTCTCTCATACCTTATCTGAGAGGCAATCATAGTCTCTCATATAGTGAAAAACCATGGAGATCAGCCAGATCTTTTGTGTACCTAGACTTGAATGATTAGTGTGGATGACTGTGAAATTGTTTTTGCTTCACGTGTAATATTCTTCAGATATTCTCTTCAGTCTGCAATCGCCCCAGCACTTCTCTGGGCTTTGGAGACAGTTTGTTGTCTTGTGTAAAAGTAACCTCCAATTATGTATCTGTAAGGTCTGGTTTGATATATGGAAAGCTTGCTGATACTAACCTCAACTGGGCTTAATGGATACAAATATGAAACCAAGAAAAATAATTAATATAGTTACAAGCATGTATCAGTACACACACATGATGTATAAAAACAGGCTTTGGACAGAGACAAATCAGGGCATTTTCTTCTTGCTTGCTTGACTTTCTGAAGTGCAACAGACCGGTGCTATACTTGGCAAGTTTCAGACGTTCCCGTTGCAGTAGCGCCAAACATTTCTAATTTTTTTTTTTTTTTTTAAATACAGCTTTTATTAAGTCATTCATTATTTGGAATGGTTTGAAGTGATTAAGAAGGTGTGCTTAAAGGTATTTCAGCCTCTATGCTGCTTGCAGTATTTTACATCCAGTACTTTATTTCTACAATTTCATATATCAATGCTCCAATGTATATTACCTGTAAGTTCTCTGTCTCATATTTTTCTTATTCCCTAAAAATCAGCTGCCTTTTTTTTAATAAAAAAATGTCGATAAGAACTAAAGTTCTTGTGTATAAGTGCCCCTTTCTTTCTTCCTACCATGATGGAATTGTGAGTTCCTTTCAGAAATTCACTAAAAAGGGCACAAAAGCTCAGAATCTCAAAAAAAAGGAGCCTGAAATTAATGTCACACACCTGAATGAGAGTATTGATGGCCAGGCAGTTGACACTCTGGGACTTCAGCAAAACAAGCATTTGGTGTCTTATATAATCACAGATACCTTTATCAGAATGTTTTTAAGCTGCAGTACTACATAAGGTTTAGGATTCAAAATTTATGATTCAGTCAACCCTAGTTCTGATATTCCATCGTAATTGTCTGCTACTTAATCTCAGAAGTGCTTCTCACACCACGTAAACAGCCAACGGTGTATAACGTGAGAAGGAGGTGCACTAACTGTTCTCCCAGTGCATGTTTCCAAGTTAAAAGGACATAACCTTCAACCCATGAACTGGGGAGCTTGATGGCTCTATTAAGACTCTGCTGTTGTAGGGGTTGTTTTTCAGAAAGGTTTATGGCATGTATTTTAAATGGTTATAAATCGTGACTTATACTTTGGTGAAAAAGGTACGCAAAGAGAGGGAGAGACAAAGTGGATTTCTGCAATTACACATTGTACATGTACGCTTCAAAAAACCTGGCTGTAGTTAATGGGCATAGCATCCTAGATATCCTAAAGGTCTGTCTTCACTTGTGTGCTTATAGACACCCCAGTGCTTCTGTCTTTTTCTCGTCAGTGACATCTGCTCTCATTCAACACATTATCACTCAAATAACTAGTCACTAATCCCCTCTTAGAGTATGCTGTAGATTCAGGGTGGGTGCGAATGAAGGCAGAAACCATGGAGAACAGCACAGCAGAACAATATTTTCCTAGTACATGGCATAACCCAGTTAGGACAAAACCTAACAAAAATAAGAGATTTAAATTTAAATTTAAATTTAAATTAAATTTATTCAAAAGGGGAATACGTTTATTTAATCTCGAGAAAATTTGTTTGGCTGCCTTCTCTGGTAGGAGAGTGTGCTTTTTGGGATGCAGTCAGGAACGAAGGAGAAGTTCTGTGTGCCTGTGTTATGCCACTTCAGCAAATGGAGGGAGCAGATGTAGTAATTAAGTGTTCTCAAAAGGTTGTGAAGTGAGTTAAGTGAATTAATAAACTTAACAAAACCATGTCAGGATCAAACGGTGATTGTGCATTCTCTTTTATGCAGTCTTGTGCTGTAAATAAAGCACTGCTCTAATGGTAACATTTTCCATAACAGGAAAAAGAGAAACGATTTTTGTTTAAACTTGTAAAAGGTCTTGTTCATGATATCAACAATTTTCATAAACAGCACAGTCGTGCCTTGCTCTTCAAGAGTTTTAATGGTGGAAGTACTGACTCATTTTGGTAAGCTGTTCATGACTCTTTCCTTAGAGGTATGCCTCACAATAGACATTCATATTTTACAATAACGCGTTTCATTGCCATATCTCAAAGTATTTTGACAGAATGAGTAAATGTTACATTGTCTGCATAACAGGAACAACAATAGTAGCACAGAAATTACTTGCAGTAAAATTCAATTAATGGAAAAAACTGGAAGTAGAATTCAGGCCCTCCATACCTCTCATCTTATCGAGTATTTGAGTGTTAAGATATACACGAACCACACTGGTCTTATCTTTTCTGCAAACTTTAACCTTCACCTGGAAAAGCTAGCCACATTTCCTACATATCGTGAGAACTTGTATTGCTGAGAATAAATAAAATATTGATATTAGCTAATAAATTACAATCCTGGTAGTGGTAACTATTGAAATCCCTTCTCATTCCCATTGACACCACAAGCCCGGCTTGTAGAAAGCACAATGAAGATTTGGAGTAATATCCTGAATTTTTTTTCTCTGATAATTTGTATTTCTCATTTAGTCTACTTTAGTTGGGTATTTCAATATCCATCCACATGTATGCCACTTTGTAAGAAAGTCTTTGAGTGATCCAGAAGTCATTTACACCTTTGTGAAATAGCCGCATTTTTCTACAAGGCATTTTGTGAGACAAACAGAAGGCTACTCCGTAATGAAAACCAGCCTCAGATTTGAACCATCTACTATGCAACTGTTTACCTGATAGCAGAATTAGTCTGCTCAAAAGGCAAATATCAACATGTAGAAGATTTTTTCACCATTTGTTTGAGAGCAAATGCATGCATGAATGCACACATGAGGATTCTTACTTTGAAGGAAAAGGAAGTGGAGAATAAAACCTATCTGGAATTGAGAGAAAAGTTTTGATAGACTCTTCAAAGAGTCAGCTAATCCCAAGGGACACTCAAGAAGTGGGAGATCACGGGGGGGGGGGGGGGGAGGTCTTTTTATAATTCTTTCAACATCG
>NW_009646941.1:1347460-1362501 GCF_000708025.1 Charadrius vociferus
AGGTGTGGAACGGCGGGGGGGGGGGGGGGAAGATCTTTAATTAAACTATTCAAGCCCTGTGTATGTGTGTCCATGTTATACACATCTTACCTCCAGAATTATTTGCTTGGTCCGTGATGGGCATTGCTCTATTGTACAATTTGAGTTCCCTACCAAAACTAACTTGAGACTCAAGAAAGTCAGTGGAAAAGAAGAACAGGAGAGACAGAAATTTGGTTGAAATACCTGCTGGATCTGCCAGTCTCTCTTCACTGACTAGGCAGCCCACAAGAACTAGCTCTCTGTGTTGGAAGTCTGCCTTTGGTAACACCCTCTAGAGCCAGCACAAGGAACCATGCCAGAGTTCATCCAGTGATAGAAAGTGTACCCTACCAAGGACTAGACAACCTTGTAGCTCAGGATGTTGGTACTGAAGTGTAGCAGATATGCAGAATACACAATACAAGATTCAGTGACAACAGTAATTAAAAAGAATTAAAAAAAAATTAAAAAAAATTAAAAAGGCTTTCAAGTCCCTGATACCACTTTTTTTCTCTGGCTGATCTGTAATCTCATTATGGAATGAGAGAATAACATTGTTTGAAAGAGGTTGCAGCATAAAAATATCTTTGAGTCACTTTGTGTTTCACTAAGTAAATTATTTCTTTAGTAGTTCTCTAAATAGAAGGTGATGGTGAAACCTGAAGAGCACTCTGCTTGCTACTAAGCAATACTATAGTGAATAACATAGGAATGGTTTAAAATTAAATTCCTTGATATTTCAGCAGTTATATGCCTCAGTACTGTAAAGATGCTTAGTTTTAACAGCACCTCTCTCAATTTTTCCTGCAGTTACAGCACATAATGTGTGCAAGTTATCTATGTATGTATGTGTATCTATATAGAGGTACATGTTTACATATTAAAATGAAAGGGACCAGGAAATGGCATGCATTTGAGAAACCTAGAGAGAGAAAGATGTATGTAGTTTGCAACTGGGGAAAAAATAGTAATTAAGCAGAAAACGGTTTGTGGAGGGAAGGAACTCTTACCTCGGGAGACAATCTGCCCTACTTTCTTTTCTCGCATTTTGAAATCTATGAATCTTTTACTTGCTTTATCACTTTTCCTGATTCCCTGCAGGCCAGAGCTGACAGCTAAGCCTCTGTTTTATCTTAAACTGTTCAAAGCATGTCAGAAAATGACTTACCCTGCTGAGTCTGAAAGTGGCTGCATGATTGCAGGAACCCACCTACTGGTTACCCCCAGTCCAGGTGATCACCGTTGCTTGAGTGAAGTTGTTATGATAGTCCCAGAACAGCTGGCAGATTGTTATAATATATGGTCTTTTACTGATTCCATTTGAAGACCAGAAACTGAGTTGACTTCTTTTTTTTTGTTTTATTTAGAAGTAATTTTTTATGTCTTGGGCCACTGATATCAGTGCATAAAGATAGTATTAGGTTTTCACCTTGTGTTATTAACAGCTGTTTTGTATATGGACAGGGTCAAGTAGTTGCATTGTCTGTAACCGTCTTGACTGTTTATTCTGTGGGTTCTCTCCCTGCCTTTGAATACGGCCTTTACAAATCCTTTCTATTTTTATTCCATTGCACTTCTAAGAATTAGCTTTAAAATACACTGTTGTCACTACAGCATGATAAAATGCAGGGATAAGGTGAATGCGACTGCATTCATGTCTCTAAAAATAGGATTCTACTAGAATTTCTACAGTAATATCATTTTAGTAGGCTTTAACTTGTGCTGAAATTGATATACCTGAAACAGTTCACTGTGATGAAGCAAAATAAAGCAAGATAGGAATTGCAGACTGTTTATGCTCAGGCTGTATCATGAAATGATATGCTTGTGTACTGCTTTTCATCTTCAATGTTTTACCATCAGTATTACTGTCTCCGAGAAGTGAAATGTAAGTAACTGGTATATGAGATTCTTAGGTTGAAATTATTCTGACTGGTGACACCTGAACCTTCATTTTGTAGTTCTCAGGAGGAAGCCGTAACACTATTCTTCACTGCTGTTAGCTCTTGTGAGATAACTGTTTCTTTTTGGATATCTGAGGAGAAAGAAAACACTACTGCTATGCACAGCCCCCTTAATTGTCACAGGGTATCTTTTTGATTTTGCACTGGTGAGAATGTTTTCAGGGAAGATGTAGTTGATGTCCTGTTGACTAATAACAACCAGATATGAAGGTAAAAGTTATAGGAATTGTGAATCTGCAAAGGTCTAGAGAACCCACCCAGAATGAATTTTTCAGTTCTCCCCACTATACTGAGGTCACAGAACATGGGAGATGTATACTGCCATTAGTTAAACACATCAGAAACTTCCTTCTTATTTTTGTAGGGTGCAACATTTCCCAAAGGCTCTCCAAAATCATCAGGGAGATTCTGGATGTCATTTTGGATCTTTGCTTACCATATTGGCTGAATTCAAGCCTTCAACCCTAGTCCTGTTACTCAGTAAGCGTTCTCTACAATGATGTCAGTGGTTTTATTTTTTAAAAAATTTGATTGTGTTGTTGGCACATCTGGACTTACTATGCAGTGCAAACAAGGGCAGTGGTCTCCATTTTGCATTAGCAGATCACGCAAGAGTAGAGATGTACTAGCTTGAAATGTATGCCTTGAATTAAGAAATAAATGTCAGTTATACAGTCTTTATGAACTATTTCAGGTGCACAGGAATTTAACATTAATTGTGTTATTGCTGTAATGTCTTCCTTTGCTCTTGTTATACCCAATCTTGGCCAATTTATGTGCTAGCTGATTTCTGAAATTTTGGAATTTCTGAGTCCCGTGAATCCTTATCATGATGCTGTGGTAGTAACTAGAGTAAACATGGAGAATGAGACTGAAAAGATATTGGGTAAACAGGCCTTATTGCTTCCTTTCTAAACAAACACTGCATTGCATTGCAGAATTTACCATCTGAAGACATGTATCAGACATCAGAGATGCGGTGAGAAACTTAGACAGGATTGTCTTAGAGAGGGAGGTTGCGTGCAAGCCGCTGTTGAGTTATTTAGGTCAGATAACTAATTTATCACATATTGCAAAAATGTTAAAAAACCTAGAAGGGCAATTGGGTCATTTATGTGTCCTTCATCAAAGTGCTGTTCGTATAAGTGAACTCACCACCTTCTGAGAGGTTTGCTGCAGGATAGCATCAACAATATATCTGATGATTTCATAAAAAATACGGTATAGTCACTAATAGTATAGATATGGAAAGCGAAGTAGATTTTCCAAGTGCAAACTGCACAATATGAAGGCTTGTGGTACCCAGGCACACATTTTAATTTAGTCACAGATTTTTTCAGTGCCTTGCTTCTCAACTATAAAAAAAAAAGGACAAAAATATCCCTACTTTACAAAGGCATAGGAAAATAATATCGGTGTTTCAGGCATCTTGCAATTGAACAAATGTTGAAGATGCTGTCCTTACTAGATGGACAGATCTTCCAATGGGCTCATGAAAGAACTGATGCTGAATGACAATTATAAGCTACAGATCATTGTAAGAGAAATTAAGTTCATCAAATGTGATTTTCTGTATTATGCAATATTGCTTGCCTAGACTTGTGGTAGCTGCTATAATTGTTTCATTGCAGCTGGGTTATGGGAAGGAGTATCAGTGACATGGCTAGTGAGGCGAAATATTTAAAGACGGAGCCTTTTTTTTTTTTACATTTTGCTGAGTAGAAATGTAAAATAAAAATCTGTATTTTAAAGTATTAATTTATTTTTCTTTCTTTCTTACAGCTTGTGGCCAATGCAATCCTTTTTGTCAGTGTAAATTTGTATGGGGTCTTTGTGAGGATTTTGACAGAAAGGGCTCAGAGGAAGGCCTTCCTTCAGGCCAGGAACTGCATTGAGGACAGGCTGAGGCTGGAGGATGAAAATGAAAAACAGGTCAGTTTCTAAGCCTTATTTCTTTTTCTCTGTTTATTCTGAGATGACTGTAGTTATGTGAACCACAGGTTAGGACGTTGCTGCTGAGTGCATGATAGGGGGTGTGTGTGTTTCCATTGCAAAGGAAGGGTGCTGCCTCCCTCCACCTGCTTCAGCTCTTCCTCACCAGTGCAAGCACGCTTCACTCTTCGTCTGCGCTGCACACAGAAGGTGCAGGCTGACCCAAGGCTACTGTCAGCTCCAGCACCAGAGAGGATGTATTTTAGGTCTGAGACAAAGCTAACATACTACTGCAATCTAAGATCCTGGGCTTTTTTCTTCATGGATGTTTTTGGGTGGGTATTAGATATGCTGGAAGTACTTCTTTTCTGGCTGTGTGTGCTATAACTTGTTTGCATTCATGATACTTGTAAAAAAAAAAGTCTACATTCTGTGGAGAAGGGGCTGCACTGATGCACGTGAATAACTCTGATAACAATCTATTCCTTTTTTCAAAAGTCACCTTAGTAGTTTGATGGTTTATTTCACACAATTTTATCAATCAGTCTTCCAAGTAGATTTGGAAACACTGAGAAAAAAATGCTATATTATGGAACTTGCTGTTGTTACTCACAGGTCTGAATGTTAAACCTGCTAAGATCTGTTCATCTGTAAGGTTTGGACTAGATTTTTCTTTCTGTCTAGGTGATACTAGAGGGCCAAGCTGGAATACATAGATACAACTCCATTGACCTCTGTAGAGTGATGGTAACATGCCAATAAAGAACTTAAGTGGTATTCCAACCTTGCCATACAAGATGTCGAGGTCCTCAAAGCTTGTGTACCTCACACACTTTTACTCCTCTTCACTTGCAGTTTCTCTAGCAAGTCTATTCCTATGTGTGAAATAACACAGGTCCTTAAGTACTTTCTGTTATGAACTGACTGAATGCATTTTTATGACCTGAACATACTCTGCAATAAGTAGCTATCTTCTTTGAACAACTGCATACTTTGCTGGCTGTGTAAAAATGGTACTAGGATCAAAGCCTTTAGGTTTGATTCTGGTCTTTTTTTAATCCAAAGCTGCAGATTTTCAAAGTCATAAAGTGCCATAAATGAATTTCCATGGGATTTAGTCAACCCTGCCATTCGTGCCTTTGAAAACCCACTTCTGGGATCCAGCATGAAAATAATGCTGGTTTTTGTGTGTCCCTAGTGAGCACATTAGCAATCTGTCTTTTTTTATATTTTATCCATGCATATAGAAACACAAGAAAGCAAAAATATTATGCGGAATCACGGAATTTTCAGAGTTGGAAGGGACCTCTAGAGATCATCTAGTCCAACTCCCCTGCTAAAGCAGGATTGCCCAGAGCACATTACTCAGGACTGCATCCAGGCGGGTCTTGAAAATCTCCAGAGAAGGGGACTCCACAACCTCTCTGGGCAGCCTGTTCCACATAAGTACCATTATTGTTGATAGCATACCTAGAGAATCCTGCAAATGTTTTTCCAATGCAGTATACAGGTCAGTGAAGAGAATACACTTTTCTCCTACACTTGTGAAATTAACTTTATGCAACGCAGTCTAAAACTCAATACAGTGGTGAAACATAGTAATTAGCTGTCAAAATTACCACCAAAATACTTTCTGTTGTTGCTGTCACACTACTTGCAAATACCTTTAAAACGAGGGCAAAAATTAAGACATGATTACAGGCTACAAAAGTATTCTCCAGTTGCTGTCGCATAACGTAGCCCAAGTTTCCAGCTGGCGACACTCAAGCGTGTTTGAGAGGAAAAGAGACGTTGCTGACCTAGTTCACTTTTGTGATCATTCCTGTATTTTTGTTCTCTGAGGTACCAACATTACATGTTAAAAGGGACTGAATTTTTTCATCAGACTTTCTTGTCTCATTCAAACATTCTGACCTAAATACCATAGCCCTTTTACATTGAGAATTATAATCCAAAATGCTAAAACCTTTCCCTGGTATTTCTGTGCAAGTCTCTAATGGGAAAGGAAAGAACATGCTCTTGGCTTTTGAACATACACAGCCTTCTGGAGTTAAAGTCTCAACTGTGTGAGACAGATACCACATCTGAAACTGTAAGTGAGATTTCTTCCTCTGTGTCCTACTTAGAGTGATTCTGCTCGTATGAGATGCATTTGTAGTAATAGTCCAACGTGACAATTTGCATAAGTCTATTTTTATTAGCAAGAGCAAAGATCTCATGTTGTATCATTTTTGGAGTCATCGTGCAGGAGTTTGCAAGTAGGCTTTGAAAGTGTTGCTGGGGAGAAGGGGAGCAGACGGGCTCTATTTATTTTAAAATTCTGTTTAATGTTCCCCCTGTTATCTCTTCTCTACAGTCACAACAAATAACTGGCCCTGATGATGGCATCATCCATTTGTTGTGTTGCTGAATGTTAGACTACAATTCCAAAGTAACACCAGAAGCAAAGGGCAAGAACCAAATAAGTTTTAGACCATGAACGAATAATTATAATCATTCACTTGGGATAAGCTGCCTCTCTCATTGTCTATAAATTTCAGCAGCAAGACCATCCTCTGCAGAACAAGCAGTTAAGAGTAAATATTGTGAGGTGGGTCCAGTTCCCTGGAACTGTGCTTGTTCGCTTCCTGCTCAGTCAGAGGACCTGAGCACTTCCCTTTTACTCCCACTGCACCATCTCTCTGTGTCCACTTCATTAATTCCAGATTATCCTTTACCTGTACAGCGAGCAAGACATTGTCACCCTGCTCCCTGGAGGACTCCCAGTGTTAGCTGTCCCTACTGATCATGAGAGCAGCCGCCAGGCAGTGCTTCACCCCTTCCCAAGTGAGCAAGAAAGGAGCAAGCAGGGATGGGGAATGGGGGAGGCATTCAGCCTAGAGAAAGAAGTAATCTGCCACTGATTGAGGCTGCTTGCCATCTGATTCAGAGGGGAAACCAGTAAGGAAGTTGTGGCTCACCATGTATTACTTCCCAATGTGGTGACTCCTCAAGTGGTGCCATGCTCCAAGGAAGTGATAGCATTGTAATTCTGAGGCCATCTTAATTTGAAGTGCAACTGGACCATTGTGTTTAAAGGCCTGTAGACTCCATTTTCCATTTTTTTTTAGTTTCTGTTTCAGCATGTATATAGTTTTGTCCTCCCCACAGTTTTGTGATGGTGAATTTCACTCTGATTATGCACTCTGTGAAACAGAACTATCTGTCATAGATCTGTTGTCTGATGATTTGATTGGGTGCTCTCCAGCTCTTGTTTTGTAATAAATTATAAGTAATCATTCTACAGTAACCTATTCCATGCCAGGCATCACACTGTAGACTTCTCTCGTAATCCTGCTCATGTCTCTTTCCAAGCTGAAGAATTGTTGCCTGTTTAGTCTCCTGATGTGTGGAAACTATTTCCTGCCCCAATCTTGTCAACTTTGTAACAGTTGTGACTCACATTTTTCCTTCCTCCCCCCGACAATAAGAATGTTTTTGTGCATATTCATGCATTGGATTTAGAGATAATGCGTATAATTTCCATCAGACAAATATACTTGCTGGAGAGCTGGCTGATATGAAAAGTGACTGTTGTTTTCATATGAGGAAAGCTGGGGAAATGTTTGACTTCATGCAAACCTCCAAAGCCCACAAAACCAGCTTAAATATCTTCACTGGGTTTTAATTGTGAAAGTAGATGCAAATATGTTTTCAAAATAAAGACCATCTTTCAAGCGACTTGTTTAGATATTTCCTTCCCTCCTAAATGTTACTTGTGTCATGGATGGAAGTATTTGACACAGTTATGATTAAGCAGTGATTCAAAATTTATTAATAATTTGAGATAAGTCAAGAGGTTGAATCTTAGCAGCACTTAATCAATAACTGATTTAAAGGTTTACAGAGTAACTTAACAAAATAACTAAACAATGACTTAATTACAGATTTGAAGATGGCAGGATTCATAGTAACTTACTATAAAGTATCCCAAATCGGTACACGTACACATGAACAAAAGCACAGATCTCAAATTATTGCATATGCATATGAGCGTGTGCATACATACACACACACCTCGGTCTATAACCGCAGAGCTGGCAGGTATCCTTTTTAGCTTCGACACGTGCACGGACAAATGGAAGAGTATCCACCTCTATAAAGCTAATTATAAACATGTAAGTGGAGAGGTGGGTGAAGGAAAGGCTAGCCTATAGTTAAAATTTCCCTTTTTGAGTCAGAATGAATACTCACAATATATCGGCATGTCTCAGTGGGCAATAATTGAGGCTTAGGAAGCGTTGTCTTGCCCTGGCCTTCTAGTCCTCAGGGTGTCTGCCTGAGCAGTGTTTCAACTCAGGAGATACTGGCCACAGCCTGCTGCGATCCAGAACAGCTCAAAGGGTCATTACTAGAATCGCTGCTTATAGGATCTGAGATAACTGACTTTCATCGGGTACTTTTGCGCTCCGACCCAGCTCGGACAAAGGAGTATTTCAGTACTTTCCATGGCTATGCGAGCCCAGGACTTGCTAGAGCTTGTGGTCCTGGTGCCCTCCTCTCTGTGGCCACGATCCATATGTTGTCAGGAGTGATTGATTATAGTTATTATGTTCAAATGGTAGGAGCCATGGGGACCAGGCGCACTATTGTGTTCTTGGTCTGTTGCTTTCCACCTTTTCTTTCTTTCATGTTAAACCATTGTGTTACGTTCTGGTCCAGTGTATTCTTATGTGGCCCAGGTGGGGAGGACATCATGCCAAGTACTGAGAGGTCTAAGGTGGGGAGGAGAGACTGAACCACCACAACTTGGTTACAATTAGAGCATGATGGTGGGAAAACAACTGGAGAATAGCAAAGTCTCCAGAATGGGGGATTGGCTATCTTAAATGCCATTCGTGAATTCACATTTAGCTTGTCAAACTGTAGGGACTGGAGAAATTTATTTAGCGGTGGCATCCATCTTTCATGAAATAGTTGTGTACTCCACTACAGTGCACAAAATTTAAGTTTAATACAGGCTTTAACATAAAATCCTGAAGGAAGCACTAAAAACTACAAGGGGTTAGGAAGCACTGGGCTGAGACAGCCAGCTCTGTGGCTAGCTTCAGAGCCGGAAGCATGGCACTCCAGCTAATCGAATTAGTTTTGCTGAGAGGTAGGGTTGTTCCCTTTGCTACTACAAAACCGTGTTACTGAAGTAATGCAGGTTCTTAGGAGACGCCTTGGTGTTGCTCTGCAGTGCTTCTGTACATGTTCACCAGATCATTTGAAGCCACCTACATTCTCGGTGTGCAATGCTGAATTGTGCATACAAATGTCTGCATGTGTATGTGTATGCATTCCAAGTGTCTGCTGCATTTTAGGGCAATATCCTTAACATTGCATATAGTAACTGGGATATCACTGAGTCAGAGATTTGATTAATAACTATTCATGGAAAATGAAACAGTGTCAGCAAAAGATACCATGAGTCTCAGTGCAGAATACTTTGAACTGCTGCTTATGGCATTTTGGGTTCAAATACCCTGCTGGGTTCAGATCCCGCTTCAAAACAATTTAATCTAGATATTACACATTTTGGATATGTGCACTACCTCCTGTACCTTTGGGTAAAAGGATGATACCCGTAACAACCTTCCAGTGGTTTTGTCCGTTATGTTTAATTTCAAGGATTTATGAAAAAAAGGAAAAAAAAATGCAACATTGTGTTTGAATAAAGCAAAGCATGTTGGACTTTCATTTTGGTAATGGATAACAGGTTGCTGGGCTTCTTTTCTTCCTGTTCAACAACCGAACTAAAGAATTAGTTATTTGCACAGCCTCAGGCAGAAGTAATTTCTAGGGTGCCTGACAGCATGCTTATCAACGCATAATCAGGTTCTCCTTATGTTTTCCCTATTTTTTATTCTCAGAATCTTGCATCTTTTTTCATTGTGGTGCAGAAGAAAATATGAAATTTGTCATTAAAACACAGGCCCTGTTTCCATAATCATTCATACTGGCTCTGTGCATCAGCAAATCACCCTGCAGCAAAAATTTCATCTGGATCATGTGTGGGCACAAAAACAGGCTCTTGTTAAATTATCTAGGGTGCAACAGGGAGGTAATCCTGATTTTACACAAATTGCAGGGCAAGAGATATTACCTGATCCTCTGCAAAAGCTAGCCAGTGCAGTCTTTGAAAAATGTAGGTGGACTAACTTTAGCAGACAGGGTGAGCCTGTACCATATTAGTGCTGTGTTATGTGTTACAGGGAGGCTTAAAATTGAATTTATTGTGTCATCAAGCCACAACCTTACACAGGAAAGTCCACCTTCAAAAATCTATTTGTTCTTTTCTAGGATTAGGAAAAAGAAAATAAGGAGGGTTACAGTTTCAGGCTCTCAGTTTGAACTGCTGGGCTTCACTCCCACTTGTGCAGGCTGGCCAGCAATGCCTCTTAGCCAAATAGCAGCAGGAGCAGAGATGGGAACTTGTCCTGCTCTCTACTTCATTTGCGACCTTTGGCTGCTTAGATCCTTACACAGAGCTGAGATGAACTGTTGGCTACCTTTATCCTGCTACGTGACACCCTTGGTCTGTCTTCCACCTTTCTCAGGTAAAAGGAGCTGTGTAGAGGCACATTTCTCTCTCCCACATACCAATAATTGCCCAGAAGCTTTCCACTGAGTAGCATCTGTCAGTCCCCAGTCCTGCAATAGTCATGCACGTGTCTACCCTTAATACTGCAAATATTAAATCTGAGGGCTACTCAGGTTAAATGCAAACCTTCAGGTGGAAGGCTTCAGCTTCGACCTGAAGCCATTAGGAACTGCTTGTTACCCCTTGCAAGGCAGGCTACAGCAAAGAAATAAATGTGTTTTAATTTTACAGCTCTGTTGCACCTCTCTTTATGCAGAATAAACATCCCATCAGAATGCAGTTAGTGCCAGAAGCTGTGTTCTCTGGCATACCATTCGGATTCTTGTTACCTAACTCTGGCCAAGTAAAAGTGAAGCTAGTACTCTGACCTTTTAACCTCTAGGCGGTAATCCTTAGTAGTAATAGACACATACAAGGGTATTTCATCCCTTCTATCCTGAACATCTTGCTGAAGATGAGGTGAGGCTTTTCGCTGGGAATGGTTACAGGGGGAGACCTAAGCTTAGGGGCTACACAGATGTATGGTAAGAGAGAGAAGTGCCTTGTACTGGTTTTGAAATGTCAAAGCGTAGAAACAGTAACAGGAGAAAAAATACACAGTTGTAAATCATACAAAGTACGTACATTTTAATTGCATTTTAATTGTATTACTGCACCCATATGCCTCTAATTTGCAAAATGTAACATATGGTATTATAGAAAAATCTATAAAAGCCTTTAAAAAGCCACACATAACAGCAGGTCAGATCAGTACTGTAACAATTTGATTTAACTTTATTTCACCCCCTGAAAGCTTCCTGATGTTAGTAAGCATGTCAATTAAATCAGTTATAAGCCATTTAATTTTTTGACACAAGATGAGAACAATGGCAACTGAACAGATTTCTAAAGAAGAAAATAGGGCATAGGAACTTTGCTTTTTATTCTAAGTCTATGTAGTCACTCATACTCAGTCTAACTGGGGGATGTCTTGGACTGCTGTTTGTTGCAGGGGTTTTTTTTGTTGTAGATGTATGTATGACATATAGTCAGACCACTTATTTTAAGCTCTTATATGTTGTAATGGATGCTGGCTTATATTGAGTAGAGTAGACAAACATAAATAAATGAGTTAAAAAATAGTAGTTGTATCATTCTATAACCTGTTGATACTTTGGCTGTTAGGAGTTTTGAAATAAATATTGGGAAATTTTGAATATGTTCTGCTTCAAACAACTGTCAGTTAAATTTGCTGATGTTGTTTGACTCTGTGAATTTTTCAGTTTATTTTTGCTACTTGCTCTGTGTATTTTCCATTAGAGAGAATGGAGGAGGAAGGACAAATTAGAGCACACAAACATGTCTTTACATGATTAAACGTACACTACCATGCAGTGTTCACCAGATAACATAGTGGATAACGGTTGCTAAAGCAAATTATCATAGGTAAGAACACTGGCTATAACGCATCAGGTCTTCAAGTTAAATAGTAAGACAAATACTTCAAAAGTACTTTCTTATGGGTAATTTCTAAGTTTAAAGCAATATCCATGACAGTAGTGCTGTGTGGACACTCATGCAATGTTTTTATGTATTTCAGTAGGATGCCACAGTATAAAGTAACGCAACCTCACGAGTGATTCCTGATGTTCCTCCCTCAGCAGCAGGAATTCATAGGGAGTTTTAAAAGGTCATTAGCTAAGTTCTCTTACATGTATTTTTATTGCTGTCCGCAGAATTGTTTTCACTTAAAGAAGTGCTTTAAGTATAGCAAAAAGCTAGCTAATGCTTTAACACAAGTTTGACACAACTTTTCCTGTGCCACTCTTCAAATGTAAGGTGGTTCCAACATGGAGCAGCAGCTCTGCCACAAAGGTGGTCCAAATTACAGCAGCTGGCCAAGCCACATGTGCCATTTGCCAAATGGTTCCTGAGTTGCTATGTTGCTGCTTAAGCACAGATTATCTCCATGGACAAAATAGTGAGCTGGGCACTTTGCTTTCATTCCAGTGTGTGGCAGTATACGCTGTTTGCACACACCTCTTCTTACAGATGTTTTGCCTGTTCATTTTGGTCAACCTTCTGTGGAGGAAAAGAGCTAGACCACATCCCATTAACTGGCAAAAAAAAATATGTTCTAAGGTATTTTTTTTTTTTTCAGGTTTGCCCTTCTAAAGTGAACTTCCGCCTGTCATGTAATTTAAATTCTTTCGAAGGTTTCTGTTCTCCATTACCTCTTCAATATAAACTGATTTCATTTGGAGTTTAGCTTCCCTTCAGGCACATTTGATTAGGAATTTCCCAGTTTTACATGGTAATTGTGAACTAAATCTGAGTCACACTTCTTATTTTAAGTGAGTGAATACACTCATTACTTCCTTAGTGTGTTCACGGTTGGTCCTCGTTTTTCCTCTCTGGAAGGCAATGAGATTTTCTGCTGATGGGTTAGGCTCACTTCCCTCCTCCCTGAAAACAAAAATGAGAACAAGTAGCAAAGGACAAAAGCTTCTGATTTTTATAATCTAGATTTAAAAAATTCTAAAATTTTCAAAGCAAAGTATTATATCTTAGTCTGGAAATTTTGTCATCTATTCCATTTTACTGTTTTGTGCTCCGGTTTGCTTTTATATGGCTATACTAAAGGTATCTGTGGTTGTTGAACAAGGAAATGCTAACTGCTTACCACTTAATATGTCTTACTTAGGTTCTAAAATCATTGCTTTTGACTTGAGGTTCCTGTGTGGTTGTTTTTTCTTAAATCCTTAGTCTGCGTACACCCACTACTGAGCTCAGTTTTTATTAATAATCAGAAAGTTTATTTTTACTGAAGAGTTCTTGCTTGTTCCACCACTTGCAAAAATCTGTAATAAGAAAAGACATGTACTGATATTGAGTGGCTACTGCAGCTCTAAATGTATGCTGTATCAGACAATAGCCATGTTATGAAGCACCAGTACAGCGTATCCTCTGATTCTTCCCCTGTTCTGGACCCTCAACCACAGAGTGTATCTACTCTGGCAGTGAGGAAAGAGGACAGGAGATGTCTGCAGCCTTTCTCCCACCACTCCCATACGCTGGTCTCATTTCTCATCAAGGTGCCAGAGCAGACCATGGCAGATTTGCCACATATCTATGTGGAGCTGGTGGAGATACCTGGGTTTTGGAGGAGCGTGGTGAGGGAAAATGTCGTGTCTTATGGGCAGAGGAAAAGCAGAGCGTGCCACAGTCCCAGCACCATCTCGAGCTGTAACATGTATCATGTTCTTCGAGAAAAATCCCACTAGCTGGGGACTGGAGGATTAGTGAGGGCAGAAGAGGGGGATGCATCTACCTTGCTGAAGGTTGAGCTCTGCGACTTTCACTTGCTGAGGAATACATAACATGCATGTCTAGCCCAAGTATTCAGTGTTACATTGGTGGAACAAACCAGACATGACTGTGGACTGGAAGGAGGTGAACCTGTAACTGTAGAGGAAACTTAGTGCAGGAGGGTTAAGCCAGTGAAGCTCTGTTTGCTCTCCCATTTACCCTAGAAGGGGTTAGCATCGGCGAAGCTGATGCTGCTTGTGATGCCATCTTCCTAGCATCTTCAGAAGAAGAGAGAGAGATACAATGTCAGGATTGTTGTCCTAGTCCTGTTTGCAGTGGAACACATTGCTCTGTGTATCACTTCAGCTTCTATCAAACCCGAGCTCACTTGTTTCTCAGCTGCAGGCCTGCCTAGGAATTACATTAGCAATTCTGTGTTCCCTCTGATCACGACATTGGCAGATGTTTCTGATCCTTCTAATGCCCCTCTTTATTTAAATCAGAAAAGCCTTCTTATAAAGAAATCAAATTTTTGGAACTTGTGCTTTAAGTGTGTCTTTTTTTTTTTAACATATATACTTCACACATATGCATACAGCCAGTGCTACTATGAGGGGATCATTTCAGTGAAACATGGCCTTCTGACTCTGCAAGGGAATGGACAAAATGTTTTCTTTCTACATAGGAAGACTTAGAACAGTATGTTCAGTGGCTTTTCTGTGCCAAAAAAATTTCATCTTCATTGATATACCCATCAAGAACCCACTTATTAAAATCCTAGTGGAGCTTGATAGATAGAAACAAGGACATTTATTAAACTAACATTTAATAAATAAGAAAAACTTTGAAAACTGCCATTTGACTTTTTTTTCGTTTTCCTAGCAGATATTTTCAACTATACCATATTACTGTTTTCTCATACCCACTAACTTTCTCTAAATGTTTCCATGGTTGGTAGGTAGCATGTCTTTGTTGACCCATACATCTTTTGAACAGAACACTGACCAAGACTAAAATAAGAAATTTGTGTTGAGACTATATGCTTTACCTCCGAACTCCAGTTCCTCAAAAGAAGAGTACCCAGTTGGAGTATATTTGAAACGTGTGTTTTAAGGATACGATTCCATAATTGCTGATCATTCTGTCACTGGTGGTTGCACCCAGGGAAGTTTTCAGACCTCTCTTTTCCTTCCTTGTGTTCACTGCAGAAA
>NW_009646941.1:1362531-1461364 GCF_000708025.1 Charadrius vociferus
TGTCTTGTTTTGCTCCGTCTGTTTCTACCTTCACTGAGCAGAAGAGACAAACAATGCGGTGTTCCACACCTAGACTGAAGCGGTCACTTTGAAGAGATAATCACTGCTGGAGTTGAGAAATACCTTTCCCTAGCAATGTACTGCAGAAATGCTATTCCTTCTTCCCAACCAAGCATAAGGAGAGTTTGAAGTTACCTGCTGTAGAGAGTGGTCTGATTATATCTGTATGGCTACTTGCCTGCACTATAGTGAGGCAAATAAAGATGCCTTAAGTATAAAGGCACTGTTTGGTTGTGTGAATTTAGCAGCTTCTCGCTTAAGCTCACTTACAGTAGGAAGATTTCCATTAACTGAAATGAGTATCATCCTTTTCCTGTCAAGTTTTCTGTGATGGTTTTGTGGATACATTGAAATTTGCCAGTTAGGTTTCAGAGAGAGTGAATACTAAGGATATGGTGTGAAAGTAAAAAGATGAATGGTAGGCTGATGCTGCAGTCATTTATTCATTGCCAGTTTATATCTGGTGTCAGTGCTGTTAGCTTGCCTTTCTGAAGATTAATGCTTACTGATGTATTTCTAGAGCATTCTGATTTAATAGATATGAGGACAACCAGGAAAACAGGCTATGCTTTTTATACTTCTGGCTTCCCTGTTTATCCTCATAGCTTTTCTCTGCTCTTGTTCCTGTTCAAACAAGATTTGTGGAGCTGATCTCAAGTTATCCTACTAGCAGTCTTCCAGTCCATTCTGGAATGACACCTGCCTTTTTAGGGTAGCGTCACATAAATACTCCATAGTCATTCAGTAGTCAGTAGGTATCTGGGGCTTTTTTACATGTAGAGGTTTCCAACTTGTTTTGTCTTGTGTTTTTGTTGATGGTACCTAAAAGGTGCAATGCAGTGATGAGTTTTTCTCATTCTTATCATTCCACATCTTGTATGCTGTCCTGTGAACTTTGTACCTTCAAGCAGTTTTATGATCTCTTTATGCCCACTCTCTAGCACGATGCTTCTGCACTCCATGCTGCCCATTGCTCTTTCTGTTTTAGCCAAGACTTCGCCCTTGCCTAACTTTTTGACAAAGTCTTACCTTCTCCATCGTAACTAATAATCTTCCATGTGGAAACTGTCAATGCCTCATTAAACACTATGCTGATCATATATCCTGCCTTTCCTTTATTTGAACAAAAATAATAGATTAACCATAGAAAGATGTCAGATTGGTCTGGTACAGATCTACTCATCCTGAATCCATCTTGCAGTTTGTACATAGTATATTGATCATAGAATCATAGAATGGTTAGAGTTGGAAGGGACCTTAAAGATCATCTAGTTCCAACCTCCCTGACATGGGCAGGAACACCTCCCACTAGACCAGGATGCTCAAAGTCCCATCCAGCCTGGCCTTGAACACCTCCAGGGATGGGGCTTCCAGAACTTCTCTGGGCAACCTGTTCCAGTGCCTTACCACCCTCAGAGTGAAAAATTTCTTCCCAATATCTAATCCAAATCTCCCCTCCTCCAGTTTGAAGCCATTTCCCCTCATCCTGTCACTACATACCCTTGTAAGAAGTCCCTCCCCATCTTTCCTGTAGGCCCCCTTTAGGTACTGGGAGGCTGCTATAAGGTCTCCCTGGAGCCTTCTCTTCTCCTGGCTGAACAACCCTAACTTTCTCAGCTGCTTTTCATAAGAGAGGTGCTCCAACCCTCTGATCATCTTTGTGGCTCTCATCTGGACTTGCTCCAACAGGTCCATGTCCTTCTTATGCTGGGGGCTCCAGAGCTGGACGCAGCACTCAAAGGTGGGCTCTCAGGAAGACTTGTAAAATGTGGGCCCTCTCTGGAAGAAAATGGGAGACCTGTTCACCCAGGATATGCAGAAGGCTGAGGTACTCAATGACTTTCTTTCCTTGGTCTTCACTGGAAAGTGCTCTAGCTACACCACCCAAGTTACAGAAGGCAAAGGCAGGGACTGGGAGAATGAGGAACAGCCTACTGTAGGAACCAGGTTCAAGACCATCTAAGGAACCTACCTGAAGGTGTACAATTCCGTGGGACCTGATGAGATTCATCCGTGGATCCTGAGGGAACTGGCGGGGGAAGGTGGCAAGCCACTGTCCCTCATTCGTGGCAGTCCAGTGAAGTTCCCATTGACTGGAAAAGTGGAAACATAACCCCCATTTTTAAAAAGGGAAAAAGGGAAGACCCAGGGAACTACAGACTGGTCAGTCTTACCTCTGTGCCTGGCAAGATCATGGAGCAGATCATCCTGGAAACTCTGCTAAGGCACATGGAAAATGAGGTGATTGATAGCAGCCAACATGGCTTCATTAAGGGCAAATCATGTCTGACAAATTTGCTGGCTGCCTGTGACAGCATTACAACATTGGTGGATAAGGGGAGAACAATTGACGTCATCTACCTGGATTTGTGTAAAGCATTTGACACTGTCCTGCATGACATCCTGGTCTCTAAATTGGAGAGACATGGATTTGACGGGTGGACCACTTGGTGGATAAGGAATTGGCTGGATGGCTGCACTCAAAGAATTGCGGTCAACAGCTCAGTGTTCAAATGGTAAGCAGTGATGAGTGGTGTTCCTCACGGGCTGATACCAAGATTGTTAGCATTTAACATTTTTGTTGGTGACATGGATGTTGGGATTGAGTGCACCCTCAGCAAGTTTGCCGATGACATCAAGCTGTGTGGTGTGGTTGACAAGCTGGAGGGATGGGATGCCATGCAGAGTGACCTGGACAGGCTCGAGAGGTGGGCCCGTGTGAACCTCATGAAGTTCAACAAGGCCAAGTGCAAGGTCCTGCACATGGGTTGGGGCAATCCCAAGCACAAATACAGGGTGGGTAGAGAATGGATTGAGAGCAGCCCTGAGGAGAAGGACTTGGGGGTGTTGGTGGATGAGAAGCTCAATAGGAGCCGGCAGTGTGCACTCACAGCCCAGAAAGCCAACCGCATCCTGGGCTGCATCGAAAGAAGCATGGCCAGCAGGGCAAGGAATGTGATTCTTCCCCTCTACTCCACTGTTATGAGACCCTACCATAACTGGATGTTGTTAGCCATCCTGTTACTACTCAAAATCAGTGCATTAGATGGCGGCTTTATGGATGGTCTTTTATAATTATGACTGGAATAATGACTTACTGATAAATGTAATTTTTCAGGAAATCTTGGTAATGTTCTGAAACATTGCCACCTTGTGGCTTTTAAAAATTCACCATCTTTAACGGTGCTTTTTCTTGTACTTCGTTGAAAGAAAAGGCATAGCATAGTTTAATTTAAAATAATTCACTAATTAAATCTTCTGTCTTTGTTTTCCAGCTTACAGGAAGCACAAATGAATCCTAGTAGTTCTTCTCCCATGCATTGCACTAGGCTTCTTTTCTCTCTCATTTTTTTCCTTACAGCAAAGTAAAATGTCTGTGCAGTGTAATATAGGGATGACAAAGACCATAAACCCACGAAGCAGTAGCTTTTAAAATTATGCAAGAGTGAACTTATCAGGGTATAATTAGGTAGCAGGTGGTAATATTTAGGATGTACTTTGGAGTCCCAGTTGACTAAGTAGAAGCTGAATCTCAAAATTATATAGATGTGTTGACTTCGAAACAGTCATTAATATTTCATATGCATGTCTGATGCTTGTCTTCTGCAGGAAAAAAAAAGCTTTTAAATATGGTGGCACTTTCTATTTAAGTATAGCAATAACAAAAGAAGCTCTGAGGTAGACTGCAAAAATTAGTGGGTTAGATTTCATGTTTTGTATTGTAAAAAACTTTGTAGAGTAGATGGTCAATTTGTCATCACTGTTGGAGTTTTAGTATAACAAACAAAAATATTCATATTTTATCAGCTAGGAAACAGAAGTGCCAAACTTGGTTTTGTTACATGCTTCTTTCTTTCTTTCTGAATGAATGAATGAATGAAGATTTTTTATGAAAATGCAAAAAGCAGTGTACCATGGGCATGCAGTCTATCCTGAATAATGTGGTTCAGTGCCAGGGAGTGTGAGATCTGGAGGATCTGGAGTCCCATCCACAGTTACTGCTTTCCCCAAGCACAAGCTTGGGAACCTCTGAGTCCCATTTTGAGGAAGCTTCACGAGACAGAGCTCTCTGCCAAGCCAGGCATAAGGCCCAGGCTGCCTGGTGGGTGAGGGCAGCAGTGCCAGCAGGCTGGCTATACGCAGCAGTTCAGGAGGAACCCAATGAAGCTGACTAAAAGAGGCTGAGTGGCATCCATTACAGTCCTGTTCTCATGGGATTGAAAAACATGCAAAGCAGTAAATTTTTCTGCATGACCCTTCAGCAGGTGCAGACTGTAACTTCATTCTCAAAATGAATTCCACTAGATATGCATATACAGTAGCATGAGAGGACAAGGAGCAATGAGATTCAAAGAAAGAGAAAAACATGAGAACCCACAGCTTTGAGGCAATGCTACAGTTCCTCTGGTTGCTTCTCTTCTGTATCTCAGATACAAATGGCAACAACTGTTTCCTTTGATAAAATAGTCTGCACTGATTATAAATAAGATTTCCATTTTGTTTTCTATTTATCTCATATGATAATCTACAGGAATACAATTTATCATGGAGAAGCACAGCAAATGCATCCAGTTTATGGGTAGAAAGTTGTGAGGGGTCATCCAACTGCACAGCAGGCAATGGAAAAGAAAGAAGACTATGCTGGTTGGGACCATTAAGACATTTTCCTGCATTTCAGTCTTCTTTTCTGGTGGAGATTGAGTTCATAAATTATTTACAACTTGCTGAAAGAATTTGAAAATGTATGACAGTCATTTCCCATACAGATGTCAAAATAAATCATTTTGTACTATAGGAATAGAATGTGGTGTTGGACTGGGTAGTATTGTTTGGGGAGCTGCATGAAATGATTAAAAATCAAGGTGAAAATTTCAAAGGGACTTTGAGAAAGTCATAAGTGTTTGGAAGAAGCAGTAAAATAAGAAAGACGATTTTCAAAATGGGAGGGGAAGGGCATCTTCATTTGGAGACAGGCGCAAGAAATGTATTAGGAACGTGCACTGGCAACTCCCATAAAAGCAGAGCTGGGGTGCGGGTGGGAGAAGCTGTTCAGGTCAGGGATGGGGATGGGAGGAGTTGTGCAGCGAAGCCTCCAAGCTGGAGAAAGCTGAAGAGACTTTTGGGACAGAATATAGCTTGCAGATGATGGAAACTGTTGCTGCAGTAGTGTCTGTTGTCTGCTTGTTTCTTTTCACTTCCCCACTCAGGAAAGAGAAGTCACACTACTGCTAGAGGATGCTGATCCTTGAGCTCCCCTGCTATTTTAGAAGCCACACTTGTGTGTGATAAGGTGGAAGGATGGCTTCAGGCCTTCCCAGGAAGCCACAGGCACCCTCCACTCCTGATCCTTGGGCTGTTGTCCCCCTTGGTGCATAACAGTCAGAAGGGACCTCTGGAAATCATCCTGTCCAACCACCTGGATTTGTCTAGCCAAATCTTGAATTTGGCAAGAAATTGGCAAGACTGTTAAAGTGTTTCCCCAGGTCCAACCCCGAACGAGAATTGCAGTACAGGAGCTTGTATTTGCAATTAGGGTTGAGAATGTTCCAAAACACCAAGTAGTAATATAGGGTCTCTTTGGTCATTAACAATGGGAAACTTTTTTTTTTAAAAAAAAAATAAATTCTGTGCTTTTGCATATTTTCCTTCTTTGTCATGTGCATAATGGTGCTAGCTGTTGACTAGTGCCAAGGTAACACTGAGCAATTCCTAATGGGCTCGGTATGCACATTTTGACTTGCCTTCAAGTCAAATGAATGTTTGTTCCTTCTCTTATTTCTAGCAATGCTTTGTTGCTGTGGGAGAAAGAAATCTGGATGTTTTTCTAAATCGAGTGTCTTTTTCAAAATTAACTAAGTCTTCATTAAGGGTGCAGAAATCCTCATTAATGAGGATAAAAGAGTTGGCAGAGGCATCCCAGTTTGGCATTCCAAATGCCAGGCTAGGACTAGCAATTTAAAATACAAATTGAATGAAAAATTATGTGAATGAAGGAGATATAGGTCCTCATCTGTCATTTTCTTTTCTTGGTTAGATTTGTGCAGGGAATGCAAAATCATTGACAGACAATTACAATCTTTGAAAAGAATCTTTTTTTTTTTTCAGCATGTATTTTTACTTTAGACCATGTTAATGCTGAGTGAAGATTTACAGCAGGAGAAGACAGTACAAGTTCCTAAAATAACATAAGTTGTTCATAGGGCCAAGACTTAATTTTCTGGGTAGAAACCAGCTGTAATAAGCCTAAACAGCATTGTGAGTCAGTGAGAATGGTGAAAATGTGGAAAGATTTTTCTCTCTACTAGGCCCCATGTTTTGGAGTATGCCACATGTTGAGGCTACCTCAATACAACATCATTTGTCACCAATAAGAAGGTCTGCAGCATGAGTTTTATTTTATGCTAGTCAAAGTTGTTGCTAATTGATTAGTGCTCCCTGTCTCATTCTTTCAATTTTTTTCTGTCACCATCCGTCCTCATCAGAGGCAACAACCACTCAAGCATGAAAGTCATCACAAATGTGACTGGCCTTGCTTCAGTGCTGTCACTTGTTCCGTTCAATGCACTATGCAGCTATGCATATCTAGTTTTTCTTTTAGTCTGGTTTTCAGATTATTTTTATAATCAGATCAGCCATACAGGAGCAAATCCAAAAAAAATCAGACAACTATGGTAGAACTTGCTGAATAGAGACCCATGCGGAACCCTTTCCCAGACCTTCCAATGGCTTTATTTACGTACTTTAATTCACTCTTGCAGCTCCAAACCTCTTGAGTCCTTGATCATTCCTTAGCCTGACTGGAAGGTCAATGCAGCTTTGCTTGACAATATGATGTTTTGCCCCAAATAAAAGAGACTTTTCTTAGATTTTTTCTAGAGAGCTAGATGCTGTTTTTAATTTATTTTCAGGGTTTCGATACTTTCCATTGTCGGGTTGTTTCTTACATTTTCCAGTCTCTTCTCCAGTGACAATTCTTTGCTGCCACAATGCTGCTTCCCTTATTGGCCTGAAAGGTCAGCAGTGGCTACACTTTGAGAAAGCCATAAGTGAGTCTTTTCTTTCTCTGTGAGTCTGAGGCTTCTAACCCTCTTTGTAAAGACTCTACAATTCTTCCCAGTAATCCATCTTTTTCTTTTTCTTTCTTTTTTTTTTTTTTTTTTCCATCTCTAAAGAAAGCCACCACAATTAGATACAGGATTGTCATAAGCTCCCTTGAGGTCTTGTAATAGTCAGGCTAACATGTATAGGAATCACCATATTTGTAGCCTCCCATAATATATCTGACATCTGCAGGTTTCAATGTTGTCAAGTGCTGCATCCTGCAGCTCTCCGATGCTACTTTCATGCTAATGATTGTTATTACTTCCCTGGCTTCTATGCTATTTGCCATGCACTGCAGAAGTTATCTGTGGTTTTTATTCACATCTTGTATTGTAGTTGTGTTTACAGGCCACAGAAGAACTCTTCAGTCAGCGTTGTTCTCTTAAGAGTCTGGCAGTATAAATTTTATTTGGTTGGTTGTCTGTTGGCTTTAGTCTGACTTTCTAGGAAACAGAAACTGAAACCCCACTCTTTCTCCACAATCACTTTGGAATCTACTTACCAATTTCAGCAAAATGTCAAATATCTTGTTTAATATGCTCACTTAAAGAGAAGCTACAGTGAACATTTAGTCCTTATCAGACATCATAAAATTAGCATCCAGGGTAACACTTCTGAAACGCCAGCATCCTTTGGAGTTTATACCATCTTAAGCACCAGAGTATTTAACCATCAGTCCAAACTTCTCTCTCATGTGGATTCTCTATTGTCTGATAGGTGGTCAGCTCCTTTTACAATCTCAGTATATTTCAGTTAAAACAGTAAGACTGTAAAACTGTAAGACACAAGTAGTAGGCAACAGAGCTTTGTAAGATCCACAGTTGACAAAATTATTTGTTTTGTATTTTAACCCAATTTTTGGGTTACCAAAATATAATTCTGCTGCAGAACTATAAGCATACTTAATTAAATTAATGTAAAAAATAATTAACCATTTTCTACCAATATGTGAGACTGGTTAATCCGAAATTGATATATGCATAAACTGTAACAAATCTTTAATTCCATCATATTCTTTGCAATATTCTTAGTATACATATGAGAACAATAGGAAACAGCCTTAATGATCCTTAGCCTCAAGTACACATGAACTGCCACAAACATATGAAGGAACTTTAGTCTACAGTAAGTACCAGGGCAGTTCTGCAAAATTTAACTTATTCTTTGGTGACATAAATATTCATTGTGTCTTCTTCCAGAAGAAACTGTAAAATTAGAAAGCCTTTGAGTATTATTTGGTGGTTTTGGCTGGTGAATGTGTGCATGTGATCAACACAAAACAGTGCTAATTGTTGCTCCTTATTTATTTAATGTCATTTAAACAAAAGGAGAGTGTGGTTTGGCTGAGATCTGCATTTCTGACATGTCTTGCAGCTGCCATTATGGTGGCTTTCGATCATCAGATATTAGAATCACAGAATAGCTGAGGTAGGAAGGGAACTCTAGAGGTCAGCTGGTCCATCCACCCTGGTTTCCAGGATGAGCTGCTCCATCACTTTTCCAGGACTCAAGGTGAAACTCACTGGCCTGGCCTGTAGTTCCTTGTGTCATCCTTCTTGCCCTTTGTGAAGACAGGAGTGTTATTTTCTTTCCTCCAGTTTTCAGGCACTTTTCCCAGTCACCATGCTTGATCAAAGATTATCAAGAGTGGTCTTGCAGTGTCATCTGCCAGCTCCCTTAGTGCTTGTAGGCACTTCCCATCAGGGCCCATGGATTTCTATATGTCCAGTTTGCTTAAATATTCCCTGGCCTGGTCCTCTTCTACCAAGGGTATGTCTTCCTTGCTCCAGCCTTTCTCCATGTTGTAAGGCACTGGAACAGGTTGCCCAGAGAGGTTGTTGAGGCCGCATCCCTGGAGGTGTTCAAGGCCAGGCTGGACGTGGCCTTGGGCAACCTGGTCTAGTCAGAGGTGTCCCTGCCCATGGCAGGGAGGTTGGAATTCGATGATCTGCAAGGTCCTTTCCAACCTAAACCATTCTATGATTCTATGTTCTCTGGAACCTGGGACTCCTGAATCAGATCAGATACGGGTCTGTGAATTCATTCAGACTGTTGCCATGGCTGAAGCTAGCAGGTCTGATTGATAAGTTTGGAACTGCATTTTAAATGGCAAGTGTTTTCTGTGTGAAAATAAAACTTAAGTAGGTTTCTAAGGACACCTTACAACACCTAAGAACTGCAAGTTTTCCAGGAGGTACCTGTGAATGCACCAGAATACATGGAAAAGCTACACAGGCCTTTATAGTCAATACTGACAAGATCCAAAACATTAGAGGTCCTTTTTATGTAGGTCAGTGACCCATGCTAAAAACCTCTCTGTGGATATAGCAAGAAGAGATGTGTTTAACCAGGGCTTTGTACTGATGCATTCCATTACTGAGCTGGCTGGAGTAGACATTGCCACCCTAGAGAAGATGCCATTTAAACTGTACCTTTATTACTGTTCTGCTGATTCAGATTGTGGATAAATCTATCATCCATTCTCACTGCTTAATAACCAGCTGTCATAATCCTTGTAACGTAACACTTTTATTAGATTCAGAAATAGGACACACAAAAGGATAGCAAATGATCCTGGGAAGTCTTTCCCAGACAGATAAATGTTATTAACAATAAAGTAAGTTGTTATTATTAGCATTGTGATGTTAATGAAAATTACGGACAATTATCTGCTCTTCAAGCTGGCTCTTCCCTTTCTGTATAGTTTTTATAATTTTTTATTTATTTTTTTTTTAGTGCAGAAGACTTAAAAAAGACACCCACACAGGCTGCAGAAGTTTGAGAGAAATGGTTCATATTATTTATGCAGTGGAAATTCTCAGGAAGTAGACCACATTAGGGAAATATTGTCTAGTTTGCTAGTTTAAAACTTTTGAATAATGGTCATACACTATACCACAAAACTGATGTTGTTTATGTTTTCTTTTAGGAACGTCTCTTGATGAGTCTTTTGCCCAGGAATGTTGCAATGGAAATGAAGGAAGATTTCCTGAAGCCTCCTGAAAGGATTTTTCACAAGATTTACATTCAGAGGCATGACAACGTTAGGTAGGATTAATGTAGCCCATAAAATAATTTAAAGCAGAGAATATTTAGTACAAATATAATGATGCGCAATTGCAGACAGGTCTTAAAGAAAAATCCCAACTAGTACAGTGAAGATTTGTCATTTATGCATAGGAGGAGAATGAGCCCACTAGGAAGACTTCATAGTGTTCTCATAATGGTGAATCAATAAATGGCTTAGAATAGTACTGCTAGGAGGCAAACAACTTTTTTCAAACGAGTAGTCGTTCTTTTTGTAGTGTATTATGTTTTGGGTGAATATGAGTATTTATTTTGCATTGTAACTTTTACACATTTATATTTTCCTGATAGTAAGATTAATTACTTTTAATGCTATAGTTTTTCCGGGTGATAGCATGGAAATACAGAAAGAAAGTGTGATGTAAACTTAAAAAAATGTGTGTCTGTCCCATCATATAAGCATCCCTCCTCAGAGGTTATTGACTGAGGCTCAATTATATTTCTTGCTCTTGCTCAGTAACAGACTGTTGTGCAAGTGCAAGTGCAAATGTTGTTGTTAAAGTGCACTCTCATTTGCTATTCTTCTCTATCCCCCCACAAAGAATCATTAAAGGCCTTGCCTGAATGGTGTTCTTTTATCATACTGCCTCTACCTACTTTTTCACCAAGCACCTTCCTTCAACACCAAAAACAGTGTCAAAGAGGTTTACTTGGTGCCACCCTTGCACTAAGCAAGGTGCAGGCTTAATAAGTGATGCCGCAGAGCTGCCTTGATTTGCACCATGTACTCATGTGGCAAAGGAGTAAACTCCCTTAGCACGTCCTCCTCTCCCTCATCCACTGGTAAGTTCCTTCTCTTGGGGTTCAGTCTATCTCCCATTGAGCTGACTATTATTTGCAAGGACCGTTTCCTAGTGACCACTTCCAAGTTGTTGCAACTAAAAGAATTTATGTCAGTGAGGGAATCGGATATGGCTGTGATGGGGGCATTTAGAAGACTGACAAATTAGGTCAGTTTTATACTATAAAATTGAATATTACTGAATTTATTTGTAAGCAGCTCACTTCTTTCAAATGGTTAAATCTTACATAATGTTGATCATCATCACTACATATACAAAACTCTTGGTCTTTAACAATCAATTTAAAGTTAGCTGTAAGTGTACCCCAGAGCTGATGCTGCAAAGTTGGCATTGTTGGTTAGAAGTTGGCATTGAAGGATAGAATTCAAGATCAGAGCGGGCTGTCTTTTCCAATTTTCCTTGTTTGTACCTAGTGCTTTTATGCTGTTGCCCCCACCACCACCACCACCATTTGTTTCTTTTTCCTACCAATCTTCCATCTTTGGGTTATGTCCTGTCTATCTGCAGTCACTCGGGCTTATCTTGTATGCTCCCTGCCGGACTTTTGTTGCTTGGGTGCATTCTACTGTCTTTGTTTGTATGTTTGGTGATCATATTGCTTATATACTTAAAAAAAATGTGTCTACTTATGCCATCACAGCTCTATGAAACGCTACTGTTGGTTGCACTTGTATTCAGATTCAAGAGAAGCCAACAATGTGTCACAGGTCGCTCCATTGGTTACAGTGTGGGTAGTCTTCTTAAATGGCATTGCTTTTCAGCTGGACTGGTTGATTATAATGCTTTTGAGTCCTCTCTTACACTGCAATCATTTTGAAATGTAACCCAAGGAGTACCCTTTTTTTTTTTTTTTCTTTTCCCTACATTAAATGGTGTTTCACACAACCCCAAAGGCTGCTCTGGCTTACTCACTGCTTTGATGTGGAGTTCATAAAAGATTTTGAACCTGAATACCCTGTCTGGAGGGGCGAATTCATTCTCTGACATTAAGAGGGTATTTGGGGGGCAAGTGGAGGCAAAGTAGGATGGTCTCATTTTAATGTCAAAGGAAAGATCCTCAGGGAAGAGAACTGAAAACAGGAGACCTCCCCTCACAATCTGTACTGTAGGAAACCTTTTATTTCAGCAACTATTGCATTAAAAAAAAAATAAGGGGGAACATAGTGTCCCAGTAAATACCCAGCAAGCTGTTGCTAGCAGGTCCTGGTAGACCAGAGTTTCACCCCAGGAGCTATGAGACTCTGCAGATCTGAATGATACAGGGGAGCTCCCTGCAGGTGCCACCCTGACACCAGTGTGGAGGACAGCACTACAACATCCCTCTGGGAGGTGCTGCCAGTGGTCAGTGTCAGTAGTAAGATCTGTTCTCTCCCTTTTTAAGAAAATGAAAACAATTTTTTTCTTTTGAGTAGTGGCAGTTCAGTGCTATACTGGGCAGACCTAAGAAACCATTCCCATGTTCTCATTACTTGCCCTCCTCACACCAAGCAGTTCTGTAAAACGCCACTATTAAAATGAAAAAACAAAAAGCCCCTCTATTGTTTTAAATTCCTGGAGTTTTTAACCCCAAAGCTTCTCAGTGGAAAACAGAAAATCATAGAATCATAGAATGGTTTAGGTCTGAAGGGACCTTGAAGATCATCTAGTTCCAACCCTCCCGCCATGGGCAGGGACACCTCCCACTAGACCAGGATGCTCAAAGTCCCATCCAGCCTGGCCTTGAACACCTCCAGGGATGGGGCTTCCAGAACTTCTCTGGGCAACCTGTTCCAGTGCCTTACCACCCTCAGAGTGAAAAATTTCTTCCCAATATCTAATCCAAATCTCCCCTCCTCCGGTTTGAAGCCATTTCCCCTCATCCTGTCACTACATACCCTTGTAAGAAGTCCCTCCCCATCTTTCCTGTAGGCCCCCTTTAGGTACTGGGAGGCTGCTATAAGGTCTCCCTGGAGCCTTCTCTTCTCCTGGCTGAACAACCCTAACTTTCTCAGCTGCTTTTCATAAGAGAGGTGCTCCAACCCTCTGATCATCTTTGTGGCCCTCCTCTGGACCCGTTGCAACAGGTCCCTGTCTTTCCTGTGTTGGGGGGAAATGAGCTGCACTATTATCTTCCCTATGGCAACACTTTCTTTTTTTTTTTCCAGCAAATATCTGTACATATCAGAGCATTATCCTCCAGAAAGGACAGGCTGGAGGAGGTAGGCATGCAATTAGTAAACTGCATGATTTTGCTACTCCTCGCCTATTAAAAAAAAAAAAAAACAAACCACCCCAGCAACAAAAAACATCTCACCAGCAACAAACCCCGTCTGTTTCAGCCTTCTAAATAGCTGCCTGAAAAAAAAACAGTCTTTAAGCACTAGATCTTACATGTGAAAAATAAGAAATTCATACAGCTGCCTTCTTTATCTTCTTCCAGAAAAACATAGGGGGATGCATTACAGTGGCTATATATACACACACCTCTGTAAAAAATGAATGACGGACTGCAAAGGGTTACTGGCATATTTCAGGTACACCATGGCAAAGGCACTGGTTTATCAATTAGTTGGTAAATATTTTACCAACCATCAAATAGTTGTTGAATGACTGCCTGCAACTGACTGCGCCTCTGAAAGGGAATGGAAACACACCTCTCCATGTTGAGGGCAAAGCCCTAAGTGTTGTGTCACACTTTGTGGGGGCTTCCCAGATCTGTAATAACGAGAGAAGTTTATTTTTCTCACAGATAACTCTCTTCAGTTAGAAATCACTTCAGACCTCCACCTTAGTACCCAGGATTTTATTTTTCTTTCTGCAGTACAAAGCATTGAATTCCTTTACATCAATTGAAGATTTCTGTGTGAAGAGGGGGCCAGTTTAAAACTTACTTTATATTTCCATTTGAGACTATTCTAAGGCCATCGATGACCACGGCCCATAAAAGAGCACTGAATAGATGGCTTCCTGTGCAGAATGACAATGCCATCAAAGGAATTTGCAAGGGCGCTGGGAACTGTGGTAGTTTGTGGGGAAAAGCCTTTTTTTCTTCCAAAATGCTCACATTTAGCAAATGAAAAATTCCTGCTAAGAAAGACATACACAAGCTCTTAACATGGTGAAGGTCTGTTGTACAACTTTACTGAAAGTGCCAGAAGTGCAGAAGAAGGTTGAAAGCTTGAACCCTACGTCTTCCTCCAATCACAGAGCTTGAACTTTTATAATTTACTTCCAATGGAAGCAGATCCTTTGCACAATGCTTGTGCTTACTGCTTGAGCTTTGCAGAAACAAATACTGACAGTCCACAATCTGAAATTGTGCCCAACTAGAACTTAACCTGGCTACTGCTGTTAAGGACAACAAAAAAAGTTTCTATAAATACATTAACAATAAAAGGAGGACTAAGCATAATCTCTTTTAGTAGATGGGAGCAGAAACAGAGTGACAAAACGCTGAGGAAAACGCTGACGTACTTAATGCCTTCTTTGCCTCAATTTTTAACAGTAAGACCAGTTGTTCCCTGAGTACTCAGCCCCCTTAACTAGTATAGAGGGGTGGGGAGCGGAATGAAGGCCCCATAATCCATGGGGAAATAGCAAGTGACCTGCTCCAGTACCTGGACATACACAAGTCTATGGGACCAGATAGGATCCACCTGAGGGTACTGGAGAAGCTGGCAGAAGTGCTCGCCAAGCCACTTTCCATCATCTGTCAGAGTCCTGGCTAACTGGGGAGGTCCCAGTTGACAGGACATTAGGAAACGTGATGCCCATACACAAGAAGGGCTGGAAGGAGGATCCGGTGGAACTACAGGCCTGTCAGTCTGACCTCGGTGCTTAGGAAGGTTATGGAACAGGTCATCCTGAATGTCATTACGTGGCACATGCAGGACAATCCGGTGATCAGGCCCAGTCAGCATGGGTTCATGAAAAGCAGGTTCTGCTTGACAAAACTGATCTTCTATGACAAGGTGATTCGCTTAATGGATGAGGGAAAAGCTGTGAATGTTGTTTACCTGGACTTCAGTAAAGTCTTCAACACAGTTTCCCATAGCATTGTCCTGGAGAAATTGGCTGCTCATAGCTTGGATGGGTACACTCTTCACTGGGTAAAAAAATGGCTGGATGGCCATGCTCAGAGAGTGGTGGTGAATGGAGTTAAATCCAGTTGGCAGCCAGTCGCAAGTGTGGTTCCCCAGGGATCAGCACTGGGGCTGGTCGTGTAGAATATTGATGACCTGGACGAGGCGAACAAGTGCATGCTCAGTAAGTTTGCAGACAACAAGTTAGGCAGGACTGTCGATCTGCTTAACGGTAGGATAGCCCTATGGAGAGATCTGGACCGGCTGGATCGATGGATCAATGCCGATGGTATGAGGTTCAACAAGGCCAAGTGCTGGGTCCTGCACTTAGATCATAACAACCCCATGCAGCATTACAGGCTTGGAGAAGAATGGCTGGAAAGCTGCCTGGCAGAGAAGGACCTGGGGATGTTGGTCAACAGCCAGCTGAAGATGAGCCAGCAGTGGGCCCAGGTGGCCAAGAAGGCCAATGGCATCCTGGCCTGTATCAGGAATATTGTGGCCAGCAGGACTAGGGAAGTGATCATCCCCCTGTCCTCGGCACTGGTAAGGCCCCAGCTCAAGTACTGTGTTCAGTTTTGGGCCCCTCACTGCAAGAAAGACATTGAGCTGCTGAAGCGTGTCCAGAGAAGAGGAACAAAGCTGGTGAGGGGTCTGGAGAACAAGCCTTATGAAGAGCAGCTGAGGGAACAGGGATTGTTTAGCCTGGAGAAAAGGAGGCTCAGGGGAGACATTGCTCTCTACAACTACCTGAAAGGAGGTTGTAGAGAGGTGGGGGTCAGCCTCTTCTTGCTAGTAACAAGTGATTGGACGAGAGGAAATGGCCTCAAGTTGCATCAGGGAAGGTTTAGGATGGATATTAGGAAAAAGTGCTTCACAGAAAGGGGTGTGAAGCATTGGAACAGGTTGCGCAGGGAGGTGGTGGAGTCGCCATCCCTGGAGGTATTTAAAAGATGGGTAGACGTGGTTCTTAGGGACATGATTTAGTGGTGGTTTTGGCAGTGTTAGGTTGATGATTGGACTTGATGATCTTAAAGGTCCCTTCCAACCTAGACGATTCTATGATTCTATGATTCCATGCTGTTTGGACACTTATTTCTTTTCTTGTTCTGTAACTCTTAATTTTTTATTTAGCTTTCATACTTTTAAATTATTTGCTCTGAATATTTTGGTTATTGCAACTTTTTATCACCTTTGTTTGCAATTTTTCCCCTTCCTTTTATTTGTTTTTTCCTAATGCAGTTTTGTGGCGGTTCTGTAAATTTTTTTGCATTATTTGAAAATTAAGTGAAACATACAGCATGAACTGCATTTTTCTCCTCTCTCACAATCCATTAACTGTTAACTTTTGAAGAGCATCAAAGCTCTGTGTTCAGCAGCTGTTTGATGTCAAAAGAGAAAGATCACTAGACCCAAATTCACCTTTCTTTTGGAAGTGAGATAATGGTACAAGAAAAGGTTGTTATCCATTCCAACCTTTTGTATGTATTTGTGCCTGTGCAAAAAGGAAGAAGAAATCTTTCCCAGGGAAGTTTTTTTTGTCTCCTGTGTACAGACTGTAAAGGGTAGTGGTTAAAACAGAATATATTTATCTATGGAACCTTCCCAAAGAAGAGGTCAAAAGGAATTGTCACAAGTTGATGAAAACCAGTCCTTTGCCAACAAATTCTTCATTCTACTGATATGCTGCTTCGACTTTTTTGTCAAAGAGGAAGAAATGAGGCTTTTTGTAGATCTGCTACCTTGTAAAGTTTTTTAACAGAATTGCTGTATGGTAGGAAATGAGTGCACGTGTTTTAAATGGAAACAAGCAACTTAATGCAAATGAAATATGCAAAACAGGACATGCAAATACACACCCAAAATTATGATAGCATGACCCCAGTGAGGACACTAAATTCAAGAAATTCTTGACTTAATTTCTGCATGCAGATATAATTCAACTAAGTAATCTCAAGTTGTGTTTCAGCTCAAATATATGCCCTCTATGGAGCCCTCAACACATTTTGTTGTTTGTCTCTTTTGAAATGGACTTTTCCCACTCCATTAGATATTAATGAAACTGTTTCAACACATGCATGGATGAAGATATGGCTTACTCGGTGTGTTAACAGACAGCTTCTCACTGCTCCATAATTCAAATAACATTCAAGAGATAAACAGAAATTGAACATTGAACTGCTACCAGTTTCTTGAGCCTCTGGTACAGCTATTTCATTTAGCCTAATTTTTACAAGTGTGAAATAGAACTGACTGCTTTATAAGAAGAGATATTAATTTCAGGAAATACACTGCCTGATTCAAAGCTACTGATAAAAAAGATTCCTTGTGGCCATTTAGAGCTTGTTGTGACCCAGTCTGAGGCCAGAGCACAGTCTGCAGCTATTTATATGCAAAAATTTCTGATCTGTGCTGTCTTCTAGAAAGCATCAGAGCTTCAAAAATTTTTGAATTTAACTTACCCGTTCCGACGTTTTAAAAAGCTGTGATCAGGATGACTATGAACAGGCTTTTGTATGTACGCTTTCTGAGCTCATAAGACTATATGTATAAAAGACACATAAGACATTTCATGAATGATTATTTTGCAAAAACAACCCTCCCTTTGTTTTAACAACTCTCTTTCATTTCTTGAGAGCACTTGTTTCTTCATCATTGCGGTAAGTTATAGATACAATTATTAATAATTTTCCCTTATGGCTGATCTTTAAAGAAAAAAAAAATCTACAAGATCCTGTCTGAGGCAGCATGTGCCATTAAAATATTCTTATTATAAGTTGTACTCTAATTAAGCAAATAACCCAAGTGGAAAGAAAAAACAGGGCATACAACCCCTCCTTATTTTGCTGAGTATTTGTTTATACAAGTGTCTCCACTGAAACCAGCAGGAGTATGCAAATGCACAAAGCACATGAATGAGTGATGTTAAAAGTGAACATTTACCACCTACAAGCTCTTAAATCTCTTGTGTAACTTGGCAGGATTTCTCTTTCTGAATGCCCCGTAGAGTGACACAGAAAAGGGTTGCTCCATCAATACTCGCAGTTGGGAAGCAGCTTAAATGTCTTAAACCAAGCCACAGGCTTTCCACACTCGGGTTTAGCAGGTGCATCAGCTTCCTGCAGTGCTGCAGAAGGGCTGCAGGCACCAGGCAGGTGCTGACTATGCCTGTCTGCAGGGATCGCAGGGGAGAGACAGGGGAGAATACAGTAATACAAGAGGTCCTGGAGGGATGACTCAAGGCTTGCCGACACAGAAATGCTCCAGAGAGTCAAGGATTGTGAGATAATGATGTATATAACGTGTATGCCTGTGCTGAACCAGCTCAGCTCCTTGTTTATGACAGAGATGAGAGAAACAGCTATTCATAATGTTTTCTTTCCTGAAGTTGCTGACTGCAGTGTTGCTTTGCTTTTATTCAGATTTCTTATACCAGAAGCAGTTAGAAATAGCTGGGTGTGGGGGGGGGTGGTGTTATATTTACATATCAAAGCAAATACTCCAGGTAACTTTTTAAAAAGTCCTTAGGGAAACTTCATTAAAAATTTGAATCATAGAATCATAGAATGGTTTTGGTTGGAAGGGACCTTTAAAGTCACATCCCCCTGACATGGTCAGGGACATCTTTCACTAGATCAGGTAGCTCAAAACCCCGACCAACCTGACCTTGAACACTTCCAGGAATGGAAGTGTTCTACGACGGTGTTACAGCATTGGTGGATAAGGGGAGAGCAACTGATGTCATCTACCTAGACTTATGCAAAGCATTTGACACTGTCCTGCATGACATCTTTGTCCCTAAATTGGAGAGACATGGATTTAATGGATGGACCACTCAGTGGATAAGGAATTGGCTGGATGGCATTACGCGAAATGTTGCAGTCAACAGCTTGATGTCCAAGTGGTGACCAGTGATGAGTGCCGTTCCTCAGGGGTTAGTACTGGAACCAGTGCTGTTTAAGGTCTTTGTTGGCTACATGGATGGTAGGATTGAGTGCATCCTCAGCAAGTTTGCCAAGCTGTGTGGAGCAGTCAACAAACTGGAGGGAAGGGATGCCATCCTGGACATGCTTGAGAGCTGGGCCCATGCAAACCTCCTGACATTCAACAAGGCCAAGTGCAAGGTCCTGCACATGGATCAGGGCAATCCCAAGCACAAATACAGGCTGGGCGGAGAGTGGACTGAGAGAAGCCCTGAGGAGAAGGACTTGGGACTGTTGGTGGATGAGAAGCTCAACATAACCCGGCAGTGCACTTGCAGCCCAGAAAGCCGACTGTATCCTGGGCTGCCTTAAAAGAAGCACGGCCAGCAGGTCAAGGGAGGTTATTCTGCCCCTCAACTCCGTTCTCATGTGACCCCACCTGGAGTGCTGCTTCTGCATATCCTGGGTGAACAGGTCTCCCATTTTCTTCCAGAGAGGGCCCACATTTTACAAGTCTTCCTGAGAGCCCACCTTTGAGTGCTGCGTCCAGCTCTGGAGCCCCCAGCATAAGAAGGACATGGACCTGTTGGAGCAAGTCCAGAGGAGGGCCACGAAGATGATGAGAGGGCCGGAGCACCTCTCTTATGAAGACAGGCCGAGATAGTTTGGGTTGTTCAGCCAGGAGAAGAGAAGACTCCGGGGAGACCTTATGGCGGCCTTCCAGTACCTAAAGGGGGCCTACAGGAAAAAATGGGGAGGGACTCTATTAGGGAGTGTAGTGACAGGACAAGGGTAATAGTTTTAAACTGAAAGAGAGAAGATTTAGATTTGATACTAGGAAGAAATTTTTCACTCTGAGGGTGGTAAGGCACTGGAACAGGTTGCCCAGAGAAGTTCTGGAAGCCCCATCCCTGGAGGTGTTCAAGGCCAGGCTGGATGGGGCTTTGAGCAACTTGGTCTAGTGGGAGGTGTTCCTGCCCACGTCAGGGGGATTGGAACTAAATGATCTTTAAGATCCCTTCCAACTCTAACCATTCTATAGTTCTATGATGGGGCACCCACAACTTCCCTGGGAAGCCAGTTCCACACTCATAATAAAGAATTTCTTCCTTATACCTAATATAAATATATCCTCTCAGTTCAAAACCGTTACCCCTTGTCTTGTCACTACAGACCCTGGTAAAAAGCCTCTCTTCGTCTTTCTTATAAGCCCCTTTAATTATTGAAAGGCTGCAACAAAGTCTCCCCTGAGTCTTCTCTTCTCCAGGCTGAACAACCCCAACTCTCTCATCCTTTCCTCATAGGAAAGGTGTTCCAGCCCTCTGACCATTTTTGTGATCCTCCTCTGAACCTTCTCTATCAGGTCAATGTGTTTCTTGTGCCGGGGGTCCAGAGTTGGATGCAGTGCTACAGGTGGGGTCTCACCAGAGCAGAGCAGAAGGGCAGAAATGCCTCCCTCGACCTGCTGGCCATGCTTCCTTTTATGCATCCTGGTTCTCGGCTGCAGGCACACAGTCAAATATTTCATCCGCAAATACCCCCAAGTCCTTCTCCGCAGTGCTGCTCCCAATCCATTCATCCCCCAGTCTCTATCCATGTTTGGGATTTCCCCACCTCATGTGCAGGACCTTGCACTTGGCCTTGTTGAACTTCATGAGATTCACATGGGTCCAGTCCTCAAGCACGTCAAGGTCCCTCTGAATCACATCCGTTCCTTCCAGCATATCAACCACACCACTCAGCTTGGTGCTGCTTGCAAACTTGCTGAGGGTGAGCTCACTCCTTCAGTCTATATCATTAATAAATTAGAAGGGAAACAAGTAGTCAATGAGAAGCTCTGCTCTTCAATGCTTACCAGTCTGTATTTACAAAGATACAGGTATCTATCATATATGCTTTCTTGCAGTATTCTGTGAGGTGTACAGTCCTACACTAAATTAATGTGGATATTAGAGATTAGGCATGTTGTCTGTGTGTGGAACATCTAGCAGGAACTGTTCATTGGTAATTTTAGATGCAATTCCTGTAGACTGTATTTGAAAGAACTTTTTTCAAGCTTTTTTGAAAAAGTTATCTTTTCAGAAAGCTAGGCATATTTCATTAAGAAAAGCGGAAGTATTCTAAGATCAAAGGGAAAGATGCAGTGCATAGCATCTGTAATAGGAAATCTTCTGTAGCAAATTAAACTCCTTTGAAGAAATATATTTGCAAATTTGGTGATTTTTGCAGGTGCAAATAACTTCTTGAGATTATAAATATTTCAAACTATTTTGGGCGTACTTGTGATTTAGTATGATCGGTAATGAAAACAAGCCATTTATGTATGAAATATTATTAATTAAAAAATTGGGTAGCTTTCTGTCAGAAATAAGCTCATTTTCCTATCAAATATAGAAAGGTGACTATGTAAATGTTAGAATGATAGGCTGTGTTTTCAGTGGGGATTATTTAAGATACAATCTAGCAGTCAATACATTAAAAAAGTGTTAAAACTTAAATGTTATTGTTCAAAAAAACAAGTAGTTTAAATCTTATTTTCCTAAATGAGAGTAAGACTGGTTGAAAGTTGCAGGAAATAGCTACAAAAAAGCTGGAGTCAAAACTGTATTTTAGCCTTGGTCTGAGAGTGCTGCAAGAACGACAGCACTAACCCAGGTGCAGCTGCACCAACAAGTGGTTATTAGCTATGAGCAGAAGGTGTTACTGGAGCGATGGGGGTTTTAACTCCTGGAAGGGGTAACCATAGGTGTTATATTGAGAGAGAAAACCAGTAAGAAAAGTGTGTCTCGCATCTCAAAGCCATCAGAAGGAAAGATTTCAAACCAGTCTCCTTCTGTTGCTATCTTGTGCTGTAGTAATACTCAGTATACGTTTCTTTCATCTTTTGTAAGCAAGCGTTAGGTGCAAGCAAACCTGTAACCCAGGACAGCACTACTCCCGCAACACAGTGGCATCACACAGACTTTAAAATCAAGAGCAGAGCGGAAGTTTGACAAAGCTCTGCTCAATAATTGATTATTTTTCCCCCTAGGATTTAATTAGAATATTGACATGCTGTTGTAACTTATGACGCTAATAACTTGTCTGTCTAAAGGCCAAAGTGATTTAAGTTTTTACCAGCTTAGCCAAACTTTCTGATCCTGTGAACTTACTGGTAAAATCCTGGTATGACTGAAAACTACAGGACAAATGCTGAATATCTCACAGAGTAGGATTGCAGAGTTCTTGGCATAGCACAGAAGCAAAGAGAATGATAGCTCCTTGGGGTCCCTTTGCTCAGTTGTGGGACAGAGGAATAAGAGCATGGCTGAACCCCTGGGCAATGAGGCAACACCAGGCTTAGCACAGTACTAACTACGTAGCCTTGCTACCCATCACATTTACATCGCTTGTCACAGAGAGCGGGGTTTGAATCATGTGCTAGCTATGCCGTTGAACAAACAGAAGTGACCTTTGTCCTTTGTTTTCACTTTCTTTCCACTTTCATTTCTCTTCTTTCTTTAATAGTTGTAGTTTAATTGAGATTGTTTTTTCTGTTTTTCACCAGAGTGCCCCAATGGTATTGTTAAGATTTCTGCGGAATTAAAGCTGGGAGAGTCAAATCCCTGAATGGTCGTTGAGAGAAACAATTGTTAATGGGTAGCTTCTCGCTTCTTATTTCTATATATACTAATATATATTTTTTAAAATAAAATTACTTGGCAATCACTGTGAAGTGCCCCTTTGTCTACCATACTATTATGAGGACTCTTTCATGCATAAATAAGCCCTAGTTTACTCTGGTTTAATCCTCTCTAAGGATGTGAACCTCCATGGCAATTAGTGGTTAAGTTAAAGTGAACCAAGGCTACTTTGCTCTTGAATGAGTGCATCTACAGCAGTGACTAACATGCCTTAACACTGACATCACTCCTGTAGTTGCTTTGCCTTAACTTTTCTAAGTATATCAATGTTAGACATGGCCTACATTTAAGTCTCTCATTATTTTTGTGTGAATAATATATACAAATCAAGGGAAAGGGAATTTCAGTGTCAGTCTGTGTTCTGCTGAGAAACAGGTGGGGACTTGGACTTTGAAAATATTTGAATATATTTGAAAACATGGTTTGGCCCTGGAAACAATTTCAGGTATATCACTGGAATTCTGGCACTATATATCTTACCGTTTCTCTCTTTAGTACCCATATGATTTTAATGGTCAAAGCAAGAATTATAATCTATTTTCTGTTCTCACTCCCTATGGCAGATTTTGCCACCTCCTGTTGAAGGTCTTTTGTGTCCTTTACATTCCAAAAACCTGAGGAGGACGTAACAGGGGGAAAAAAGTTTATTGCATCAGATAGATAGGTGCAATTATGGATGACTCCATAATCAAAACCCCGTGTCACAGACCAAGATGCTGCCCTAATTTGTTTTAGACATTGCACGTTACAATTTAGACATTGTGGTGCTGCCCCACAATACTTGTGGTCCAAGTAGTAAGGGAAGAGGCAATAGATGGACACAGACAGGTGAAGAAGTGCAAGAGATAATATTGGTCAGCACACTAGTTAAAATAAAATGAAACAGCTAATAAGTTTCAATGATATTTTTAGAATATCAGAGCTCTGTGTGTGTAAGAGGGGGTCACCCTCCTCAGGACTGCCACCCCTGAGTGGCAACTGTCTGTGGAAGCAGCAGGCTTGCAGTCCCAGTTGCACCTTGGGTCTGCAAAGCCCCTGCTCATCCACTGGCTGTTTCCTACCATCACTGCTAAAAAATCAGGTTTGGTCATTTGTATTTCGGCCAACTTTGGAAAGAAATGCAGCAACTGCTATGGTTGTAACATTTCACAGTGGTAGAAACGAGCAGAATTTATCTAAAAAAAAGCAGGGTTTGTGCTCACATCATTGCCCCCATTTGCTGTGCCATGTCCAGACACAGGAGTTACACTTTGCACATTTGAAGAATATTGTATTAAAGCAGTTACAAATTTTGTAAAAAAGCAGTTAGAATTTTTTTCCTTATGCCAAGAAAGTGTAACAGTAATCATACTACCTAACCATTCCATTAGCTTTAAAATATATACATGCAGTTAAATGCAGTATGAAATAGTTCACAAGCATAACTGAACTACAACTGTGTCTCAGCACACAATAATTACATATTTTACGTAAATTTGCAATTACATGTTCAGTTATGTGTTGTGAGTACTTTTATGAACTTCACTTTTTTGTATAATTACCAGTGTTTTGAATCAAATGCTGAAGGCTAAGCATTTTTTAAACATTTAAAGTATTAGCAGGGATCCCCTATTGACTTATTAAGGTAGCCGTATGTAAAATAACTTTGCTTTTAGATGAATAATTATCCATGAATGTATGTCCTGTGGTCTGTGCTTAACTAATTGAGAGGTTTTGATGTAAGTGTACATATCAGCAATATAATGTATAACGGTTGCTCTGTTAGTTGTTAAGACATTGTTATATAGTCTCCACAAACATTGGACATTTCCGGTTTGTGTGTAAGTTCTTCATTGTTAAAGACCTTGGTAAACAGATAACATTGTTCTTACCTTAAGGGCCTAATCCCCCACCCCAAACGTTAATTTTTTCAAGTGGACATTGTTGGTGCTGTGGGAGATATTACTGTTACTGTAAAAGTGGTTGGACAGGAAAAAAGTAGAGTGCCATTTTTAAAATGGAAATAGAAAAATAAAACCATTCAAAATGTAGAATGTGCAAACGATGAGATGTAAAATGACAGAGAGGCTCGCAGAACCTGTTATTATAAAACAGCATTTATGTTCCCCCTCCATACTAACAGTATCTAACTAAAACCTGGAAAGTTCATGACATGTCGAACTGCAGCCATTATAGTTGTTGTTTTTTCCTCTGTGTCTTTGTCAACTTTATGAATTCTGATGTGGATTTAGGTCATAAAGCAAATGGGTCATAAAACAAACTATGAAAGACCTTGATACACATTTAAGTACATCTGAAAATCTTCAAGGAATTTAGGAGGATGTTTTGATATTAACTGATCAATTTCCAGAAAGACCACCCTCGGGCTGTCAAACAACAAGGATGCCCATCCAGAATTAAGAGAATAAATAGATCTCCATGGGCAAATATGCAGAACATGTTGCTGGTGCTATTGCACTCTGTTAACATCTTTTACCTTACTCATCACTTGGATGGTTCACATTCATGATAACAGAGACACAAATCAGTAAAATTAACTAAATGATGAATGTTTAAACAGCATAGCAATGGAATAGCTATTTTTACCCTGAACCGGGGCTATCTTGAGCAATGTTCTCTTAAAGCGTGCTCAAAGGAGAAGAGTGTGAGGAGACCGCCCCAAGGATTAGCGTGACAACATAGACGCTTTGTACAATAAAGCCATTGGATGAGTCAGTTTTGTGCTGGGATACATTACCTGACCTGCTCTGCTGGACAAGGCATTGTAGCAACTGGGTTAAATGAAATTATAGAACAGGGGCTGAGTTAGGGGTTGTATTTTTTTTTTTTTTTTTTTTTAGCTTATTGGGAGAGTTCAGACTTGGTTATGGTGAATGGGAAACAGCAGACTTGTTAGTCCTGCTTTTCTAGCATCTGCTATTTTATCTATAGAGTGAAAGTATGTTGAGAGGAGGGGGAGTACGTAATGCTTAATTTAACTTACAGTTTGCAATCTAAGTTTTACACTATGTCAGGTTTCCTAGGCCATATAGCATGGGACTGTTTGTTAGCATTTGCATTACTAAAGACTTGTTTGACATTTATAGTCTGAGCATTGGAGATAAATGCATTAGGTTCTTGCGTTGGGCTATGGGCCTCTGCCAACAGATGAAGGAATCTAAATAATTAAAAGGATCAGAGCTCCATACTCTCTTGAGTTTCAGGGTCTGCATAAGAATTTTTATTCTCTCTATCACAGTGGTAGTTGTGATTCTTTCAGCTATCTCCCTTTATCATCACAAGTGGGTAGGGATTGTTAAGGCAGATTAAATTGTTGGACATTAAAACCTTGCTAACACTGATGGATGCTGGACACTTACCTGAGCCACACAGCATGGTACAGAGAAGCCTGGCCTGATACTGTGGATGCGAGCTCCTCACAGGGAACAGTAACACCACATCACGGGGCTACTGTACGCGAGTTATTAAGTCCTGTCTTTCAGTGCTTAGTAGACCTCATGCAAGGTTTATCAATTTGGCTGTGGAACTCCACCAGTGCAAGAACTGTCTTTGAAACCAATCGAGCTGAGAAGATCCCAGCTGTAAAGAGGAGAAGCAATTTTTCCCTGTGCTACTGGAGTGCTCACAGGGGAACCTCATGAATGAGGTCCTTTGCCATATCTACATCGCATAGGTATATAGGATAGGTATATAGGCATTAAAAGTGTCCCAGGGTTCTCTACAATAGTTGACAGCCCCAGACTGATGCCTATCTGTCTGAATGTTTGCCATTTTTGTTCCAAATAGAACTTTATTGGTAGCATTTCAGGACTTGTTTGAGTTTGTGCTTAGGGTCATATTCATGCTATAAAAAAGGGTGATGAGAATTTGAAGATGGCTTCTGTACTGATATCTCTGTATCTTTTTCCTTCTTTACAGCATTTTGTTTGCAGATATTGTGGGGTTCACTAGTTTGGCATCACAGTGTACTGCCCAAGAGCTGGTGAAGCTGCTGAATGAGCTCTTTGGCAAATTTGATGAATTAGCTACAGTAAGTACAACGTTCTTATTTCAATTTAATTTAAATTGCCTTCTAAAAAATGATGCATGAGTTACACATGTTAGAAATCTGTAATAGACTGATTTAGCCCCGTGTATCATGTATTTCTAAAGCTTCCATTTTTTATTAATAGTCTAGAGAGGAAACAGTCTATTTTAAGTGTTTAGGAAAGAAGCTTAAGTTGCTATTTTAATATCCACTTTTCTTCCCCCTCCCTGGAGGCCATCAGTGTTCATCATTGGTTTTGTTTGCACAAAACTGAGAAAATATTTCAATATTTACATTTCTATCCTGCATGGAAAAAAAACAGGATAATGGAAAATATGAAAATATTGGCAGTATGGCATAAAACTACTTTCTGTGATAATAAAACGCTAGAGAGTAGAACTAGTTCTTCACAGAGAGCGCTCCTTTTCGCAGAAATTATGGTAGCTTTTCAGATGGGCTGTTGTGGGCAAAATTGGATCTGTATCATAACTGATGCTTATGTTTTGGTCATTGCAATTATATTGTGCCAAAGTCCTAAAGGAAAAGGAAATGACAGAAATGTTCCTTGCCTATAACTCCTAGCAATCTAATGGTACCACAAGCATTTGACAAGAAATGAGAGAAAGGAATGTGCCTGAAAAAAGTCACACATCTTGTTTCAAATTACATTAACAATATGCTGAACATGTGTTTTCCTCTTGAACAAAGCAAAACTTAACCAAATCTATCTTGTTTGCCAGCCATGTCCTCAGAGCCTTCATTGCTGAGAAGTTCACCTCCACATAAATTATGCTCCTTCACTATCTAGCTATCTTGTCTTCAGAATCTGTGCAGCAGCCTAGAGAGCATATTTCTTTGGGTCCCCAACATAAACACCATCCACATTTTTTCAGTCTGAACTCGCTTCTCCTTGATGCAGTCTTCCATATGAGAGATCTGAAGCCTGTGGACACTTTGCATCTATGGCTACGTATTGATAAACAGCACTTAAGGACCCCAAGGAGAAAGCTCCACAAGTTGCCAGCGTTGAGGAAGACCTGTTCTTAGTTAAAGGAGTTATCATTTGATCAAGTGCTATGTCCTTATTTGCACTAGCTGTTCAAGTCATAACAGAGAGCAACTGTTGTGTGTTCCTTTTTTCCAAGAAATAAGATTAACTTAGGTGCTGAGTAGAGATCCAATGGAGGTGAATGAATGGTATGAATTTGTTACACACTCATAAGCATGTAAGCATGTACTCATAATTGTGTAACCAATTAATTACTGGAAGTACTAGCAGTCCCTCATAGAGAGTACAGGTACCCAGCCCAGAGTACTTCATAGATGTATACCTTAGAAATAAAAGGGACTGCCATGTAGATGATCGTTGGCAAGAGCTTAAATGGCCTAGAAAGTTCAAGTAGTCTCCTTACTTTTAATTTCATTACTGAATTTCATCCTCCAAATGTCAACCTAATTGCTTTTTCAAGACTTATATAAGCTTTTTCAAGACTTATAATGCTATCATTTGTAGGGTCATCATAAACATGAAACACAAGGCAGTGTAATAACATGGGAGTATCGTGCCATAACACGAGATCACACGCGCACACAGAAATGCACATGCCTGTGACATGAGACACTAAAGCCAGGGAGATGGCTACTGCGCCATGCTTGCTCCCTCAGCAGCGGCCAGGTGCAGCCAACTGGAGGTGTCAGTGACACCTGAAGCCGGGGTAGCAGGCAGATGCCAGCTTTTGGCACAAGGTCAGTTGTTTGTCAGGGAAGAAGCAGATTGGAGATAGCAGGGGAGCTAAAAAGCCTTAGCTTTTCTGTTCAGCCTGCATGCATTCGTTTTCCTAATTTGAAATTAGATCTCATGATTTCTTCCAGCTATATGAAGCAGATTTATTTACTTGTCCTTCTAGTTCAGACTATGGTACATCCAGGTGTGATTAAGGACAGAATGTATGAACTTTCCTTGGCACCTTCTGATGTGGTGAAGGGAGACTTGTTATTGTGTGTCCTGAAGTCAGAAGAAATGTGCTGAGAAGTGTAATTTTTTCAGAAGGATTGTGATCTTTTGTTTAAAACAACTTCCAGATATTCATTATTAGATAAAAACAGAGGACAGGGCTTATTTTAAAACAATGCTGTGCTTTAGTATTCAGAATGATGGAGTAGAAAACTGCAGGGACTTCAAAGAAAAATGTAACGGTGATAGGTATGTTCCCTGTGACTACTAAAGTTGATCTGTGAGTGTCCATGCTGTGTGCTGCTGCTTCTTAGGAAGCAATGTCAACTGGAAGGGGCAGTTTATGACAACGCTTGTTAAAACAATTGTCGTGTCTTAAAACTGTAATGCTTAAAAAAAAATCCCTGTCACCACTGTGGGAAGTGTAGTGAGTGTAAGGCAGCATATATTGGCTGGGAGTCTCATGAAGAGTCTTGGCATTTTGGCACATTGACACTTTGTAGGAAGAGTGAGTCTTTGCTTTTTGACAGTATAGGTCTGTAGCTGACCAGAAACAGTTGCTTCAGATGGACATAAAAAATTCTTGTTGAGAGATCTGGGACAATTTAATCCTAAATTTTTTCCTCACATTCAGAAGCTGCTGTGTGCTCTTTAGCATTAGATTTTTCTCTCTTTCTATATGCTGCTTGTTTGATTTTTTTGGTAAGACAAATAGTTTTGCTCTTTTTGAAATGCTGCACCTTTTTTTTCAAATCACAATAGCTTCAAAAATAGTTACATTTTGTAACAGAGAGTTCTGAAGGCAAACCTTAGGTTTCACTTTATTGTCATTCAACTCCTTTGAAAGTTCGCTCATGCATTCTGTTTATAGAGAGAGAAGAAAATTCCTGATCTCCTTACTCCCTATTAGAAATGATTTGTACTTTTATCATGTCCTTTATTTTTTATTCACCTTTAGAGAAAACATGTTTTTCAAACGCTTAGCTTGTACAGGTTATTTTACTTTGTAAGTCACTGAGTCTTTGTTAGGAGAAGAGGTGATCAGAATACAGTACTTAAAATGATGGCATGGTTTCTGTTTTCACAATAGCACTGTTTGGTTTCTTAAAGAAACAATCTTATGTAGTTGTATTTTATATAGGATTTTGTGGTCCCTTAATAACTTTTGAGTCTTTGGACCAACTTCAGTCACTTTGAAGAAATGAAAGTGAGTCTCAAAAACATAAAGCTAAACAAAAATGAGTGACAATATTAGCATCCATGAGGGAGCGTAACTTCATCCTAGACAGACATCAGAGAGAGAGGTGCTGTTATGTGTGCCTCAGGGTTCATTTGTATGCCTGGTTACTGTAAGTTTATCTCTATGTAATGTCTATGTAGGTCTTGTATATCTATGTACATCTGTGAGGTACTTGTAATGTCACAGTCTTTAAGCACCCATATTTTCAATAGGCATTTTGGATAAGTTTACCTATTCTGCAGAGGTTCCCTTGGGACTATAGACAAGAATAGCAAGACACCTTCCCTGAACTCATGCAGTTAGTTAAGTTTGTCGTAAGGCTGATGAATAATCCAAACAGAAAGAATGATTTTGCATTGATTTCTATTGGATTTTATCTGCTGTTCAGGCTCAGTTTACCTAGTTCAAACTGTTACTTCTGAAGTTCCTCAGTTCCTTCCAGTTTTGTTTAAGCAGAGTAGCTTTATGCAGTCTCAGGTTTTGCCCTAATGATAGTCATTCTGCATTACATATTATCAATGAAAGCTTTAAACAACTTATATTTGCATGAGGTCTTAGATGCTTTGCAATTAACGCTTAATAGTATAGCTAGCTTCCAGTTTGTCATTCTTCAGCTTACTTGTAAGAGTGACAAATTTTAATGAGATATAACCATTTGCATCACGTTGGTGTTATGTTTCCAAGGAATTCTTGGACCCATGACACTTAGGCTGGGTGCCTTGTTGCTTTAATACACTGTGTATTTTCTCTTTGTCTTCTTTAATACACTGTGCATTTTCTCATCATGCTTTAGCTGTGGCATGGATTTACTGTGTATGAGAGAGGTTCTCAAGTCTGCAGTTACCCATATAGCATCACACAGAGTTGCACATGCCCCTGTTTGGGTACAGCTCTACTATCTTGTGATACAGTTCAGCTATACCCAAAATAGGTTATCTTAATAGAAAAGAGGAGGCATTTCTTCAGGATCCTGCATCATAATGAAACAGCTTTGCTTTTTAGAGAAGTTTTGATCTTCTTTAGTTATTCTTTTCTTTGGTAGATTTTTCTCATACTTTCTGCATCTAATCTATGTGGAGAATGAATTATTTGTTTACAGATTCAGTTATTTCCCTTTCAACTTCTATGTTACTGCATCTTGGACTTCTAAGGCTTTCCATTTACAAGTGGATAAGGAGAAATTAAGTTTATGCTCTTTTTAAAGAAAATCATTACAAAAGGATTTTGATATTCTGAATGAAAGATTTTACTTGTTCATGCCACTTTTGGTATCTCATCTATTAGCCAGGCTTCTATTAACTACTTCCTTTTTCTTTCCATGTGCAGTTATGTATACCTTCAGGCTTTGTCAGTATTTGTTGGCTAAGTCTATTTTTATTTCTTTCCATCTTAATTTAGTATCCTTTCCTGATTACCTTCTTAGCTTTTAACAATTTTTATTTTCCAAATTTCAATGTTACTCAAGTGGCTTTTTGTACCTGTTCAGCCTCAAAGGTATTGAACTTAACAACATTGCTACTGAGCTTTAGGCAAAAGGTCAGTAAGTAATATTTTTAATCAGTTTCTGTGTTGTTGTTCTTTTTTTTTCAACAGTGTGAAGAACAGTAAATCCTTTGCTGTGCTTTGAACTAGCTATTCCTAGAAGAAATCACTTTAAGAAATTGATTCTATTGAATCTGTAGAATGCTTTCAATTTATATGAAGATAATTATGATGTGTTTTTTAAATATAAAATGAACAAAGTTTTGGAGGCTGGGTAAGATGGGGAAGTTAGTGCTGGAAAACATAGATATAAACTTACAGGACGTAACCCTTCTTTGTTGAAATTGGTAAGCGTGCACTAGAGGGGGATATTTACAAAGGCTAATTTTAAGGACACTTGTCTCCCCAAGTTCCCTCGATAGTCAGTACAGGCATAGGATCCCACTGAGGCAGATAATGCACGTAAGCTGGAGTCTGGTTCTGAAAAGCCATCTGGAGATGTCTCCTAGAGAGACCTAAGCAGTAAGCTTTCTTAAATTAAAGTGGTCTTAATGAACATGCTTGTGACTCCATAGGATCAGGAACTAATGATGTGTGTATGGTGTGGAGCTAAAGTAAATGTCTGTGGAACAGTTTTCCAGGGAGGAAGATAATGTCACACACTTCAAGTATTGTAGGAACATATAAATGGGCAGGGACCACAGACTTTAGCTCTTGTCTAACCTCCTTCATGGTACTTTTTAGGTAAGAGGATGCTGTGCTTGTTATGCCAATTCTCTGTCATAACTCTTGTCATCATCTGCATGCTTGTGGCAAATTACCAAATCTCCCTGTGTTTGTATTCTGCAGATCTGAGATTTGCGTCTTCATATAGGAATGTGTTGGATTATTCTGATCGGCTTCAGATGCTTGTCATGTGGGCATTTGTACTGAAACTAGTTATTTTGACTCCTTGTGCAGTTAGCATAGAGAAAGTATTTCTGGAGTTCAGTGTGTGTCATCCAAGGGGGACATCTAATTGCACTCCAGAAGTGCCTGTTTCACTTCATTGTTGTAGAGGCAGTTTGACTGATAACCCAGGTGTGTATTTTAGCTGTCTATATGTATTCTGCGTACACGGTCCTACATGGAGTCCTTTGCCCACGTGCAGATCTGTTGCACGGGGCATAGCCATGCATCACAGGAGCAGCTGTCAGGACCTCTCCTCAGCCTGGAGGGTACCGTGCCTCCTGCACTGGAGTCCAGAAGCGCTATCCTCAGAGCAGTCAGCTTTGCTCTTCTCAAGCCAGACTTCTTATCTCCTTGAAGTCTATGGAAATATTTTTGGAAACTTCTTTCTTTATAGCCAGCTGTATACAACATCTTGCTAATTCTTCTCATGCTGTCATTTTTCAGTAATTCTGTCAAGTGGAGAGGAATGGCCATTTCCAGCTATTAGGTCTTGAAGATTTCCCATGCTTTCTTGTTTGGAGCATGACTGAATTTCATACTTTTGTTGGTGCACAAATGTGACAGTTTTTTCAAATCTTCTCTATTGTGTTATTTCCAGAAGAATCTGGAAAAAATGAATGTCCTGAAATTTAGAGCTTAGTTTTTCAACATTTTGTAATGTATTTGTTTTAGGCTTGTTTCTCTGGGGATATTCCTTTCCTCTTCATAAAAAGACAGCATCTCAAGGGATACTTAATGAAAGCTGGAAAGGAGACAAGCATTCATATCAGTCATGATGATTGTGTAAAATATTCTTGCTAAAATCCTGTTTAATTTCCTATTAAATTAACATATATGACTGTTAAATAGGTTCTTACTCTCCAGGACTAAAAGCTTTTAACCTAGTTTTGTAAAATTACTCTCCATGTGGAGTAGGGAAGGAATTTGTTTTGAGAATGAGAATGCACAGAAAAGTTAGGCCAAGAACCCGCAGGTTACTGAAGGTCAGCACATATAATTGCCAGTAAAATTGAGGGAAAAGATTTGAAGCAAAATGTCTTCCTTTTTATAGATATCCTGAATAATTCTACATTTGTTCACATATGATATGGCCCCATGGTGGTAGATAATTTGTAATGATTTCACAAATATGGTGCTAAATTACAAGCTTACATATGCTCATCTGGAAATGGATAGCTTTCCTCGATCAGAGCCTACCAAGCCACTTTCTGTGGTATTTTGTATACTGTAACCAGATTTGTCTTCCTTTTTTACTATTTTTCCCACTCTGTGGAAGCTCTTCTTGTTAAGTCTATGCTAACTGTTTATTGCTATGAGTATGTCTCCATTACTGTGCTAAATTGAACTCTATGTTATTGCAGTTAGCTCATTCTCAAGTCTTTTTGTATGCTGGGACTAGCAGATACACAAGAAGTAGTGTAAATTGGTAACGTTACCATTTGCAGACATTATTCCATTAAAAGGTTATCAAAATAATTGTTTCAATTTTTAAACCCACAGTTCAAAACCTGGGTGAAAAGAAATGTTAACATGTGTATACGGTAATTGACAGGATTCAATGAAATTTTCTAATGGGCTGGAGAGTTTTCAAAAGTGTAGTATCACTATTGGCACACTGCAATGTAATGGAGCTGGTTGTAATTTCCATGTCACTTCATTACGCTCAGGATTTGACTATGAAGTTTATCTGATAAGCTGGCTTCAATAATCTCGCTTCAATAATCTCTCACATGTTGTGGCCCACATTCAGCATAGTTATCAACACAGATTTGGATACTACACAGAGAAACCATGTTGGCAAATCTTTTCATTTTACCAAAACAAAAAGTAAAATGATAAGTGAAATTACTCTTTGGCATTAATGAAAGTTGCAGATGACATGAGTAAAATCTGCATCCAGCTCTGGGCCCCCAGAACAAGACAGACATGGACCTGTTAGAGTGGGTCCAGAAGAGAGTAACAAAAATGGTGAGAGAGCTGGAGCACCTTTCCTATGAAGAAAGGCTGAAAGAGTTGGGGTTGTTCATCCTGGAGAAGAGAAGGCTCTGGGCAGACCTTATTTCAATATATATTTCAATATATAAAGGACATTTATAAGAAAGTCAGCAAGAGACTTTTTACAAGGGCATGTAGTGATAGGACGAGAGGGAATTGCTTCAAACTGGAAGAAGGTATATTTAGATTAGATATTAGGAAGAAATTTTTCACTCTGAGGGTGGTAAGACACTGAAACAGGTTGCCCAGAAATGTTGTGGAAACCCCATCGCTGGAAGGGTTCAAGGTCAGGTTCAATGGCGCTTTGAGCAACCTGGTCTAGTGGAAAATGTCGCTGCCCATGGCAGAGGGGTTGGAACTAGATGATCTTTACAGATCCCTTCCAACCCAAACCATTCTATAATTCTGTGATTCTATGATTTTCAGAGATTTAGCTGTTAGAAGTTAACCTAAGTAGGCTCACTTTTCATCAGCACAGAAAGAGGGCCCTTTCAAAGATGATTCAAAGTAGGGTTCCAAGGAGTGTTTTGCATGTGAATCTAAAACCATTTCTTCATCTTTTTCTGCACTTAGCTGTATCTTTTGTGAATACTTCTGCAGTCGAAGAGACTTTCACTGCAGTGGTAACAGTGGTGAATGCTATCTTGTCCTCTCTCAAGACCTCCTTGGAAGCAGAATGAAGTTCTAGGTTTGTGAAGAGAGATAACTAGGGAATGCTAGAGAATGCATTTTATTGCTATTTTACACCTTTGGGGAGTTCTAAAGGTGCTTTGCATTTTTTTCCCCCAGTAGTCATTTTATACTGTGATAACTAAGAAAGGATGGTAACTGTGATGTGGTTAGCCTGGATTATTGAATTATGGCTTGGGTCCCTGAGGATTAGAGGGACAGCTGGTATAAATTAGTGTAGTTCCCCTGAAATCCATGCCATGCTGATTAATATGAACTGAATATTTCGTCCCCTTTGCCTACCTGATACAAACAGTTCAGCTATGAGCACAGCAGGCTGCTCAGAGGAAGCTGTTGGAATGGGTCTTTCCTAAAGAAAATGACTGATAAACAAAGAAGGAAAGAAAACAAGCGGAAAAGTATGAAGGGGAATAAAACACAAAAGTACTTGTGACGGGTCCTTTCCTCAGGGCTGCTGATTTTCCTTTTGGCTCATTGAACATCTGTAAGGGAGGGTAACCATGATCCTCTGTGGCACTGCCTGGCCCCAGTGACGAAGCTCTTGACAGCAGTGTCAGGGCCAGGAGAGAAGTGTATGTTCCTCCTTCAGCCCTCACAGTTCACCACTACCCCCCAGAATTAATTCTACTCTTAGTGGAAACTGAACCATCTGAGATTTGCAATATGGTGGTTTCCCTCTACCCAAGACTTCTCTTCAATATGTGCAGGAAACATTTAGCTAACAGTGTTTTTTTAAGGGAGTAGGGCAATGGTTTTTTTGCCCCCCAGATTCAAAAAATTTCAGGCAATGAATGGATAGGGAAGGCATGAAAGGTTTTTAAGCTCAAAAGCAGCTCCCTGTGCTGCCAGTGCATCTCCTTCCACTCCTCTGCTGTATGCAGTACTGCTCTTGTACTAATTTGCAGCTATGCAGGGGGCAATACCCAAGGTCTCACTAATGCTGAAGTCTGAGATTTGGTGAGGATGCCAAAACCTTTCCTGAGAGTCTAAAGCCTTCAGTGTAAGTCCAGGCCTAATAGATCTCCTCCCTCTTACCCCAACACTTAAATAGGTGAACCTGCACACGTTTCTTTTGGTTTTGTCTTTTTCCTTTTTTTTTTTTTTTTCAAAGACTCTAACTTCACAATCACTAAGCATTGTAGGTAGTGAACAAACTCTATTCACATTTTTCTAGCCTAAACAAAACTAAATGTTATTACTGCTCATGTCCAAGGGCATTCTAGGAGAGTGCAAGTCTGGTAGGGTCTGAGTTAGGGGAAACGGGAATCACTGCTTATGCATCTTTTTGTAGGCCTTATTAATATTTTTGTCTTACTCTGCACAGCATAACGAAATCAAAATTGGGTGAATATGGTAAAGAATCTTTTTATATACCTTAGCTGATGCAGATTTTATTAGTAGGAACAGGAAAAAAGTATCTTTCTAATTTATGGATAAATAAAATCCCTCCTACTCACAGGCTGTGGTTCCAGGAGGGTAAGACAGTAAAAGTCTGAAAAGCACACCTGCAAATCAGGTTGTTAGCAGGCTTGCAGAAAAAAAAAAAAAAAGGATGTGTATAACAAGCATAAAATATATTTTAATTAAGTCACAGAGGGCCAGACTCATCCTTAATTCCACTGCAATTATTGGAGTTATGAGAGAGAGCAGTTCAGTGTTTAGCTTTTAAAATCTTGTTTTTTAAAATTGTAATCTATCTGACCTTCCTTTTTGGCTCATTTTGATAGGTACTCACATACCATGATGACACATGGGTATGTAGAAATACATAGATTGTTGCAGTAACAGAAGGTAGAGCAGGGACTCTTTCCTGCATTAGCATATACCATCTCTAAAATAATTAAAAGCTTTAAAGAGGCTCTTCTCCTACCAGACAGTGTTACAAGAAACAAAAATAATGTACTTATTAAGTCAGACATCCCTGACTGACTTTGAATGTGTTCATGTAACAAACAATTAATTACTTGGATAGACTACATTAAAAAAAAAAAAAACAAACACCCAAAAAAACAAAGAAACAAACCCAAAAATCAAAAAAAACCCCAGCAGCAACAGTAAGAATTGTTGCAATCTGACATGTGAGAAAGATCCTTCTTTAAAACACTTTGCACTTATCCAGTACAATCTCTCTGTTCAGGAGGACACGTAGCTGTCTGCTTATGTATTCTGCTGGGAGAGGTCTGAAAGCACCTTAAACTTTGTTATTTCTTTGCGACAACCTTTTCTGATTTTTATATGTGTGTATATATATATATTTACAAACTGTAAATTATTTTCTCTTCACTTTTTATTAAAAAAAACCCTTATCCTGAGTATACAAAACAATATTTGACTTGTATAGTAGAAGAATAGGGAGTTAATGGTCTGAATTTCCAGTTTTGCAGTCTAAGTTGGCAGACTTCACTCTTTCTGCAAAATACGTTTAAATGAAGAACTACCACAACAATAAAACCCCAGAGTTGTTTGAAACAGAAGCCCCTCCCAGCGCTGTTCCACCTAACAGATAGGTAGAATGAACTGCTTTATAAAGTGCTTGTCTCAAAATGTAAAGAGAGCTCCTAGCAACTTTGAAGTATCCTCCGCTTTCCAAGCTGGGCTTCCACTTCACACTGACAAACCTTGTGACTGACGGTTGTGCCAGAGGGAATTGTGCAGATCTGCTTTGGAAACGTCTCAGTAAGGCACCGCAGGTGGGCAAGCTGCCTGGCTAATGCAGCGCTAGCAGTCTCTGGTGCTTTTTATCATGTGCATAAAACTAAATTATCAGCTGTTTCTAAACAGACGTTGCTTGTATCAAATGTGACTAGAATTTGTAACTATCACACTTGAATTTGTCACTGTCACAAATGTGAAAAATATTGCCCAGTCAAGGGCTTCTTTGGAAGTTGCTGAGGAAGCAAAACCAAGAGAGGGAAAGGGTTTGTTTTGTAAATTTGCATATCAATCCTTAAAAAGATTGTTCTTATAAAGCTGGAAGTTTGTGGAAGTCTGCTTCACATGTCGAAAAAAAGAAAACAAATTATTTTGCTAGCGATTACTGCATATTGATTATTATAAATAAGGACAGTGAGGATAACATCTGATGAGAAACAGAGCAGTGGTTTCAAAACAGCAGGTGATTTAGCCATGTCTTCCATCAAAATTATTATCTCTCTAGAAAATGCTGTAGTCCTTGTTTTCTTTTTTATTTTTCTCCTGCACAAGTAATAAACTGACATGGGAAAGTGGTAATGGATCAAGCTCCCTTCTGGTTTTTTCCTTTCTTAAACTATCTACTGGGCTGCTAGACTGTGCTGTGCCAGTCTGACAGTACTTTTGCGTACTCTGTTATAAAACATGCAGTACTGCTCTATAAACAAATCATTAGAAATTAGTCATTTTGGAGTTAGGCACTGAATAGGAGAGAACACTAATTGATTAAGAGATACGTGTTGTCCACCCCAGATTACTGAAATGGCTTTTCTGAGTAACTTTCGGCTTGGTCATTGCCTGGCCACAAATCATGCATACCAAATCTGAAGATGAGAAGGGCTTTGTAGAGGATTGTAAGGTGTGGGGCAAAACTGGATTTATTTTGGAAAGTAGGTTCCAGCTTCATCTACTCAGTACCCTCTACTGCTTCAAGTTTTGACCACAATTTAAAAAAAAAAAAAAAAAACAAAAGGCTTATTTTGGCAGTACAATTTAGTGGTTTCTACTAAAAAACTTTGTGGTTTCTGTCCAAAAATCTTGAGTTGGAAAGCCTGTTTGTGTCAGGATAGATTTTGAGCTCTGTATTACTTTGTGTGCATCAATAATTATTTAATTATTTTACTCATATAATGCCATTTAACCAAGGATCTCAAAATACCCAAGTATTTTACTGTAAGTATTTTACTTTACTGTAAGTAAAATTGGTGAGGTATTTTGTGGCTATAGGCTGAGGGAATGCTCCAAGGCCTTGATGATAATGCTTCTAGAGTAATTATGCTCGCATTCATCAAAATATATGTGGTATATTTAAAATTGTGCTGTACAGCAGAATAAATGTTAAGCAGTCACTCTTAGAAAAGCCTTTTCTGCTGGTTAAGCCTATCCAAAAAGATGGCTCTCTTCTTTATTTCAAGATCTGAATTTACTGCCTAATTTATAAAAACGAGTAGACAAATCAATTTCCCCAAACAGTGCCTTCTTCCATGCCTGAACAGAGGTAATTCTCATTTTAGAATATTTTTTAGAATATTTTTTCAATACTCGGAACCATTTACAAAGACGACAGGCGTGGGAATGCCTGCAGCTGGAAGAGTGTGTAATAACAAGCCCTGAATGTTGGTGTATGACATGTTGGAGAGAAAGGGATCGCTGTAGGCATAACCATCGCTTCTGAGCTGGAATACGGCTAATGATGCGGAGAGTGTGGTCAACTTAGGAAGGCTTTGATTCTTGTAGGTAGGAGATTGAGCAAGAATGTGTGCCTGTCTGAGAAGCTGAACCAGTATGATTAGGTTGGGTTTTTTTTCAGAAATTTTAAATTCCACCACCACCACCCCACTTTTTTTTTTTCTCTTTCTGTGCCAGTGAAGTCAAGTCTACATAGCATGCTGCTGGGGGAGGAATCAACTTTTTGTTAATCCTCTCTCATCATATTCACAACAGTTAATTTTGCGTGACACTTACTGGCATAGACCCAGCTGTTTAAGTTGGATTCATTTAATCAGGTTATTTACTTTTCTGTGCCGTACTCTAAGTGGTTAGAATTTGCCCTAGTCTAGCTGTAAGGGATACCATGACCTCTTCATGTCTCCTCATAGATTATTAGTTAAAGGCACTGCTTCATTAAAGGTATTTTGTTACGTGCTTTTTGTTTAGAAATAAACTCTCTGCTCAGACCAATGTAGCAATCATCACATGCCATCGTGGGTTTTTCAAAACGGGAGAAATTTAGACAGATCTCTTTGACTGTAGAAATTAAACTGTGTGCAAACCGGAGATAAATTCAATGGTAACACAAACTGCCTGCATCACCAATGTAGCAATCATCACATGCCATCGTGGGTTTTTCAAAACGGGAGAAATTTAGACAGATCTCTTTGACTGTAGAAATTAAACTGTGTGCAAACCGGAGATAAATTCAATGGTAACACAAACTGCCTGTATCTTCTGATCAGCAACTGTGTCATATTTACACTGATCATGCTGTATTGTAAATTGTGATTTATGAATTGGTAATGCATAAATATGTGTACCTTTACAGATAAATACATCATCATTTGTGGTAAACTGGAACTGGATTTGAAATAAAAGCTTCTCGGAATACAAACATTTCCTGATATTCATTAGTTGTTTGGCTTCAGTCCTTTGGTTTGGGTTCATACAGAAATGAAGTCTTATTGCAAATCTTGAATTCATACTGACCTAATGTGAGGGCAAGGGAATAATATTTGTTCAGAACTATAGTTTTAAGCAGTGTTACCCCATGTGTATTGAACAACGCAGGGCTGATCTCCAGTATGTGTGTGTTTATAAGAAAAAAAACAACCAACCAATCAACCAAATATGTATATGTCAGCTGTTCTGTACAGGGAACCCAGATTTCATGAACTGTAGTTTACTTCATTTGACCACAAAAGGATTCCCTGAATGATTGCATAGTACTGGAGAAGATTTTATCCTGTAAATATTAGAATATTTATATGAACAGCATAACTTTTCCCGTTCTGTTTTTATTAAAGGAAAACCACTGCAGAAGGATAAAAATCCTAGGGGACTGTTACTACTGTGTATCAGGATTGACCCAGCCCAAAACAGATCATGCCCATTGCTGTGTTGAAATGGGACTGGATATGATTGACACCATCACGTAAGTACTGTGCACACTGAACCCAGACAGGAGTGCTACAGCAACTTCTATGTGGCATTCAGAAAGTGTGTTCGCAGAAAAACAGCAGTGTCTGCTAGCTCTGCCCACCTAGAAATTCAGACTGTTGCATTCAGGTCAAAGAATACTGATTTTAGGAAGGGTCATTCTAGACATTGATTTTCCACCCCATTTAATACCCCATTTAATCACTGTGAGGACAAAGTGCACAAGTATGAGTATGTAGAGGCATATACCTGTACTGATGAGCAGGCAAAAAAATACTGGGAAATAATGAAATATTCCTATGGCCATTTGCCACAAAGGAGTCCCAGTTTCTTGTTTTACAGGGATAAACACTGCTTATTTTGCACACCAGTATGTAAGCTCCAAGCCAGTCCTGATCTATGCATGTTGTATATGTGTTTGTATTCTCAAAATGATAGCTTGCTGATTTCTTCTTTCTGTATGTCTTGCTTAAACCTTTAATTTATTCTGCTTTTCAGAAATGCAATGTGAAATTCACTTTGCTGATCAGAATATTTTTTTTTATGCTTGAGAGCTCTGCACTGATCATTACTTTACCAAGGCGAAAAATGTGAATGTGAGAGAACTGTGAATGAGCTTTTAGCGAGAGCTGAAGATCTATTTCATTATATAGGACAGAGGGGATAAAAATGGGAAATTTCTTCACTACTGTATTGGTCTGTGTGCGCGCACGCGTGCCTCTGCATATATTTTATAGGGAGGCTATAGGAAGGAGTGCGCACCTGTATTAATTCTGTATATAAATAAATACTGGTCAGCACAGTGCTATTACATTTGGAATGAGCTTCCACAAATGTGTCACATCAGGGGCCTTAGCCTGTTCTGTATTGGAAAATGTTTGGCCCCTGTTTCCAGTAGCCAGTTATTCTTTCTCTCTGTTGTCAGCTGGGCTATTGGGAATATGGAGTTGACTCAAGGTTCTGCTTCCCCTCACTTAATCCCCAAGTTTTTGCATTGTACACAGAGAAGACCTGCCTTCTCTGTGTAGGTGAATAGAATACAGTGTAATCTCAATATAAAAATGAATAGTAGACTATTAAATAAAGAAAAAGATTGTAGAATAAGCAAAAATGAGGCTTATTAATTCAAATTATGCATTTTTTATTTGGAACATTTCACCTTCTTTCTTGTTTCTAATAAAGCTTTTGCCACATCATATATTCATGTCTTTCATTTGTATGTGAGGATGTTTATGCACATATATGCACACAAAGAAGTTGTTGTTCGAAAACCAAATTATGTTCATTGTGGAGAGTATTGGTGTTGTAGAAGAATGCATTCTGATCCTATCACAGAGTTCACTGTAAGTTTGGCTCAATAGAGTTGGGTTGATCTCTATGGAAGTAATGGCTAGTTGTTCAAACCCTGCTAATGCCTTAGGGGAACATTGACATTATCACACATTTTTTGTTGTTTCATATCAACCTTAAACTTTTCTATGAACCTGGATTCATTGAACTTTCTTTGCAGAGGACTTGAAAGCATAGAAAAAAGGAGAGGAGTACCTAAAGCAATTGAAGGCTCATTATTATTTCTAGCTCAATCCATGTGTTTTTATTACAATGTTCATTTATAAAATTTCTCAGAATGTGAAGATTTGGGTAAATGAATCCATGTTCTCCCTGTCATTCAATGCTAGTTCATCATCTTTGTAAAAATTGTAAAATTGATAAAAGACTTTGTAATCTCTCTATATATACACATACACATGCTTATATATGATAGTTTATGATACTATAAAATCCTAAAAAATATCCTCAGTCTGCAAATTATGTATATGTGCATTCTTCCAGCTGTATATGGATACTCCATTTATAAGGAAGTCTTGGCCTTTAGAAGAATAATTAGATATACAGACCTTGTACACATTTTCCAAAGTCTTTTTTTTTAAAACTCTGGAAAGCAGTAGCTGATGCTGTCATGCTCTTAATGCCTAGCATTAATCTTTAATTCATTAGTTGTGCTGTGTTTCATGTATACAAATAAGGTAGTGATATAGCTGTCTGAACTTTCCTTTTTTGAATGTTTCAGTTTTACTAATATTAGAAATGAAACATGTTCCCTTTTTATGTTGTCATTTATTGGCTGCTGTCATGATAATGTAAACTTGAAAAAGGAGCTGAATTAAAAAGGAAGTGAACTGGGTTTGTTCAGCCTGGAGAAGAGAAGGCTCAGGGACAATCTTATCAATGCATACAAATACCTGATGAGAGGGTGTAAAGAGGACAAAGCCAAACTTTTCTCCATGGTACCCAGTGTCAGGGTAAGAGGAAATGGGCACAAACTGAAATACAAGAAATTCCATATAAATATAAGAAAAAAACTTTTTTACTGTGGAGGTGGTCAGATACCGTAGACATTGCACTGGAAGGTTGGGGAATTTGGATCCTTGGAGAGATTTAAAGCCCAGCTAGACACAGTAGTGGCCAAACTTCTGTAGCTGACTGACCCTGCTGTGAGCAGAGGGGTTGGTCTAGATGATTTCCAGAGGCCCTTTCCAGCATCATCAGCTCCGTGATTCTAAGTGGATGGGCTGTAGTATGTTATCTCGACACATTTAGTGAGGGTCTGTGGTAGAAGATAACTAACTGACAATTTCAGCATTTTATTTTTTAAAGAATTCATAAATTGTAAGTCTCTAGAGTGTGTAGTCAGTGATCAGAGTACAGTGAGAGGGCAAGATGGAGTAGAGGGAAGGTTATAGGAGAGTGCAAGATTTATTTAGGGTATTTGAATGGCTAGAGACCTATTCTGCATCCTTTGTACAGAAGCACAATTAATTATTCCCAGTTGCTTTTTTTTCAATTAGGAATTGTGTGAGTAAGAACTGCAAGATCCAGGCTCAATGCATATTTCTGGGATAAATAAATAAATAAAATCACTTGAATTGTGATTCAGCTGATGGATCTATGAAAAGTGCCAGTCCTAGAAATATGTACAACCAAGATGTCTTTTTTCCAGGAAATCAAGGAATAGAAGCTTCTAGTAGCTTGTTGATGGATCTGTGATATGACTGAGTTGAATGTTATAATGAATTCATAGAAATTGATACTTTCTATTCTTTTCATGTTCTGTGTAAATGTTATTTAAGTATCCTAGAATATGGTGCTGCATGTGAGTATCATCTGATAATGCTGCCTCATTATATTTAGATAGAGATTTTCAGGGTAATTTTTAAAGAACATTATAAAATACTTAAAATTTTCACAATTTCATCTGCCTTCTACAAAGTTTTTTTTTTCAAAGGCACAGTTAAAGTCAGATGAGAATCATTATGGGAGGATTATTTTTTTTCCTTAAAAACCCCAACAAAACAGATAGTGTTATATTCTGTTTCTATTCCAAAAGAATTTCTGCTGTCAATGAGTTTTGTGTCAGTCCCTCAGTACAGGCCAGGTGTTTCTTCTACTTCAGAGTCACTTAAACCATCATGGCAGTATTTAAGTGAGATTTAAGTGTTGGATACCACCAACTTTGCTTTCATAAGGTGAGTTTTAACTGTCAGATTTCTGTTAGTAATATAATTAAAATGGTCATGTTCATTAGCACCTCTAATGTGCCAGATGTTGCACTAATGTGGCAGATGTCCTCACCTTGGTTTTGAACAGTGTGTTAGGCCAAGTACGCTCTTCACCTTACTTAAATTGCTTGCCTTTGAAGGTTCCACTCTATTTACTGCAGTATTTTACTTTCTAAATAGATATATTTATTAACAAATTGACATGTAGAAAGGTTTTGCCCAGCTACCCAAGCTCTTCACTCTCTCCCCCATAAACTGGCTAGAGTTCTGGTTTAAGCTAGTGTTATGGGGGTAATTTTATACATTCTTAATAATAGTTCGTCTTTCCTTACAGAGCACTTCATCAACTTATATAAATTATATTAAACATTTCTTTGGCTTAGTCCAGAAATATAACCTCATAGGAGATTAAATGTGATGAAATGAGAGAGTTATTTAAATACACTCGATAATGCCACAGGGCAAGAAGCAAACTGTAATGTTTCCAATTAGAAATGAGGAGGGAATCTGGGTGAGCAGGATATAAATACTAGATTTGGGACTGGGCCAGAATACTGGTGTTAACATCCATAAACTTGTCAAAAGTGTAATGGGATCTTGTAATCATTCATGCCGTCACATAAAAGATACATTTTCACAATATTCCTTCCCTTGACATCTTCCTAGGATGCCATTTTAGTACTCACTCAGAAAGAATTGCACCACTAGCTGTATCACTGGCTATGTCTACATTAGCAGGTAGCATGGTACAGTAGGAGCACATCTGTAGATCATAGCAGCAGGTGCTGACTACTTCAGTTTAACCTATACATATTATGGGGGGAGGAGGCAGAGTTTTACTTTAGAATAGGTTTCCTCTGCTCTCCTATATTGAATGTTCCTACTGCATGTGGAGTTTGAAGAGGTCTGAAGGAAAGTGTCCATGAACATTTGCTTCTTGAAATCTGGGCACCCCAGTGGGGTTTATCAGGAGATAGATCAGCTTTTCTTTGTGTCATGTAGGTGAGTTTATCCCATATGGATGACTCCACCTGATGTGGATGACTCCACCATTCATCCGTGTATGACCTCACAAATGGAAGTTGTGCTTATTTTGCACCTACACATTGTGTTGCTGCTTGGTTGCATGGGACATTGTGTAGACTGATGCTTGAACTGTCTCCTTCCCCTGGGTTTGGTCATCAGCTGACCAAAGGCACTGGGAAAGGGAGAGGAACTACAGCAGCCAGTTTGAGGAAGCCCAACTGAAATGTCAAGTTTTCCTGTGTGATCTTTTGTCTGAGGAAGAAGGCAGAAGCATTAACTTTACTGATGTCAACACTGTTGATACTTTTCCCCTGATCCTCCAGAGGTCCAGGGCCTGGGGAAGTTTGGACTGGCAGGAGTGAGTTGACCTTCAATTCTGAGAGAACCAGCAACTGCATTTTCAGCAGTGGAGAACACTGTCTACCATAAGCTGACTTCACCACCATTGGTGAAAGCTTAGTCAGCTTGCACCTCTGTCAAAGTGAGCCTCTTGACTGCTGAAGCAATCAGATCTTCACAGCCCAGGCTCTCTGCCCTAGCTTTCTGCTGCTGTGCTCCAGGTGAGCAATGCACTGGGAAAGCATGCAGCTCTGGTCAACGTTTGAAAGAAAAACAACTAACCAAAACCACAAAAAAACCCAAACAAACCAAAAAACCCAAACCTGACCTGAAGAAACAGCTGCTTAAATGGGACAGCAAAAGTTTTCAAACAACAAAACTTAATTGCCTGAGAGGACTAACATCGTCTCTACCATGTGGGAAAACAAATCTGAGAGAAGGCAAGGGGCCGTGGCGTATGGGTATTGGTACTCAAGGCCATGGCCTGCAGCCTCTCCTCCCATGACCTGCTGGGCTGACAGAGCTGTTCATAGAAAGATGGTCTTTGTCATTAACATCCAAGAAATAGCCAATTCCTGATGATGTTGAAATGGAACTGATGCAGATATATTTAGGGAGACACGCAAAAATAAAGGACACCTTTGTCTTACAACCGTGCGTATATAAAAAGCAAATGTATGTAACTGAACCAAAAATCTTGTCTATGCCTTTAACTAGGAAACATCTATTTCTATGCAGATATTTTTGGACCTAAAGAAAAGCCCTAAATAACTTATAAGAAATGGGATGCAGAGCCTTTTTTTTTTTTTTTTCCTTCAAATGCAGCACAGGTCTGGAGCTGTACTGCAGATGATCTAAATTACTTTGATGGTTTGTAGCAGCACATGAAATATTTGCAGCTAAGGAGAGAACTAAAATTTAAAGCCTTGTTAGGTTGCTTGAGCTGTAGATGGTTATCTTATTAGTCACTGTATGCTTCTAGTTTAAAAAGAAAATGGTTTTCGATTTCCAGTTCTTTCTGGCACTACTTTTGTGTTAACATTTGGAAAACTTTTGAATATATTGTATCTTTCCACTTACATTTAGCCTGAGGTTTTATATGCTGATTGAAAAAAAAAAAAAATTAACATTCATTTGCGAACAGAAAAAATCACAGACTTGCAGGTTCGCCAGTGAAGATAATTACATAGGCACTTAGTTATGCAGTAGACCATAGTCAGACAAGCAAGGTGTAATCCTGAAGGGCTTTGGCTTGCAGGGTGTGGTCTTGTTATAAGGTCAGTCTGTTGATGGTTAAGTTGTCATTCGGTGGCTTATATTATTAGCTCCTTCCATTTCCTTCAAGGCCTTGTCAAGCAGAGAGTGTGGACAACAAGCCCTATAACACTCAAGTCCTTTTAGGACTCCTTGGAGTAATTTTTGAGGTTTGACTGGGAACAGATACTGAATAAAGGAAAGCTGACGTGCAGTCAGTAGAAATAGGAGAAGGAAATTTTTAATCTTTCAGAAACCTGTGCATAAGGCTTTATGTGCTGTTGCATAAAATATGACTGAAAAATCTAGTATGCCCAGATTCCCTGTGGGGACAAAAGAGATCTCCACATTCCTCACATTAGTGATGGCTGACATGGTATATACTTCAGCACTTAATGGCTGCAGAGTTTGGTACTTAAATTGAGGTCAGGTATCTTGTGCTGCTCACCCCACATCTTGACCTATGCTGCCCTTTCTATTAATTGTATTTAAAGAAGTACAACTATACAAGAGACAAATGCAGTGATTGCCCCTGAAGTAGTTGAAAAGTCCTCCTAAAGACCTGTCTGCCAAATCCAGTGTAGCTGGACAATACTTTAAAATATATAATGGTCAATGAAGATCAAGGGAAAATTATAGACAGAGCCTCAGTTTATGGTCTTCTCCTATTAAATGCAATGGAAATTTTAAATTTAAAAACCTAATGAAAATCAAGTTTTACGCTTATTAGTCAGTTGCATATATTCACTGGTACTCACTTTTTTTGGACTGCAGCTTAACTGTGGAATGCCAGGTGTCTCTGTAACAGAAAAAGATGCAGAGATTTATGCACAGTGTTACCTCTGCATGTAATGTGTAAGACTATTAGCTTCAAGGTTCCTTTACAGTGTTCAAAAGTCAGTACAGGGTACAAGTTATAGCATGTCCTGCATTCATAGAAATGAAGAATCCTTCCTTACTGTGGCACCAAAATTAAAAATGCTTTTAATAAAGACTTCGCCAATTGTTTCCTACTTTCCCAGCTACACAATGAAAATCTCTGAAGGCTAGATTTAATTGACAGGTGCAAGTCCATAGTTATATGTGGTTTCTGTGGCACTCTTGCAGGAACTTTGGAAAGATATTAGTGTTTATAATCACTCTTCATCTGCTGTTCTTGCACTCATTTATTGCTTTCATCATTTTCTTTGTCCTATACTCCTGTAACTGTGTAATTGAACCAATTGGAACATAGTAGAGTGGAGTCGTTGGTTATCCATTTGCCTTCTCCACTAGTACCTCTTTGTATCTCTTTTCTGGCAGAAACTGTAAGAGCATTTAAATATAAGTCTGTGCCCTTTCGGTCTCACTGTATGAAATGATGCTTAACTGAGTGTACCATAAAGGTAAAGGCGCAGAACAACTCTGTGTGATTACTAGTAGTTGTAACGGTTTCCTAGCAGTAGCATAGGGTGAAAATATCAGTTGAAAAAATACCATGAAATATTAAATAAGTATCATCCAAGAAGACTGACAGTCTGAGACACTTGGGAAAAAAAATGCTAATTTTTCACTGGGTAGATTTTCCTTCAAGTGGAATTGTAATTAAATGGTGAACTTAGAGAACACCACAAATCTAAACTGACAACATAAATGAGACAATAAATTTTAATTATTTTTAACCCTCTGTGCTGCACAGAGAGGAAGTGTTGGGGTCCATACTATGCTCTTTTTCCAGATTGTTTTATATTATTTTAGTTAAAAAATAAATGTTTTGCATTATTACCTTGATGTCAAGCCACTGCAAAGAAAAGGAGTAAGGAAAATAAAGTATTATTTTGATATTACGGATGGATAACTGAAAGAGGATAAAATTACTTTGGGTCACCATGAACTGTGGTAAAAGAGGAGAGAAATTAAATGAAGTCTTGAGTGACTCAAGTTTACGTTTCACTCACAAGACCAATCTTTTCCTTAATGCTTAATATTAAACTCCTTCATGATGAAATTCCGTTAGCCCATGTAGGATCAGTCATGATCTTTACATGAGTCAAGTGGGGCGGGTGAAAAAAGAATTTGAGAGAGATAAATCTACCAACCAGTAAACCCAAGTCTAGGACAAAGAGAAATATTAACAGAATTTTTTGGTAAAAAGAAGCCAGATAGCCCTTTTTAATACTGAGTTGAAAGCAGTCTGGAGTAATGGTAGAACTGAAACATGTTTGCTTATATTCATGTCAGGTTAAAATTAAGCCTATTAAGATAATTTCAAAAATCTTCTTTTGATTCCAACAATCACGTTGTGGTCAAAAAAAGCTGAAATAAATATGCATTGGGAAAAAGGGATATTTATGACCAAAAAAAAAAAAAAGTAAGTATGTGAGAGATGCAAGATAAACAGGAAAGTACAGGAGTTAAGCTGGCTTTCTCTGACTTATTTGAGCTACAATCAGAAAGTTCTTTGTTGATCTCCCAGTAAAATTTCTAAGTTTCTGCAGGACCGTGATCGCAAATACTGCAACAGGGGCAAATAAAACGTAAAAGTTATAGTCTTAGGGAAGTTTCATGACAAAGCCATTTACTACACTTGCTTTAATGTCCTTTTTTTTCCTTTTTTTTTTTTAATTAAATGTAATGAAACATATCCATTTCTGGGTTTCCTTGAAACCTGGAAAATTAAATTTTAATGGATCAGGTCAAGAAATTTAGAAATGCTGAGATTTTGGTCCAACAGTAATTAAAATATGACCAAAAAATTATTTCTTTGGAATTCCAATTGGGTCTTTGAAACTAGTGAAGGAAAAGAGCAGTACCTGAATATATAATTTGAGATTTTCAAAAGATCCTGTCTATTCAGTCATGTATATATATGTTAATTTTTTGGGGAAGGAGAGAAAAAGAAAATCAAGAGTAATGTCATTGTCTAAAAAATAATATTCTGATGCTGTCTATTCCAGATCTGTTGCAGAAGCCACAGAGGTTGATCTCAACATGAGAGTTGGATTGCATACAGGCAGGGTGCTTTGTGGGGTCCTGGGTCTCCGAAAATGGCAATATGATGTCTGGTCAAATGACGTGACTTTAGCTAATGTAATGGAAGCTGGAGGACTGCCTGGGTAAGTCTGAGAAAGAACCATAGAAAAAGAAATAGAAACCTGTATGGGTGAAGAATTTGTTTCCTTCTTTGAGGCATCTGCAATGGAATTGCTGTTGATAAGAAGGGTTCCGTTCAGCAAAACCAATCAATGTATTATGTGATTTATCCTGTGGAATTCTCCAAATGATCTTGATATTTATATTACTAACAGGTTGGGTTAGAATGAAACATTTCCAAACAAAATCTTTATTTGAAGCTGCCAAATAAAAAGTGTAGGAATGAGGCAATTCTAGGAATGTAGGAATGCTAGATTTTCACCACTTAGTGTTATAAAAGTAAAACCATCTACTTATTCCAGGAAATTTTTAGCCTTGCACCTCTACACATGTGTGTGGGGGTGTGCATTGCTCCGAGGTTTCCAACACTAGGAGTATGCTATAGAAAAAAATGCCTGTTTATGAACTCAGACATTGATGGTGTGTGTGCAAATGATACGGTAACACATAAACCTGCAGCCAACCCATGGGGCACTTCCTGGAATTTTAAGTACTCCTTGGATAGCCATGGACTCAATTTAAATGTACACAGTGCACTTTCGCAAAGGTGCATGGGTGTGCTTCTGTGTGCAGCTGACATTTGGACTGGGACCTATCATCCTCTGTCGGATTTTTGCAAGATCGTGATTTGATGAACAGGGGGGCAATGGACCCTCTTAATTTTTGTGGTGAAGATGAGTGAATTTCTGTTTGTTAAGTATGTCTGCTTAGACAATTTTGGCAGTATATTTTGTATGTTCCTTACCTTAAGTCTTTCAAGCAAAAAAAAAAAAAAAATAATTGAACACATGTTTAATAGAGGAAAGCAGTAATAGCTTTTCAGATATCCTCTGTGAAGACATTTCAAATATAAGGGATCTATTGGGTGAAAATGTGAAGATAGTTTTCGGGATAAGAAAACTCATGAATAGTGTCAAAGATGGTTTTTCTGCCAAAACAAAGTGAATTAGAAAGCTGCCTACAAAACAGAGTAAGTGAAACAAGTCAGAGACACGGAGGGGAACAGAAAAAAGAAGTTTCTCTTTTATGCACAGGAGAGATTCGGAGTGTGAAGTCCCAAATTTCAAACCAGCAGAATGTTTGTCCAAGCAGGCAGTGAGGTAAACACTTAAGAAAGCCACACAATGTGGAAGATATGCAGACTTTCACTTTCTACAAATCAACAAATCTTCAGGTGTTTGGACAGTCAACAGTTATCTTTGTGTTCAGTCTGCTCAAGTTTAGAAAATGCATAGAAATATGTCTATTTGGCTGAAAAGACAAAACAAAACAATTTTTTTACATCAAAAATGGGGGTTTGCACATAATTTGACCTCTTGACGATCTTCTGCACACGAGTGTATTTCAGTAACAACTCGCTCATAATGTATCTTTCTTTCTTTAAACAAGAATGTCCAATTTTTCTCTCCAGGAAAGTTCACATTACAAAGACCACCTTAGAGTGCCTAAATGGGGACTACGAGGTAGAACCAGGATATGGTCATGAAAGGAACAGTTTCTTGAAGAAGCATAATATTGAAACATATTTTATTGTGCCATCCCATCGTAGGAAGGTAAGCTCCACAAATTCTAGCTTGTTCTGTGATATGTTTTCATAATTTAACAAATGTTCTGTGATATTCTGAAAGCAGAGGCAATACTGGTATTTCTGATCTCTAAAAGCTCTTCAAACACTCCTGAAATTAGATCTTTTGGTTTTGACTGGGACAGGAATGCTAAAAAAGCTAACCTTGAGGATTACACAGAGAAGATGTTCAGTTTATTTTTGAAGTTTAAAAATAGAACATTTTTTCCCTTTATGCCCCAAAAAAGAAAACTGTTGTTTTATTCAGATTCTGTAATCGTTCTATAAGAAATTATATGATATGTTACTCTAAAAATTTAATTCACTCTTCCCTTCCTTCTCCCTTGAAAAGAGTGTTTCAGAATATTAATGCGCACAGCTTGGCTATTTTTCTTCTAGTTTTCTTTACTCTTTCATTCCCATATTCCCATGCCATTTTGCTCATGCTCTCCTATCCCTTTCTATAACCACTTGTGATACTGGTGGCTCCTTTACTGGGCCTGGAGGATTCTCCAATGAATAGACACAGAAAAAATAGTATTTATAGACATGTCATGCCCACAGTGGAAAAGTTAGTGAAATTAATTCAGCAGTGATTGAAGTAACATGCCCTGGAAGTCTGGAAAAGCTGTCGTGTTGCCAAGCTGTACAACACAAGCCCTTTTACCCAGGTCAGAGGAAGAGGCTACAGTCAACCATCCTGCTTTCGAATCTATATACCACTGTACCATGGATCAGGTATTTATGCTGAAGTTGAGTAAATTTGCTGACATTATTGCAACAAAAAATATATTCTCTGTCCAAAACACGCATGTTTTTTTTCTCCTGCTACATTGAGCTGCTCATGACAAATTCAATGTTTTCCTTGCTTGCTCTGCTACCTCAGACTCCCACAATGATTTTGGTCATCCCTTTCTTATCTTAGTTGCCCTTCCCTCCAAATTTTCTCAAGCTCCCCTCTCCCTTCAGCTTCTTCCTTTTGTCAGATCCCTGGCAATGTACTGGTGAAAGAGTAAGTCAGCAGTGTTGTTGAGGGACAATAACGTTTTCTGCTCTTTTCTTGGTTTTGGTGGAGAACAGAAAATGGAAAGTGTGGAAAGAATAAGGTAAGAGAAGACTTTAGCTTATTTGAGCAGGAACTTCATTTCTTAGATGTTTCTTGGGATTTAGCCACCCCTGATGGAGATGGATGTGACTTCTCGTTCTAACCAGATTTTCAGGATAAGGAGAACAGGGGCTCAGCAACACAATGGTAATGTCTTGAGTCTCAGCTTGCAGTGAAAGCAGTGACAGTGGTTTTCCAACAGGTTCATTCATAGTCACACCTTTCTTCCTTAACCAGTTACTGAGTTTAGGGCAGCCTTTTGTTCAACTACAAAAAGGAGTCTTGAAAGTCCATATTCATCATTTAAACACATTTAGTCTGTTCCAACCTTTTCCACATCAAATGCGGCTTCTCTTAGAAGCTATCTGCCATAACGTGTTTACAGGCCAAGAGGAACTTTACTGCTCTTTATCTCAGCCAGACAACTTAGGATACACACTTTTGCACCCTTCTCTCTGAGATTCTGCCCAAACAAGTTTCACTCAGGAATTTGACCTTTAAAGGGAAATTTATAATATCCAATTCTGAAATTAAGTATGAAAACAATACAGACAAGTTTTTTTAAAGCGATGTCAAAATTCCGTGCTTGAGGGTGTTAGCCAACTTGTGTTTGACAAAAATGTAATCAGGGAAAAACAGGTCATCTTGAATTCCTTGCCTGCAGTCAGTTTCTTGAATGCGATTACTCAGAGAGTTTTTATGGAAATGTTGGGAGTCCAGTCACCAGGAGACTTTGATTCTGGAAGTGAAAACTCCTGTTATTTTATCCCAAAAAGGCTGCTGCAAGGGTATTTTCTTATGCACTTCCTCTAAAGCATCATTATTAGAGAGATGGAGTGTTATCATCTGCTGTGAAAATCATGCAATCTCACGTTTTGTTCTTCTGCTGATATATGTGATTAGATTTGGTTTTAGGTAGACTGAAAGAAAACAGGTGGAAAAACAGTGGACTAGATTCTGTTTTGGCAGTCAGTGAGAGATTTTTCTGGTGGCTTTCCTGAAACCAGAATCACTCCCAATAAAGAAGAAAACGTAAGGGGAGAGTTTAGTTAAGGTAGGTGTGTTTCTTATTGCTGCTAGATTTGTTTGTCTTGGTTTTCTGCTGTTTTTACTCCTACAGCATTATGTATAATTTCATTTTCTATGTTGTTATGTATCAGGTTTCATTTCACATTGAGAAGAGAAATAGCTGAATTTCAGGAAACTGTTGGTAGCTTTGTGCACGGGGACAAGTAGAGAGAAACGGGGATAAGCAGGGCTGTAACATAGAGAAACTGTATTGTGTCAACTCCACAGCTTAAATCAGTGATTGAGGAACAGAAACTTGACATTCACATGTTAAAGTAAACCAGGTCAATGCATGTTTAATGTGCAAGGATGAGAGTCTACTACTGTGTGAGCACACATTTCTTCATCTTCGCAAGATTGCTGAGAAACTACTGGTGACTGCTGAGAAACGACTGATTGGTTTGTCATCAGCTACATAAACCAAATGCCATCCTACCCATTGGTGTCACTGATGGGTTTGTGGAAGTGGCAGATGCTGCAGTACGGCTTGGCTAATGACATTAGCTGTCCAGCATGCATCAATGGTGTGTCAGCCAAACTGGCAGAAAGAAACAGTTCATGAATTTTACTGGTATTGACTGGCTTCTCCACTGGGCTTGCAGATCAATCAGCATGCCACTTTGCTGTTTGTCACAGTACATCACAGCCATCCCCAGTCTTCATATCGTTGCATACTGATCATTGGACCATGAGCTACCTAACAGTATATTTACCTTCAAAATAAACACCTGCTGTCCCCTCTTACATTCACTCTCTCAATTCAGCCATTAACTCTTCAGAGACATAGAAACAGAAGGCTACCCAAGAAGGACAAACAAGGAGAAGTTTCTTTAGGTGAATTCAGGTATCTGCTGGTTTAATATTGTATTCCTTCCTCTGGAACCTCAGTAGCTGAAATGCAGACACATTTTTTATTCTTTATGCATCATCTCTGACATTAATATGAACTGACTTTAGCAGGTATGGTGCCAAGAGGAATGGAAATCAATGTTATGAGCAACAGATGGCCAAGAATCTGTTGCATTTTAAAGGTAAATAGGCCCAGTTAGATCTTCTAAAATTTTTATTTATTTATTTAGAAGACACATACCCCGCATACTTCCATATTTGGTCTGACAGGAAGATCTTTCATCACAAATATCACCCAAGCCAAGAATGAGAATATCAGTGTAAGACTACTTGTTCAAGTACCAGTTACATTTTAAACGTGAGCAAATTATAAAAGACTCCAATTTTTTTAGTCCTTTATTGAATCAGCTAACAACCACAATTTTGTGATTTGATCTGTTTGCTAGTTTGGTGTATAATCTAATATGTGAGAGAGTCCTTCTAAGTGGCCACTGATGGAATACTTTTCTTTCTGTTTTGTTACACTTTTTGTTTTGGTAGAGATTATATTAGTCTATTATTATTATTATTGTTATTATTATTAAGCAATAATTATGCATGTTTGACTAGATAACATTCAGCTTCTAAACATATTTAAATAATTCGTCTGATTTTCAAAGGCATACGTGATTTTTTTTAATTAAATTATTTTTTTTTGCTGGCCATCATTGTTAAAAACTTATGCATATATGTTTTTTAAATATAGTACATAATGTTATAAAGCCTGGACAAAGTTTCTAGTTCGGAAAAGGCCAGCACATTTCTTTTAAGTAAAGTTTAATTATGTCTTTATGATATTTTATATTGATACTAAAACTTACAGTAATGTAACCAGAATATTGCACTGAGACAAGATTTGGAAATTTCTAGCCACAAGTCTGTAACTAGCCACAAGTCTGACCACATACATGAATGTCTTGGACTTCTGAAATATGTCTGATCCAGTTAGAAAAGCAGATCTCTTTCTAATATATTAAATATTCACCAGATCCATACTCTATGCTTTAGACACATAGACGTTCTCTTAGTTTCAAAATGTCCTAGCTTTCTGAAGTATTGTAAGTATTACTGTATGTGGATGTTATTTCAGAACAAAAAAAAAAATCTAGGCAAGATCTGTTAATCTCAGTTCTTGTGAACTTTATAACGCTGCTTAGACCCAGCTAAATAACTTTTTCCGTTAATGATTCCCCCATAATCTACCTGACTAATCCTTTTCTGACTTTCAAACTATGCTTAAAATTCAATTTAAATATTTTTAATAGGGTGGATCTGGCTTTCATCAGAACTCTTTGTTCTTTCATTGTCAGCACTGATGTTAGTGAAAGCATCTTTGCCTCTGTTTTACAGCTGGCGTAGCTGCCTCCCAGAAGCACAGCGGAGGTAGTGAGCTTAGCTGGACTGTCTACTTCACTTCAATGGTTGCTCTAGAAAGTATGATTCTCCTGCAGTATAACACCTCCTAAGGTTTGGCCACAAACTCAGTGATAACCAGGTGGTTTTGTACTTGTGCTTACTTCTTTGTATTTGTTGCAGCAATTCACTCTCTGATGGTACCTCTCTAGTTTTGAAAAGGCTCATTAATTTCACCAGCTGAGAAAACAGCCCAGCACATAACCATTAAGTGAAATTCCCAAGGTACTTTTACAGATAGCCAAGCAGTGGTCAGAAGTAATCAAGTTTTTGTGAGGGGAAAGATTTCTTAGAATGTATTAGTTTTTAGATTTTGCATTTACAGAAGTGGGCCTGCCATCACTCATTGCCAGCTTAAGGGAACCTGCTTCACTGAGTAACATTGCTGGCTCTGGAGCTAAGGCAAAGACAAATAATTCCATAGACCATTAACAGCAAGTAATAGACCTGTGTCCAGGAAAGGAAGTAATAAAAATTATGAAAATCATAGGGAAACAGTATAGATACAACTTATAAATGATTCCTATATATTCATAAGTGTCTTGTGGATTTTACAGCATACCTCAAATATAATCAATAATTAGCTTCCAATAGGTTGCTAATCACCATCTGCAAAATTGCCACTAATATACTAGTGAGTTATTCACCAACTAACTGTGTATTCAAAGATGTTAGTTGTCTTTTATTTGTGGCAATGTAAATCACATGCTATCTATATCTACTGTTTGAATAGCACACAGTGACAGGCATTCATGAAAAGTCCATGAAAGTGAGTATCACATCTCTTCACCCTTTGGAAACTAGATGTTTCTCTGAAAAGGCCGACATTTCTCTTCACTACCTTACCATGTACATACAAAGCCATGTCAGCTAGTCTCAGAAAATCCTTTCTGTAGCTTGGACTTGTTCTGTTTCCTGAAGTCTCCAAGTAATGCTATGAGCATCCTGAAAATTCCAGGTGAAAGGGTCTAATATTTCTTTTTCTGAATTCTTGTTTAGTTATTGAGCCAGAAGGAAGTGGATGCTGGTTAGAGGTGTGATGCTCTGTCTCCAGCCTGGTTTGCTGTGCTGAATAATGCCCTAAACGTTCCAGTGCAGGTGGCTAGAATTTCAATTTTATTTTTGTCCAAAAGATTATTATAGCCAAACTAAAATACCAGCAGTCTATTTAAAAAAAGAATTTAAAGCAGTAGTTGAGGAAGGTGAGAGCATTTTTGTCAGTCTTGTGATTTCAGAAAAGTTCAGTTAAAAGCCTGAAGGTTCAAGAATCCTCTCAATAAGCAAACACAGCTCAGGAGCATCCTTTGGAAAATGCTATTTAAAATGCAAAAACTCTTGCAAATGACAGAAATATCTACAGCAATTATCTACGCTACACACCTGTGGCATAATTTATTGTGAACTGCAAGATGGATTTAACAGCTCGAAAGGTTGATCAGTTAATTTCTTTGACTCATTACCGAATAGCCAGAAATTCAGCAACCTGAGATTCATTCTAACTTGCATGACAATAGCTGCAAGAAAAGTGGCAAAGGCTGTCACATCACTTTCCTATGTTGTTACATCTAGCATAAACAGATGTGATTTTAAACTTCCTACGTTGCAGTTACAAGGAGTAACAGGAAAATAAACAAATTTCCTATCTCTCAGCTGCTTGAAAAAGCAGTGGGTTTTGCCTTGGAGTACAACATCCTCCTTTACTATTAATCAGCATAGCTTTGTGGCATGAAGCAGATGATCTATCTTCTATGTTAAAATAAATTAATAGGCTCCATATCTTTCTACCAAAGACCAACAGGTTTTGTCTGATTATGTCTTTCCTATGGATGATTTGTTTGTTTTTTTCCCCAGCGTGGAATGAACTTTATGCAATATAGCACAGAGAAAACAACATATATTTGTGCTTTGTGAGATACATACTAACTATTTGTGCTTGCCTTTTGACTTTATTGGTGAATCCCTTTTACCTGGGAATCATTCTTAGCATGTTCCACAAGTATAATCACTCATGTACACTCTTGAGATGCTTTCTATCATGTTTTAATAATACTTTCATCTAACTTTTTAAAGTGAAGCAATTTGAGGTATATAATCCATGTATTACTAGGATTTTTGATAGCAGGTTGTTGGATTTTGTCTGACCTGATTAAAAGATGTCATCTTGGCATCATCATGTGAACCATAACAAAAGAAAAAGAAGGCTACAGAAGGAAAAAAGTAAACTGAGTGAAACAATAGGTGTAAAATTACTGCACTTAATTCTTTTTAATTTTTTATTTCCATTCAAATTGAAGTTCCATCTATATTTGTAGGACATTTCCTTCTCTGCAAAGTTAATTTGACTTAATCATTCTGCTTAGGTCTATGCAAACATGCCACACTGTTCTCAGATTCTTATTTTTCTTCCAAACCTGTAATATTTGTGTTTTTCACAGAGCACTTACAGCACAGTAAATCCATCCATATGGCTAGCAGCTCCCTAGGATTTTTTTGCATCTGACTCTTCTAAAAATGTCCAGTCCGTTTTGGCTCAAGAAAGTTTTCATGGTGATTGTAAGTTGTCAGCTTTCTTGACAGCATTCTAAGGATATTTTTACTCCAGTGCCAAGCCCTTATGGAGTGCTACAGCTCTGTCTCATAAAGTAGTAATAGAAGAAGAGTGCTTTACAGTTAATGCAGGGCATGTGAAAACTTTTCCAACTACTCAGACAAACTCTTTCCTTTGCTAGCACACAGCAAGCAAAAATGTGTTTGACGAAATTGTTCTAATTTGAAATGCCCCAAGTTAGGAATCTGAGTCCATAGCTGGGCACACACTGCTGATTTCTGCTTTCAAATTGACGACTACCTGCAGCTACCGCTGCTGCCATGCCTAGAAGAGTCCAGGGTGGTCTTTGCTCTCAGTGGCTGACAGCTCCTACCAAGGGACTTAACTAGAGATCTGAATGCATAACTTGGGCGTTTCAGGCTTTAACACCTCAGATATACCTTAGCAGATCTGATTTAACAGATACACATATAGCCTTTTGATGGAAGCTCTAGCTTGCATCTGGACAGGGGCAGATCTGTGCCTGAGACTTTGCATTGCACAAGTTATTGGAACATACACACCCTGACACTGGCAGTAGACTGCTTGTGTTACCATCCAGCAAACACAGACAGAGGAATGATGCTTGTGTTGCAGAGTGTGTTGCTCTACATCTTCAGGATTGTTTCTGCAGTTGCTGTGAAGCTGCTTGTGCATCATCGTCAATGTGACAGCCTGCAGCTTGGGCTGTCAGCAATGGTAGAATGAGTTATGTGCTCTAACATCGTTCTTCCTCTCTTCTTTTTCTTCCTTCAGAAACGTACAAACTGCAGAAGGGAGAACCGTAGGGCACTGATATAAGATTGGTCTCCTAAAGATTGTTTTAGTCTTCACAGCCGCTAAAAACTTTTTCTACATCTGTGTCAAGAAAGTGGCCATGCCATTCTGAGTGTTAAGAGTTTATCTTAGAAGCTGTATTATTTACTGGTAAAAATCACTAATATACTTCCTTGACAGACAGCTGAGGTGTGATAAGCAAAATGTATCATAAGGGCAGTAGAAAAGGATGGAAAATCAAATGCCTGATGATTTTAATTGTAAGAAGAAAAAAATCAGATAAGATGTGTTCATCTATCTCAGGACAAAATAGCTTTCAGATAGAAGTGGAACAAACACTACTATCAAGAAGCACAGTCCTGCCTGCCGGAAGATAGAGAGACATAGTGCTACAGCATTTATGGTTGCTGTAAACATGTTTCCAATGTCATTAGTATCTTCTTTCCCATGACATTTTAAGCACTGCAGTTGAATACAGTCAGGGGAACAACAGTCTGGTGCTGTTTCTGAGAATCCTAGATAAGCACCAGTGAATCCCTTACCAGAGTATTACATGAGATGCAAACACTGAGGTGTTTTCCCAGAATTTTAATCAGTGCTTGTTTGTTCTCTGCATACTTAAAGACAGTCACAAAGCTGTAGATAGTCTGGCTGCTTTCAGAGTGCTCTATTAGAAAATCCCAGCTCTTAACCTTATTTGCCAGCTGTGTTGCAACAAATAACCAACCTTTCCTTATTATGAAGCAAATGAACAGTGAACAGAATAGGAGATGATCCTGAGGGTCAAAAAGAAGTGTGAAAGTAAAATGCATTGACAAAAAGAGCTGGAATGAGAATGCTGCAGTCTAGCTTTCTTGTAATGCTGGCCTGGAGCAAGTTCAGAGAAAAGGCAGAGTGGAAGAAATTGGGGTTGTTTTTTTTTTGTTTTGGTTTGGTTTTTTTAAGTCCATTTTAGCAGACTGTACTGCATTTCTTGCCTTTATCAGAGTCTTACAGCAGAAGCTGAGATTACTTGAATATTCCTCTCAGTTCACGGTGTCAAGAGTGTGGTTCTCATGTAAAAGTAATAACAAAAAAAGGGACATGATTTGTGAAATGAAAGTGGGAGAGAATTCCTTTGATTGTGTTTTTTATATTATGTATATATAATAGTAGAATGGAAAATCATCAGTCCCGGTGCAGAATCTGTTTGTCCTGAAACCATTAGATTAAAAAAAAAACAAACAACAACACCAAAAAAACCCCAGAAGAGCTATATATAAAATCATACATGATCTGAGAACTGCCAGTGTGCCCTACTTGTGTGTATTGCAATGTCCTTTGAATGGTTGGGTTCTAGGCCAACCATGAGGAATAGTAGCTATATGCGTTCCACACATTTTCATAGCATCGCACAATAGCTGAATTTGGATGGGGCCTTTGGAGGTCATGTGGTCGAGCTCCCTCCTCATGCAGGACCAGCTTTGCAGTTAGAACCACTTTTGAAATTGCAGGTTGCTCAGGGCAACTCCTCTGAGTGAGTTCGGAGTGTTTCCCTGGCTAGACATTCAGCAGCCTCTCCAGGCAGCCTGCTCCAGCTCATGATCATATTCACAATTAAAACTTCTGTTCTTTGTATCAAATATAATTTTCCCTTGGTCCAGCCTATGTTCATTGCCTATAATGCTTTTTCTGAGCATTTTTGGCATGAGTCTGGCTCTGCCTTCTCTCTGACTACTACTACGGTCAATCTGTAAACATCTGTGTATTTCCCTTTTATCTCTGGATCTTAAAAAAAAAAAAAAAAAGCAGCAAAATGCAAAACTGGAGGGAGTTTCAAGAAAGTTGTTCATTTCTGTTTTATCAAAAGGTTGATAGGGAGACTGAGTACTTCTAGAGGAATCATGGCTATGTTAGGAAAATTTGTAAGTGGAATACCTGTCCAAAAAGTATGTTTTAGCTGTTGGGAATGGTAGTTTAAAAGCTGATCATATCTGCCATACTCAAGCCTAACAACTATCAACTTGGTGTCCTTAGGATACCTAAAGGATGATTAGTATGTGAATATTCTTGTACAGTATCTTGTATGTGGTTATTGCAATATGGCGGTAAGTCTTCTGCCAGAAAGCCCTCAAAAGAAAGGGTTCATATTGGGAATCTCTTCATGGAGACTTTTGTTAAGCTATCACTTATACAAGTGATTACACGCTAGATGCACTACTGTCCTCTCAGATTCCAGCTGATGACCGTGCAGTACAGTACTGGTGGTGTTAGCTGGCTTCAGTCGGCCTTTTAGTGCACAATAAAGCACATGTGCATATCTAGGCCCCTTTCCACATTTGAAACGTCTCATGTTCATAACATAGCCATCTGCTAATAAAAAATGTGCAAATATTTATACACAAGTAATTTTTGTGTTTCGTAGCCATAGAGTAACTGACTAAATAGAGTATTGGTAGATCGATAGGACATCAATAGGAGTCTCCAGAAAATGCAAGTGCATAGATGTATGTGTTAAACAGCATAGCAAACCAATACCTGAGATACTACTGAGAATGTAAGCAGTGTCATTTGCCCTGTCCCTCTAAATTTAGGTACCCATGAAAACATGCATTAAACTAATGCTTCCAGTTTACTTCCGTCTTCATTCCTTGATCATTGAAGTAATGATGTAAACTGCTTTAGTAAACCATAGTATTGTGAAGACTGGACAGCAAATCCTCAGTGCCATTTGTAGGTTTTAGAGCATTTGAATAAAGTTTTTGGAGTATAATTTGCTCTGTATTTTGTACCTAGGAACACTGGGACCAAATCCTTTGTGCTTCTTTATTTTGCTGTTCCAGAAAATATTAATTCTATAAGCTTAAATTCCTGTACTTTTGTGGCATGGGGTCCTTCCACATTTCCCATGAACACTGCTTTACACATTCCACATGCCAGAAGTGTGGATAAGATTGGTATAAATACTGAGGGTAGAATAAAGGATCACTCTTATTCTGATCTGTGAAAACATCTGAACATGTGCTAGGGGTTTACTAAAGTCAAGAAGAGTGAAATACATTCTTAAAAATTAACCAAGAAAATATTTATCCTTGCTAAACTTGGAGCTCCATGGTAAAAGGAATAGATTATACACAACTCTTTGAGAATATTTCTCTGTGATATAACACTTCTTGCTTTGAAGAAATAAGATGTAAGATATAAGCCCAGTGCCTCACAGCCTCCTTTTAGGACATATATAAAAGTGTATCTTTAAAGCAAAATCTATCCTCTTCTTATTTTAATGGGCTTTCCAGTGACTGAAGTAACAAAATGAGGAAATAAGAAAAAGGCTGAAATTATATTTTTTAACATCAATTTGTAAAAATGCTAATTTCCTCCTTATTTTTTCCTGTATTTTTCTAGAGTTTATTTTAAGGTAAAAGAAATACAAATATTGCCTCTTTTATGAGTTTGTCATTAATACACTTTTTTTTATAGTCTACATTTCTACATAGAAAACAGTTCCGAAAATGTTAAGTATGTATTTAAATACTGTCTGTTCAATAGATACTTTATGTCTGAGGTTAAAAAAAGATGGAGTAATCTTCATCTGCAAATATATGATGTTTATCAAAATGCATTGCTTCTCGATTAGAATATTGCTTTGTTCTGACCACTAGATGGTGTAAATGTCTGCATGTATGCATGTCTGCATGGGAATATAATGATACAGTTATAAATATTATTTTTCTGACCAACAGATATTTCCTGGACTGATTCTCTCAGACATTAAGCCTGCCAAAAGGATGAAGTTCAAGACAGTCTGCTACCTGCTTGTTCAGCTCATGCACTGTCGTAAGATGTTCAAAGCAGAGATCCCTTTCTCCAATGTCATGACATGTGAGGATGATGATAAGGTAATCCATGTGGGGGTCTTTGGGCATTGGTTCCAGGGCCGCATCAAGCAAACCTGCTCTGAGAACATATGGAATGACCTGACCAACAGATAGAGGAGTTTCTGGTGTTCCTGCTGGAGCCAGAGCTATCTAAAGCCCACAGCCTTGTCCCAGTAAAGACAATTATAACAGGCCTATAATTTGAAGCTCCTCTTGAACAAGGAGGCCTATGTGGCTTCTATTAAGGGCTTCCTTCACAGGAAGTTTCTGAGTTTCTGAGGCTTCTCTGCCAAGAGCTGTTCCTCCACATCATGAATCCATCACAGTCTGAAGCTGACGGCAGAAAATGCAAAATAACAGAATAATTTTGTATCTCTAGATGATTCTCTAAAAAATGAAAGGCAACTGATTAGCCAAAAAACCTTAGTCCCTAATAGAAATCCTAAATACAAAGGTCCCTAATACAACTATGAATACTGATTTCTTGAATGGCTTGTAAGGCCATAACTCAAAATTGCTTTACATAGTAGTAGCCTGGTTTAATTCCTTTTCTGTGTGTGGATCTACCCAGAAATTGATGGAGAAACACACTTTTGAAGAGTTGCTCATTCCATTTTCATTGCCAGCAGGTGGCAATATTACATAGGTCACTCCACCAGCACTCCAAGGCAGGGCATGTTTGCATTGGAATAAGTATTTCATCTTGACTGATTGCTCCACCTTTTTTTTTTTTTTAAATAATATACTTTTATTGAAGATTCAGCCTAAATCTCACTTTCAGAAAACATTCTAACTTTTATATTTTGGATTTTACACGTGCTTGTGTTTCTTCTGCAGGAAAAGGGGAGAAAAGTCTGTTAGCTCATTTAGGAAGGTAGAAGACTAAGGTGAAGACTATCAGAAACTCCAGATTTGATTTTTAAATTGGCCATGTACAAGGCCTTCCAATTGTGAATTAGTACTGTTCTTTGAATATTTAAAAAAAAGTAACTCACACATTCTTTGCAGCATATGCAATACTTGACAATGTGTCTTGTGTATATATATGTATAAATATGGTAGTATACACAGAAAATCCCAATATGGGGTTGCTAGGGATCTGATGAAAATTTTCTCATGTCAAAACATTTGCAGTGAAGTTCTGCAATGCTGTCTTTAACGGAACCAGTTGTTCTGAGCTTTTGTATCTAATACATAACATTTATCGAGGAGCATGATACATGATTTTCAGAGATATCACTCCTCAAATCATGTAAAACAAGCTATGGCTATAAAGGCTTTGAAGCCAGTACATTACTGTAGCATGTATTTATTTATTTAATTTCTGAGAAATATAAATACTGGATCTTAGTCACATATACGACATAATGTAAGTCTACTGTGTGCAACAATAGAGATAAAAATAAGAGACCTAGTGAAAATAATTATCTGTATAGCAGCAGCTATTTGGGTTAAGCACAGTAACTTTAACCATATTTCAAAATGGCAGAATAGATAATATAATTTATTCCATATATCAGAATAACTCCCATCATCTACCCTCAGTCCAGATTTTAAAGCAAAGAAGCATGCTGATTATTATGCTGTAGCCTTAAATTTGGATTATAAAAAATCCCCAAAGAGGTACTTACTGCTAACATAAGCTAACTAAATGTTGTTTATCTTTATGAAAAGCAAAATTGTATATTCCTGACAATATTTTTAAAAGCACTCAGTTTCCCTACAAACTTGTGGGACAAATGTTTTCTGCAAGACAACAACTATATCTCTGTTTAGAAACATTTAGAACAGTAGTTTGGCTGGCAATTTAAGATTTCTATTATGGCTAACAGAACCCAGAAAATCGGATTTGAAAGCTCTAATCCATGTATGTCCACAAGATTATTTTTCATGTTGAAACAATCAGTTCTTACACCACAGACAAAAAGTAATGGGATCTGATTGACTGAAGAAAAACATTTGAAGTAGCCTCATAATTGTTTGATGGTGGTATAACCTGCTCTCTACATATAAAGCAAGCAAAACAGGACTTAGAAAGTTATTTTATCTTTGCTAAGATCCATTCTTCTTTTCAATCGGAAAACTAAGGTATTAGGAGCAGTTAACCCTTCCCATTGCTCATAAATATTCGGGTGTAATATACACATAACATAAACTATGTAAGCTAGTGAACTGCTGTAGTCCACTGTTTGTTCACTGATGAGGATCTCATGACAACTACTTCTTCTGGAATAAGACAGGAAACTGCCATTACTGCAGAATTACTTAAATAGCGATCGCCACCTCTTTTTACCATCCGGTTTAAAAGTATATTTTGTAGTATGTCCTTTAAATAGTGGGCTATTAAGTACTGACTGCTCTGAAGAGAGAATTTTTGTATGCTTTTGTAACAGCTTTCTGACAGACTATATTGGTTATATCCTGAGCCAACGTTGTCCTTATCCCTGAGCAGACTTGTCATTTCATAATGTTTTGAATTGTCTTTCAACTCTGCAGATGTTAGGTAAAAAAAGCATTCCTTTAGCTGGATAAAAAGAGTACCACTTGCCTGAGCTTGGTTGTCAAAACTCTTCTGAGAAGTAAGGCTTGACCCCTTTTGAGGTGAGAAGGATGTTCAGTTGACGTCTTTCTCTTCCTGCCTCAATGTCACCATTAGGTGACTGTTTTTTCTTTTGCAAGATTGGCCTACATCTTTCTCACTCTATGTTTAAAAAATGCTGCATCTACAAGAGCATTTTGTGAAGGCCCTGATCATTTCAGTGTGCTGGGGCATGAGCAGTTATGCTAGTGCAGATCTAGCTGTAATGGTTTAGATTGCAGTGCCCTCAACTGAAGGTTACTGTCACTGTGGCTGAGATGCTGCTCACCATCTTCAAAGTGCTCTCTGTGAAAAGTGAGACAGATTGTCTAAAATCCCTTTCAGATACACTTTGTGATAAATCTTTTGCACTGAAAAGGACTAAGAGGGATCATCTTGTCAGTTGTGCTATCTCAGCCATGGAAGAATTAACCCCAGTGAGGCACAGATTAGCTCTGATAATTTATTGGACCGCTCCATCTGGATCTGCAAGTGCACTTAAGGCATACCCAAGAGATCTTAACAAGAGAGCTGCTTGGGTGAGTTAAAGATAGGAACACTTGTGATTTCAGACCCTCTGAAGTCACATATGGTCACTGTGTAAGAGGTTAAGGGAAATTATCTTTTCAAAATGTATATTGTTACCTAAACAGTCTTGGACAGTAGGACTTTTCTTGTATCATGAAAAGCTGGTTATCTTATCTTCAAGATATCCAGGCTCTGTGTCTTCCATCAAGAAAAAAATTCTAATTATTTTTCTAGGTAGAGTCATATTGGTTGGGATCAAACTGATGATTTACTCAGAGGCAGAGAAGTGTCAGGGCAGTACATGAAGACAATTTCTGCAGATGAGGACTGAAATCCTGGAATATAGTGGGGGTTTTCTCATTGATTTTAATGAGATTACAATTCCAGCTAAGGAGATTTTAAAAGATGGCAATCACGCGGAGATAAAATCTCTGTCTTTTGTAGTTGCGCTGAATTCTTCATCCTGGCTGTGAGCTTGGGATAATATGAACAGCAATAAAAAATGTCAATGTTAATAATATCTGTGCTTCTTTCTTCATCTGTGCTACAGAGGAGAGCATTAAGGACAGCCTCTGAAAAACTCAGGAACCGTTCCTCTTTTTCTACTAATGTTGTATACAACACACCAGGAACTCGAGTAAACAGATACATCAGCCGTTTGATAGAGGCCCGGCAAACTGAGTCTGAGATGGCTGACTTGAACTTCATTACCCTGAAGTATAAGCAAATTGAGCGTGAAAATAAAGTAAGGAGGGTTTTAATTATTTTTACTGATTTCATTGACCATGAGCCAGCTAGCATTGGGGGTTTTGTTTGTTTTTAGACAATATTTAAATTCTACTTAGTATCTTTAAATATTCCTCTGGACTGTCTCTCAGTTAAGAGGGAGACATTATCCCCACCTTCTAGGGAAGCACTTGGAGGGGACAAAAAGAAAAATCAGTATCTTGCTACTCATCAAGATCCTCCCCCATAGAGTTACATATCCTGTGTTTTGGCCTCCCTTTCGCTTCTCCAAACTCCCTGACCTGCATCACCTGTTTGACGCTGTCCTGTGGCAATGTGTCTGCCTACTGACTTACCTGCTCTGGAGAAGCGTTAATGATGGGAGGATGCTTCCCTCTGCATATGTAGCCTGCTAAGTAGAAAACCCAGAAAACCTAGAAAATATTAAAAAATCTTAAATCTCTGGGCAGTAGCATTTATTTTTCCACTGTAAGTCACTTCGTAGTCTAAGATTTCATGTCACTACTGTTTCAAGTCAGGTAGATGTGTGCCACATTGGACTCAATTTCTTTAAGGTTTTGAGCATTAACTTTGATTTCAAGTTTCCACAGTGATGTATTATTTAATTGTAATTGGTTTCTTTCAAAATAAGAAAGTCTTTTGGTGTAAATGAGATTGAAATTTGAATCTTTCTGAGAAAACACTGTTGTATGTATTATTCTGTTGTAAGGATGGTGGCTTAGTGGAATCAGGGACAGTAACTGCTCAAAACTGAGACCATGTCTCTAATTAGCAGCTCCCTCCAACCCACCCATTACAGTACTGTCTTCAGCAGCTGAGGTGACAAGACTCCTTGAAGGCAGCACCCAGGTTTTTAGCCTTTTATTGTGATGAATAAGTGGAGAGGAGGGAGCACCACCTCCTTCTGGTTCAAAATGGCTGAATGCTTTTTTGCTCCGAAAGATAAACTTATCTCTGAGTGTAACCCAGATTTGACTAGTTACAGGGTGAAAACTAAACAGCTAGGCCAACAGGAGCAGCTGAAACAGAATCCCGTAAAGGAAAATGTTGTGTAGACTTGCCTCATCTGGGTTTTTTTTGTGTGAATTCAGCAATGATTATTTGTATGTTGGTAAAATGGGTAGAGGCTTGTTTTATTTTAGGCTATAGTTCTTACTGAGAATGAACAAGTGTGGGTGGTTGGGTGTGTATAAAGTGCTCACTGTCTTCATTTGTTCCTTTCTTTAACAGTACCACCAGCTTCAGGATGAATACTTCACCAGTGCTGTAGTTCTCTCACTAATTCTAGCTGCCTTATTTGGCCTTGTCTACCTTCTAATAATACCACAGTAAGTTTCTGTCTTTTTGCCATTATAATTCAAGTGGAACATCTTCAAACATCCTGCACAGGTCAAAACATTAATGTTATTTGAATGGGAATTAGCACCTGGGTCAGTATCTTCTCAAACAGGAGATTCTGTGGTATACTCTCAATCTAACTTTTATCTCTTCCATTTGTCCAATGGAGCCAAATTTTGCTATCTTATTTAAAACAATTTATTCCCTGTTTTCTTTCTTTTTTTTTTCTTTTTTTTTCTTTTTTTTTTCTTTTTTTTTTCTTTTTTTTTTTTTTTTTGGTAGAAGACAAAAACACTGAAATCTGCTAAACTTTTTTAAAGGTGTAATGTGCTACAGCTTTTTAAGGCTGTAGCTGCACTACAAACAGAGGTGTTGCAGCTTTTATTAAATGTGTTTGTGCTGGCTTTGGATGAGTTACTTCATGTATTGATAGTGACATAGATAGAACTATACAGAGCTTAACAGGAATTAAGAACTGAGGTATCCTTCCAGCTTTTCAAACCCAATTTATAGCCTGCATTTGAGGTATTTGGTATCAATACTATCAGTACACAAACTGCTTAGTGCATAGTTTGGCCATTTCCACATGAGTTGCAGTCAGACCTGGGCTGCACTAAAGCAGACGTAACCAAATACTTATGACGTATTTGGGAGGTGTCTGATGCCTATTGTTGAGTGATATAGTTTAATGATTATTTCTGATTTTGTCAATTCTATGTGAATGCTTACTAAATAAAATAATAATTAGACTTCACTTTCAAATCTAGGGGTTACAATAAGTAAATGTAATTGCGTTCAAGGTATAAAAATTGTTAGTAATAAGCTTTTTCAGATGAGAATATCAAAACATGCAAAATAAGCTTCACTCAATTTTACTAATTATTAGAATTTCTATAGGAATAGAACTGGCAACAGGATAATGTTTTTGAAAACCCCATTTTAAATTGTGGTCTTTTCTATTCACAAATGCCCAGTCAGAATAATACTTACACCTATATTGTTATTTCTAATTGAAAGTTTGAGAACCATCTTTTTTTACATCAATAAGAATAATCACTATTTAAATTTGTTATATAATACCTTTCATCTGAAGAATTCAAAGTCATTTACAAAAATCATCTAATTTCCAGACTAATGACCTCTGCTGACTAATTGGAGCATAGTTGAGAACTCTTTCACCTACTTCTGAAGTAAAGCCCAGCTGCAGTACATGGCAATTTAGAGCAAGGAGAGACAAAGAGTATTAGTGTAGTTGAAACTATAATGAATTTTCAAGAATCATATGTTATGATAGTTGGCAACCTTTCCAAAAAGTACTGTCATTTAAAAAACAGATGGACAGAGATTCAGTTTAAGCTCTGACCTGACACACACACAAGCACCAGCAGAAAATGACCACCAAAGGCCATGAAGGTGGACTGGTTCATCACTCGGTTAGTTAAAAAAGCCACCTACTGAAGGGTCTTAAGTTCTCTCTCCCAGTGTCTGTTTGTGGTGGCTTCATGCAACCAAATTACTAGCCTTCTCGTGCTCTTCCCTTGCTGTGACACAGAGCTAAAACTTTGGAAAATTTCCCCTCTCCACAGAACTTGGAGCTTTAAGTTGCTCTTTAGATTGCCAAAGTAATTATAAGTATGACAAGAGAATGCAAAAGCCAAGACAAGAAGTTTAATGTGTTACTATAATGGGAGAAGTGATAATAATGGTGTTTGACATGTATCACAATATTCCAAGGAGGAGGTTCAAAATCTAGAGACAAAAAAATGTTGTAAGAAAGCCAGTTGCTGCATAAATACACAGAAAGCAATGGGCTTGACATTCTCACAATTCCTATGATCATCTGAGCAAAACGGCTTCTCAGCTGAAGACATATTTTATATCCCCAGATGGAGTTGCTGAAAGTAAGGCTCTGTTTCTGTCAACCTAAGCTTTCCAATTATGGAGGCACACATGCAGCGTAGCCACTAAAAGCCCCGATGATGAACCTTTCTGATGTCTTATGCTGGGTTTATTTTTAAAAAACAATGTAGTCCTTTGTTACTGGTGCCAATCCAAATCTCTGTCAGGGTCCCACTCAGAACTAGTGTCAGTTGTTGGCTGTTGCTGCCTTAAAAGACGCTATTGCAATCATCCCCTGCATTTTTTTCTAGCATACTACCATCCTGAATACAAGTCAGTTCTCTAAAAGCACAGGACAGCCTGCTGTCTCTTAATACTTATGTTCAGAATCCACACTGACAGCATCTATAGTCACCTCCCCATTGTGGATATACATACTACACCACAGAATTTTCCCTGTTTGTGTATTGATGAGAATTGTTACATGAATTTGAAATCAAAGTCAGATACTGAGAAGAATTGCACTTTTCTACTGTTGGAAACTCTGTGTAAGCAATCTTTCCCCAGTGATGGTCAAGGGCATAGATACATGTACGCCTGCAGTCGTGACTCACATCTTCTAGACTGTCTGGGCTGTTCTCACAAGACTAGAAAATAAGGTGTGAAGATCATGATATGCCGCTGTCATATTGCCCTGGTTCCATGGCTGTCTTGGGGCCAGGCTGTCCCTCAGCATAAATCAAAGCACCAGCAGTGGTGGACTTATTTTTGCCAGCTTGCTCACAACCATAAGGTCCTGTTCCAATAACACAGGTTTTCTGAAGGAGGGAAATGCTTGGTTTCCACCCCTCTTCTCTTGAAGAACAAGCCTATTTTGAAAGATCAGGAGAGGGCAGATTAATAATTCAAAGAATTATTACAGCACCTTTGTGAAACCTAAGATTTTTCTGACCATAAGGAAGACTCAAAAGGAAGAAGTTTCTTTCTTTCATTAGAAGTGATCACAGCCTGGTTTGATTTTATTTGACTTGATAAGTGACTGAGTCGACTGACCTCTGATTTCTGAATCTTTGAGGAGAGATTACAAGGGAAAAGCATCTGGTAACTGTTACACAGCTGCCAAGGCTAAGTAATTGGGTTACACACTCCACTTATGAGAGTCATCATGCTGAATATTATGCATTAGCCTACAATTAGAAAGTGTCTCTCCTGCCACACTGTACAGTTGAATTTTTGAGGTTCTTTGGTCTCCTTGCTGAGGGCAAGTATATGGGCACCATATACAAGAGCATTTACTGATTTCTCGTTCTTGAGAGCAGTGCATTTCACTGTGAAATTTCCTCTGCGACAGTTAGTATTACAGCAAGAGTGAGGGCGAGATCCTTCATCATTCGTCCAAAATACAATTTCAGAAGGACCCCTGTGCTGTTTGTTCTCATCTGCTACTGAGTTGCATTGCTTTACTTCTATTGTGTTTTGATTCTAGGAGTACCGTAGTTCTTGTTCTCCTGGTGTTCTGCATATGCTTCCTAGTGGCTTGTATTATGTACCTACATGTCACACGAGTACAAGTAAGTGATTTAAGATTTTATGACTGTTCTTCCTTTCAGCAGCTATGCTTTGTTTGTCCTTTGGAATATGAAGCCATCAGTGCATATTTTACAGATTCATAGAGTCTGAAATCTGTGTGCTTTTCAAGTTCATTGCAGAGTAATGTATTAGGCACTTCAAAACCAAAGATGGTTCATCTGAAAGCAGACTTTTTACATGAGTAATTGTTACAGCAGTGTAGCATTCAGTGCCATTAACGCTTTTTTGTCTTTTTTGCTACATCTTCCCTGAACACCTACCACTAGCTACTGAATCATTCCAGTGTTCAGATAAACAGCTGCTTTAACCTGACTTTTTCTCCTTTCTGACTACAGAGCACACTAGTTCTCCCTTCCATTCTGACCAGTGTCTGGGTGTAAAGTCCTGCTAACTTCCCCTCTGTTTTCAAAACTTTTCCTGCCAAAGCAGCAGCTGTTTTGATGGTAAAGCACAATGTTTTGTACACGCAACACTTGACCTTTTCAAAACTTTTAGTAATGCTTAATTCTCCTGCATTACATTTTCACAACGGTAATGATGCAGAAGGACATGTGGTTGTTGTAGGAGAGAACTATCTCTGCCAGATCACAATAAAGCATCTACAGACTAATTTTCTGATGAAAGAAATCTGTAGTGGCTTAAGCTAAATTTAGTCTTTTCAGACAAATATCAGGAGAAAACACCTACACAGTAAATTTGCTTTGCTGATTAGCACACACTAATTTTCAGTTAAGAAAAAATGCCCTTTGGCAGGAGAAAAGTAATTGTTTTCATGAAAACATAAATAGCATATTAGCAGAGTATCTGGTACAGAGCAGATCTGTATTTATAAACTTACACAATTATTTGGGAGTAATTTTGATGATTTCTTGTTTCATAAAGGCACAGTAGTTTATCATCTGTTGTTCTGTCTATGGACAGTAGAAAGACAGATGAAGTTTGTAGGAAATTGCTCCTTTTTATGCCATTTCCCTGGGGCTAGTGCAAACTTAAGATTTGTTCCAGCTGTTTTGGCAGTCAACAGAATATGAATGTATTCCAGGTTTCTCTAGAGGTTCAGTATCTTACAGGACCAAATCCAGCACTAGAAAAATAAAGAGATACAAAACCTCAGAATATCACAGTTTGAAATTTTGTGGTGACAATTTTTCTTATATAATAAATAAAAGATAATGAATATGCTATGTATATTGAATACAGAACTGTAAACTGGTCCTTCCCCTGTTTTAATCAATCTTCTGGCACTTACTTGCTGTTTTACACTGGACAAGTGTCTTAACTTCTCCATGCTTTAGCATCAAATGCGTCACTCATAAAACCACTATAATAATGTTTTACTGTACGTTACAAAGCATTTTGGTGATCTGACAGTACCTCTTTCATTAATAAAAATTCCACAAATCAAAGAAAACAAAGAAAATGAAGCCCAAAAATTTATGCTATCATAAAAGAGCAGATCCAATCTTGGAATGACCAAAAGTCAGAAGTTTCAATCTTTTAAGTGTCAGTCAGAGTTTTAATTCAGACATGTCTCATACCTTACCTTTTAAAGGTTTCTTTTCCTTTTTAACCCAGTAGCCTAGCATGTCAACATTTAGTACATATACATACCACACACAAAAATAAAAAGTCTATGCAATGTGTCTTTGAATCTGCATTTTGCTTTGTCACTATTAACCATGGAGCATTATCTCTGAACTATGTGGATTTTCTCTTTAACAAGCAGTAGATAACTTATTTGGTTGCAAGCTGAATTAATAGAATATATATCTATTTCCTTCTAACAAAATTATTATTTTGGTTTGCATTTATATGGATGAATACACACATGTTCCACCTCATGTGTGCTTAGGATTTTGGTCTAGTTGAGCGGACAACTTGATGAGTAAAAACCCATCTGGATGATCATATTCAGAGCATAGCAGCTTATGGTCGTACTGTACCTGGAAGCCAATAAAAAGTGGGGTATCACAAGAGTTTATCCTGGGACCTGTCCTATTAAACATTTTTATCAATGACCTGGAGAAGAACGTGGAGTATACTCATGTCAAGATTTCAGGTGACTCCAGTTTCAGGGTAGCAGCCAATACGCTGGCAGGTTGACCATTGAGTGGGACTGAGATAGGTTGGCAGAATGGGCCAACAGGAACCTTATGAAATACAGCATGGATAAATGCAAAGTCCAAGCCCTGAGAAGGAGCAACCCTGTGCAATGACACAGGCTAAGGACTGACTAGCTCTGCAGAAAAGGCCCAGGGGGTCAAGGCAGACAGTACTTTTGGGCCCCTTGAGGTCCCTTCCAACCAGAATTGTATGATAATGATCAATTAATGCAGAAATAGTCTATCTCTTTTTTCATAGTGTAATTTTGGACACTGCTATATCCCATCTGTTGAGACAGTTTTTCAATGTGAGATTCTTACAATTCAAGGTTTTTGTTCTACAATATGCTCACTGTTTTATTAAAGGTGATATACCTCAGGTATCCCAGTCTATTTTACTGATGCTGACTAACAGTTTCTTGTGTAGCCAATCAACTCCGGTCCTTATATGCTTATATAAATCTACTATTGATATTACATTGGTAATATGGACTTAATCCATACTGAAGCCAGAACGTATTTGCAGATCACGCGTTTTCTGTTTCTTTTGTAATTACTGTATTCTCATGTTTCACAGCCCAGATGAAGTTGATTCACGTATAACTATCTCAGACTTTTAATTCATGGTCACACATACAAGGGAAATGTCTCTACATATGTGAAAGGGAGGGGAGGAATTTCAACACATGATTTCTATTATGCCAAGGCTACAGATGCCCCTTTCTATGGGTACTTTGCTGCTGGAAGCTATGCTTTTGATGTTGATGATATCCATAAAGTGAACAGCTTTTCTTTAGCACTGGTGACTTTCATCCAAAAATTAGGTGTTTGCATGCTCCATTTGATCATAAGTCAAATCCAGCCTTGATAAGTCTGAGCCCACTCCTTTTAAGGGACAGAGGATTGTTCCCCCTTTAAATCTGACTGTTTCCGGGAGTTGATTCTTGCCCTTTGAAGTCACTGGAATAAGTCCTGTGGTCTGAAAGATGTACCGTGGATCCAGTAGATAATAGATGCCCCAAACATTCTTAATGGAAGGGGAAACGAATAAAAGCAGCTTTCCCTGATACCAGAGTAGATCCATATGACTAGAACAAGAGTAAGTACTAGAGCCTGACAAACTTATACTTCCTCTCTCACCTTCTGTCACTGGCTTCATATTTGCTCACTGCAGCAAGCACTTCACACTTCACAGGGATGGAATCAGGGTAAAAATGGAGATGAGCAAGAGATTCACAAGACTCCATTCCACCAGACATTTTTGTTCTCTACTGCTCTTTCTGCTCTGATAAATCCAATATTTTTGATGAGTCCTGATAACTAAAACCACCCTGGCATTTAATGTGACTATTATAGCAGAAGACACAAATACCACTCAAAAATTCTATGCTACCACAGTATGTTCTCTTGGCTCACTATTTGTAGCTGATAATTTGCAAGGCAAAAGATGCTTTGGGTATTTTCCCCATGGGAACAAAATCAAATGCCATCCTAATTTATTATTTGCATTATGAGCAGACATCCTACTAACCTTTCAAAGAGTTTTAATTATAGTGAGAAATAATATGTAGTAATAATAATTTCAGATTTATTACCCAAAATAATGCAATTACCATTAAAACACAGGTACACAATAATAACTGCATGCTTGTTTCATAATTTGCAGTGCAGGCAAAATTTCTGTATCCCTTATTCACATGTTTTTATAGACTACTAAAAAATAACAACCCCACTTTAAAAAATATTTTTAAGTCTTTATCTGTAAATCTTTTTTGTCTTCCTTAGTGTTTTCCAGGGTGCCTGACAATACAAATTCGTACCATTTTGTGTATTTTTATTGTGATCTTAATATACTCTGTGGCTCAAGGATGTGTGGTGAGTATTTAAATCAAATATCCCTTGATTTAGCATTCTGTTTAAAGAACAACCTCATATAGATCCGTTAAACACATACCATATTCTCATCTGGTGAATTCCTTCTCTTATTATTCATCCTTGCAGAGCATGTTTCTTCAAAATTAAAGCCTTTTGCTATAATTTGAACTTTCACTGCCCTGAGTCAGGATGTTGAATTAGGAATGACAAAGCTATGAGCAAATTACACAGATAATACCTAGTCAACAACTATATAAATTTTTATATCAGACCTTAGTATCACATAGTCTGCTGATGTCATTTACTTTAATGGTAAAACTATTTTTAAATGTTCAACTTGCTTACTAATTCAATGGCTAATATTTTGTGACAGACAAGTCATGGTGTCAAACAACATTACTTATTTCTATGTAGCAACTTATAGGACATATTTCTGTTTAATAACAGGGGGATATTTTTAGTCCAGGCAGATCAGAAAAGATAACGAGATCTTAAAATATGGACAGTATTGTGTAATGAGAGGAGGTGCTTACACTGTGTTACTTACATGATCTATTAACATCTAATGTCTAGGAAGCTTCTCTTGTATGAAGTGAACTTACTCAATACTTCTGATAATTGAGCTTCCTTTACTGTAGATTAGCAGCTAGTTCTATATGGTGGACTTGAATGTCAAATGGGATTTAAGCTTCCACCTAAGTATTTGGCATTTACTTGCCTTGTCAGATTTCTAGCACTCAATTCCAGCATTTTGGCTGCTAATGCTAATGAATTAAACATGTTAGGGTACCCAAAGGAAAGAATCCTCACAAAAATAGCACACTAAACACAATTGGAAACGCTGAGAAGGCAGATGTCTCAAATCATGCCTCTCTGCGGGATTTAGGCAATATGTTCTGACCAAAAGGAAGACAGTGATTTCATGAGCTAACTGAGACAGCGATTTCGCAGTGCTAACTGATATGCCAAGCCCCTTATTTTGTATTTTGTCTATTGACTTGTCCCTGGACATGCCCTGAGAACATATACCAAGCTGATCCTCCCCCATGAAATGGGCAGAGGATCCCTTGTCTGCAAATTCCAATGTCCTGAGAGGTACCAAGTATTACTGATGTTCAGACATTTCTAGGAATTCCTGAACATCAGCTGTGTGAATTACACACAGCCGTAATAGCACTCAGACATATATGTGGTTTTTAATGTGCATATAAGCCTTAAATGCATAGAGATGTGCGGTGCCTCCATCTCAGCAAGTTCTGTGTATCTGACCTTGGGATTGAGATGAATATTATGACAGCTTGGAACCTTTGTGCATCAGCCCCCATAGATCTAATACTTAGTTTGACCAAAAGAAACAAGTGCCATTTTTGCCACTTAAAGACGGTCAGAATGAGAAACAGACATCATAAGGCAAAGTTGAACCCTGGTGGAAGAAGGCAGATTAGGATTCAGAAGTTCTGGCCTCTTAGTCAGTGATCATTCAATTACAACTTAGAATAGGTCACAAATATAATTTTAACCTTTATTGAAGCAAAAATAGCTTGTAGCCATTGAAATGCTTAGGAGAAATGTTTAATCAGTTGAAATTATTAGTTCCTGCAAAATAATGCCTCTAGAATTCTCAGCTAGCAGAGGAGCTAGGTGCAGAGGTTTCACTCTTAGTTGTAGAGCAGATGGTGTTTTTCTGGATGTATTGCGCATCATTTATGAAGCCCTCATGCATGCCTATGTTTTCGGATGAGTTTACTATGAACAGCATTTTTAGGGATATTGAACAAAATCACATTAAATGGATTTTTCACTTCACTCGTTCTCATCTTATTTCATAATGTTAGCCATTATGAGTTTAACTCACATTTTATCTGTTATGTCTCATCTTTTTAAATGACTAAAACCCCCTGTAAAATATATTGCTTAATCACCTTTCAGGTTGTCAGTTATTTTACAACATGCTATAAAATTTCATTATCAGTGGTTAGGATGAAATAAAAAGGTCTAATAACACACTTCAAAAGAGAAGCTTAAGTACAGGGCAAGGCTTATGTGGCGATGCCTGTTAAAATCAATTTCACACTATCATCCCACTCTCCCCATTTATGCTAACTCTTATCCTCTCCCTTCATAAGGGGTGAAGGTTAGAGTGCAATTAAAACTGGAGCTCTAGAGACTTGCACTATTTGCCAGAAATTCCTCCTTTCCTTGGGTAACAGCTCTGAGATGTGTACATGACATTGCCTTTGGAAGGAGCAGGTTAAACTTCCTCAAATTTCCCCTGCAAAATGCACTACAACGTTTTTTTTATTTCTCAGTCTAGGGAGGAAATGGAACTCCTTGAATAACTGAAATGGCAGGGATAATTAAAGATGAAGTCTTGTATTTGAATCATATGTGATAGCAGAAGTAGCTCTGAAGTAGAGAAAAGATATTGTTCATGTTTAGCTTTTCAATCAAAGATTACAATATATTTTATTTTATATTCGATTAATTGAAATTGATACAGTTTACATGGTCAATAAAACAAACGCATTTCTTTCTGTGCTGTGTGCAAGAACCTTTCTCACCCACAAAATGTTTAATCAAGTTCCTTAATTTTGCAGGAATATGTTGGCTTGAGACCCTTTTGGTTTTGAGCTCTGAGAAAGAAACTATTCAGCTGAGCCCAGATTTTAACTGGTTGGCCTTACTAGGATCTAATCAACGAAGAGTGTCTCCCACCTAAAACTGCGTAAAGCGTGACAGGAAAAGGAGAGAGATATTAGAGCAGTGAGCTGGATGGGAACACCACAACCATACTTTTCCAATTAGAAATGAACTACAGTCAGCCCCCATAGCAGCTGCATTTCTGTTTATTTCATATTTAACTTTCTCCCCTTCTCACCTCTCCTGTCTTTTCTAGGTTGGCTGTATGCCTTGGGTTTGGAATACCAATTCCAGCAGTTCAATAGTTATCATTTCTCCTGGTGGAACAAATAAAACAATGAATGAACTTCCATGTGACACAGCCCACTACGCTTTCCTTTCCTGTGTAGTGGGGACTCTCACCTTGGCAATATTTCTGCGTGTATCTTCCTTGCCAAAAATGATTCTCCTGCTTTTTGTTACAATTTTGTACATAGTTATTCTGGAACTCAGCGGTTACAGAAAAGCAGTGGGGTAGGTATCTTGCAAAGTTAAAGCAGTGGTTATTTCTGTATAGGTAGTCATGACATTGACTACTTATCTGTGAATTGTCCTCTAGCATTCAGTACTGCTTAGGGCTATATACCCAGTAAAGCATAAGAAATACTTAAGCCATACTCTCCCCAGCAACTGAATATTGGATATTACAATATTACAACTCCCCAGGAGTGGTAATATCCATCAACATGAGATCAGCTTTTGGGAACTAGCAACTGTTGCCCCATTATTCTGTAGTTTTATGCTAACATAGCTCAGCTGAACACACTGCAGTCTAATTATAATATGAAATAGAAAAACACTGTTAAAATTTTCAGTTCCATATTTCAGCAGCCCTCAACCAATTGCAATTTCATTTAACCTTTTGAGGTTTTTTAATGTTTTTATATTTCCTAATTAAAAGCATGCACATACATTACAATAATGCATAGCATTATAAAATCCTCAAGAAGTCGAATGTTGGTGTGATGCAGTGATCAGATTTACTGTCACCTACCTCCCTGCCCTTATGATTAGGGGGTACCCACATGTTCTAAACTAAAGATCTTATATCAAAAATATGCAGTGTTAGGTGTTAGAAAACCTGAAATAAACCATTTACTTTCTTTTTATTTTTAAGGGGTGGCTCCTTTTATATGCGTGGCTATGAACCAATACTAGCCATTTTGCTATTTTCTTGTGCTTTGGCACTGCATTCCAGACAGGTGGACTTGAAGCTGCGTCTGGACTACCTCTGGGCTGTGCAGGTAAGTAATAAGACTTTTCTTTCTAGCTTCCACGCACACAAAATGATGCCTGACTTTTTGAATTGACTTGCAAATACTTCCAGAACAACTTTCAGTTGGACTAAGACGCTCTCAAAATTTTTCATGTCTGTTGGGGTTTACAAAGCAAAATTATTAGAGCTTTCTTTCCACAGACCTATAAAATTAATTTGCTCTGGAGAACTGATTATTTTTTTTGTAGTTGTTCCATAACAGTACATCATTAATGAAGTAATATATTTATATCTAAGGTGCATTATGAATAAACAGCATTTCAAACATGGGAAATTGACTGTTAGCAATATGAACTTGAGATAAAGAAATTGAATCCATGGGTTTTTTTCATCTTATAATACAAAAAGGGGTGAACATAAGTTGATGTTAAGATAAACTGAAAAGAAGCAAATAAAACTGATAAAAGGAAATGCTTATACTCAGACCATGCAATGAAACTATGGAGTTCTTTCCCAAGGGAAGATCAGAAATTAAGATAGATACCAGGTGCTTGGACTTCTGTTAAAGAAAAAATATATTTCTTAACTCTCATAATGACAGCAAAACCTATAGAAATTATATTAGGCATAAGCAGGGGCATCAGAAAATGTCTACCTCCTGTCACACCTCCCAGCAGTCTTATTCCCACCTCCAAAGTGTTTCACACTGGCCCTTGAGGGAAAGTTGAAGATGTAAGTTTGTTTGGGTGAAATTTGGAAGTTGCCTTTCTGATAAATCTTACACTTTTACACTCTTGTAGTTCACAGAGTTCACATCCTGTTCTCACCTGCATCCTGTTAACTATGCTGTTAAGAGGACTGTATAAATCATTGCAGTGCTTGCTTTTACGTGTAAGACCAAGACTGGAACACACGGGTTAAACACATCCCTGATTCTACTGTGTTATCTAGAACAGAGAAATCAGAAATGGCTTAGCTCTACTATCTTCTACTCTTAAAATTTTTCAACCTAACAGTTAAGCTCTGTTGGGATTTTTTTTGTGTCTTGATTTCCAAGACCATGTCCACCTCCTTTATGATTTAAGTTTATCTTGTTCTTTAATTTCTGTGGAATCTGTGCTGTTTAACTGAGTAAACAACTCGTGATCGGTTCATTTAATTTTTGTCCAATGACCTGCAGTATTGATAGATGCTGTGCCTGTCAGCCTCAGAAGTTTTCTTTGGACAAACTGATAGTAGTTTCCACTTGCTATGGTGCCAAATATAGTTTTCAGGTGGGAAAAAAAAAAATCCTTTTGAAACTCAGAGCAGCACATGACTAGCTGTATAGCAGCTATCTTTATATAGGTTGGCATGTGGTGGAGCTATGTAAGTGCCATATGATTGATGAATATGAGACCTTCTGTATGTTATTGCTAGCCGTGAAATAGAGTGGCAAGCAGAAAGATACTGTTTTGCTATCCTGTGGTCTTTCAACAGGTCAAGAGTGAGTTCCAGCATCTGAAATGCTTTTCATCATTTCAGCTACTGTGACTTGCACAGTGAATTGTGTATCCCTAAGGAATGTACTTCTTAAAGATTCTTAGTTTTAACTTGGCTTTAATTAGCAATCAATTAGTTTTAAAAATTCAAGTACAGGAAACTAATGGGATGCTTGGCTGCTGAAAGACCAGAACTGGACAATAGTAAAGGCAGAAATATAAACTTTTTCTGTTTTCTTGGGGACAGGTTTTACAGAAATACCTAGTTGTCTACCACTATTGTTAAAACCATTGTGCACTTACTCCAAAGGACAATAAGGGGAGTTAAGACATATAGATGCCTATCAAATTTCAGTAATGTCCAGCAGCATCTTCAGGTACCATTTCAAAAAGGACTTTTCATCTGAGAAGATCAAATGCCATTTTCAGATCTTTTCAATTGCAAATCAGGTACTTATGTGGTACCATCTTGTCTGTGAGATTTGCATGATAATAATCAGAAAGGAAAAAAAATCAGTGTAGGTAGAAAATTCAGAAACTAAGGATCAACATAACTGCCATTCTTTGAAATCAGTATGCTGGGTGCATGCTTGGCCTCTAATGGTCTGGGCATATACCCTTGTTATTCTTGACTCCACATGGAAGATCTATTCCCTGTACAATAAATAATAGTGGATAACACATTGTAAGGAATATTGTTCTAGTTTCCACTCTGTGTGGTGGTTGTAAATAGTATTGAATACAACATAACATGCAGTTATCATCATGATGGATGTTACAGAAGTGCTTATGGTGCTTACCTATTCAAATGGATAAGTAAAAAAACCATTATCTTTGTACTCATTAAACTCTTTGGCATAGTAAAAATCTAAGTGTTAAAAGCTCTGGGAATACTGTTGGTTGGAAATACCTATATGTTAAAACTGCCTTTGAAGAGTTAGTAAACTCCAAGCTACTAATTGTTTAACAATCTTTAAGAGGAGACAGGGGTAAACACCAACTTCCTGAGCGACAATTTTCTCTAGCTGCTGGGCTGCATTCTTGGTCATGTTCCTCTACAGCCACTGTACTACTGACCATTGAACTATGTTGACTTAACTTGGTTTCGTTCTTGGTAGCAGAAGTTTTAGAAAGACCATTGACTTAGTGCACAGGGACTATGGAGATTTTCTTCTGTTTTACAGAATGAGCGTGCTGGTTCTTTGTGCAAACACCGAATTGCATGAACCACTGCTAGACCTGGAGACTCACATCTCCCAGTAACCAGCTGCTGCTGTGTGGAAGATGTGCCAACATGGTACAACATGTATTTTTAGGAAGCTTCTCAGTTGTTGGCTTACAACTGGGAGAATTTCAGACTCAAGGACTATTCTGGAAGTTGTAAGCACTTTGTTTGCATACTTTTAGTAGGGCTCATTGTGAGGCTAGTCCTGTAAAAATGTTCTCAGATGAATAAAACCATATGTGGCGTAAGCTGCAATAAAAAGGATTTCATAGATATTTTCATTTACTTCATCATGAGCAACAAACAATCTAGTATTAACTAAATGATATTTTAAACACTGAAAATATCCTGCAATTAATACCTATATTAATAAGAATATATAGATAGAGGTTCAGTGGTCTATGCTAAACTCAGAGGAAAACTCATTTTCATAGATTTTGTCTGCCATATCAGGGGAAAAAAAATGTTTTGAGGAAAAGCAGATTTCAGAAAAGAAAAACTAATTTAGAAAAATGATACAGTTTCAAGAAAAGTTAATCTAATTTCCATGCATCTAGGTTATATAACCAGAACAGAGATAATACAGAATGATTTATGTACATCATGTGAAAAAAATAGATTTTTCTGATAAGTCGTTAAAACATTTATATTTGTACTTATTGTTCACACATAAGTGGTGGTACAGGTTCTTGTTGATTTTGCTAGTTTTTTTTCTGTGCCGAATTTAACCTTTCTGAATATCACAGTATTTCCAGAAAATATCTGTTGGGTTTGGGTTTTTTTTTAACAGGCAGTGGGAGGAGAATTTAATTTTCTACATAACATTGTTGAGTAACTCCATGTGCCTCACATGACAATAACTGTGAATAGCAAATATAGGAGCATTTTACTTATTTGTGACTGATAATCGCTTTTGCTTATGCAAATTATTCAACAAAACTGGGGGACACACACACAAATAAATACAAGCAATAAATTTATGGAGAAACTAAAACTGCCTAAAAATGGAGTTGCTCACTTACCCGGGATTTGTCAGGAGAGAAAAATAAGAACAATACAATGATATGTCTGATTGTTTAGGGAATACTTTAGTCTTTAGGAAATACTAGAATATCATTCAGCTGTCTTTTCTAATCGTGACACTTGTAAGAAATATGTATCTTACAGTCAGCAGGCAAGACTTGCCAGGTGTGCTTGCATTTCCTTTGAAAAATCTGGCCCTATAGGAGTGTGATGGGTCTCTTCCCTGTGGTTTTAGTGCCACCTTCAGGTACAAAGATGATGTTTCTGTGGGACCAGTGCCCGGCTTCTTGTTAGCTGTGTCTTGAAACAGTGGCTTTTCATGTGATAACTCCTCAGTCAGTGACATTGCTGCAGCATTTTTATGCTTCTTAAACAGTCACTTCATAACTAAAGTGATACAGCAGTTCAGACCACTTCCTGAACAGAGGGTGTGTAACCAGTTACTAGCATTGTCAAAACTGTGGGATGCTGTGCAACTTTGTGAAATGCAATAGCTATTAATTATGTTGATGTCAAAAGCCATAGTACCAAAAAACATTTTAAATTTTGTCACCAGGTCTGAAGCAAAAACAAAGCCTGCTTTTAAATACTGTAGCTCTGCAAATACAGTTAAATTCTGCAAAATGACCTAGCTGCCATGAATACCAAACAGGTATAAGCAAAAAGCAGAATGTAAAAAATAATGTTGCTTATGCCTGTGTATTTTCTTTCTTGTTTTTTTCCCAATAATCTGGCTTTGTTTTTGAGCCAGCAGCTATTGCATAACTATCATGCAGGCAGTTTTCCTTAATTTACCAATAGGAATAGGGACAAATAGACAAAGGTTTGGATACTGTTTAGCTGTCTGGGTAATATTTCCACCAGGAATGTAAATACCTGTGATCTGTGCTATTTTAATCTTCTTTCTGCAGGCCCAAGTACTCCTTCTCTCTTCTCAGTGTCTGTTCTGCCTGGGAAAGGGTGATGCCTACACATCCTTTTATCTCAGCTGCTCAAAGAGTAGGCAGTAAGAGTTCATGAGTCACAAGGAGGAAAGACAGTTTTCACTGCATTACCCCGAAGGGCAGAAATCAGGATGCTGGAAAAAAGTCCAGAAAATATCAGTAATTGGTTTACTCCCCCACCCCCTAGAGCCATGTGATGGGATAGTTTTAGAGCCTTCACTGCTGAACGCAACCAAGTCTTTTTTTACCTCACCTTCACTCTTTATCTTCCCTTGCAAGAGACACAAGGAGGTCTTTCCTCTTTCCCCAGGCAGCTCCTGAGGAGTTGCACATGAGAGCTGTCTTAGGCAGTGTGCGGTGAGAGGATGGATGCTCAAACTCTATGCAGTAGTAGCAGAGAAGGTACAGTTCAATTCATATTCCTAGCAGATCACTTTAATAAAGGCAGGATGTTAGACTGGTATGTCTGGACGATGCAGTCCACGCAGAGACTCTGGCTGGGGTACCAGCAACAGTATAGCAGGATTAACCCTGTGTGTGGTCTAAGCTGATATACCCTGCTTTTCAACACAACTAAGTAGCTCAGGAGTGCTATGCTAATTCCATGAATATTCTGCTTCTAGGTCTGGGGCTAACACAGCTTATTCTTCATTGCAAAGCATTGCCCCATATAGGCATCGCCTGTGCAAATGTCTCCCTGAACCGCAGGTAGAGAGTACACTCCTCTCTCCCTGTTGGCTAGAAAGTGCCAGACCTGAAGTAGGCCAGGGCAGAAAAAGCTAAAGAGCATTTGACCTACATTCCCCTCGCTGTGCTGTTTGCATAATTTGTCTCTACTTAGGGTTTGCTACCGTTAGTATTATTCAAGGGCCATTGCTGCCCCACGGTATTATTCAAGGGCCTTCCATGAGCTTAGTGGCTTTCATCTCATTTCTGGCAACTAAAGCATCTCGAAGTCAAAATTGTAGTTAACAGTTTTGCATCCAAAAAGGGGAAGACACACCTGCTAGATGTGTTGGAAATGTAGCATTCTACTGTGTTTCTTAGCAGTGGCAACATCTTTGATGCCTTTCCCTGCTCTTGGAGTATTTGCCCCCCCTTCAGTCCTGACTTTGGTGGTTTGGTTTGAGCTACTAGCTCTTCACTCGGGAGCTCAGTTCTCAGCCTCTTTCTTAGTCACGGCTGTGGTCCCATGATTGTGAACATTGTCACACCCGTACCTGAACACACAGAGCAGTGTCACTGGCATTTCTCTCCCACTATTTTCATGACTGTATTGAAGCAAGACAGAAAGGAGGAGAAAAGCCATCACATGCCTTAAAGTTTCGTCAGAAGGAAACAACCAGAAAACCAATAGGCTAGAGCGTCTTTTCTCATTTATTTTATGTTGATATATTAGAATTGTCTTTTATTTCTGTGTGTCAAAGGCTGGACAGAATCCAGCAACATGACCAAGGTCACAAGGGTTTGCTTCAGTGCTGGCAGCTTTCTCCTTGTGCTGTGGCTTTCTCTGAAACCTTTGTTGTGAATCTTACGCAATGGTAGGAAACACTACATATTGCTGAAGAATGTTCTCAGCCATGTCTTCTGAAATGAGTGCTTTGGTCCACGACTGGGCAATGCAGAGGAATCTGATCACACATTTCCAGATCAGAAATGAACAGCAGCTGCCAGTGATTGAGCAACATCACCATTCATGCAATGCGTCAAACTGATTACTCTGCTTACCTACCCCTGCTTGATTACTTTGACTTATCCAGGAATCTCTACACCCTGGCCCACATATGTATAGTTCTTTATGCTGCTATTCTGCCCCATATTGTATTGGGAGCTTAACTGAGAACCTTAAATATTCCTAGGAAGAAAGTAACAAAAAAAGTTCTTATTGAAAAATTGAGGAATGGATAATGAAGCCCAAAAAGGATTTTTTTATTCAGAGCTTGAATTCAGTTTGAAAATCTCTTTGCTGTTGTCAGAGAAAAATTTCCCATATTCCAGTATGATGTAAAAAAGAATCTGTAAGCTTGGTTTGGATTTTCAGCTGGAAAAAGATTTTTATTTTTATTATTAGAGCATTTAAATTCAAACAGTCAGACCAAATGCAAGAGGCCATTGCACATGTTTATACACAACATTAAGTCAGGGACAGAGCTATACCACCAAAATAGGGAAAGAATATTTTAAGAAAACAGAATATGAAATTTAAACAGAAAAAAAAGCATTAGGAAAACAGCTCACAAACAGGAAATAGGTACTTGCTGGGAATAAAAATTTAAGGCTTATTTCTTGCAAAGCTTAACTGCTATTTAATATTTACTGATATTTCACCTCTGGAATAAATTCTGATCCTTATTATACGTATTAGAGGAGGAGCTGAGAATTTATTTCAAAAAGAAATGATTCCTGAAGAACTTATGTTTATAGAAACAGTTCTCATTCAGCATTCTTTCTACTTGTAAAGAAATCTTTTTTTTTTTTTTTGTAAAAAAAAATCACATGAAAAGAATATTATAAGACTACACAAAGGCAAGAGTTGACTGGTTTTCTCCCACTTAGACAGGAAGGGATAGTGAGAAAAGTATGTAGACTTTCTAATAGATCAGGATAGCAAATTCTAGATACAAAAGGGACACGAACAAAGATTAGAACAGATTCTTCAGTGGTTTACGAGATTGTAGTTTCTCAACAATGCCTGAGAATTTGGCCTTCCAGTCTTGTGCTGACTGTAGATAAACAAAATCCTATTGGTATCACAGCAGTAGATTTGTGTTACAGTTCTGTGAGTGTGATTGAAGAGCAAAGAATAATCTGTGATTTCTATGAGATGAATTATAAGATACTGGTCAAATATTTTCTAACTGAAATCAGAATGTGGGGCCAAAAGTCACTCTAACAACAGGAGCAAATTCCACAGAATTAAATTTGCAGAAGGGTCTACGAAGGACTGTGCTGGAATTTGCAGACCTAGGACCCCCAAATGAGATGCCTAGATATTCAGTATTTTTCCAATAAGGGGTCTGATTTTTAGAATTGTTTCCTAATCCGTGACTCCCACTAACTCCTGTGAGTCAAGACACTTGTAATAAGATACCAGTACCTTGAGTTAAGGACCTCAGCTGTTTTAACTCCTAGGCACGCTTTCTGAATGCTGTCATTCATATGAATGATAGAATTTCTGTTGCTGTTGTGCACAGAAATTTCTGTACACAAGAACTGTATATGCTTTCATGACGAATGCCAGAGTAATTAAAAACAACTTTAGAAATGTTAATTATTTTTATATTACTTTTTTTTTTTTTAATTGCATACCACTCTTAAGGATGTTCAATTTTAAAACCTTTTTCTCTGTTGAAGTTACTGTCTTACCAAATCTGTTTCCATTTTCTGCAAAATGATGTAGGTTTGCTTTAAACAGTGGTGATTCTCCAGGTTTCTCTTCTTTGAAAGGTGGATCAAATACTGCTGTCACTGTCTCCACCTACCTGGAAAGTGGTTGGCCTCCAAGGCCAGTGTGACTTAAGTGGGATTATTCTAGCTTTTTACTCTGTAAAAATATCAAGGGCCTATTTAAAAGAAAAGAGAACTATAGAAGACACTAATACATTTAGCTAATCAAGCCCTGAAAGTAGTCATCAGCCCAGAGACTTTAGCTTGAATTACTAAGGTCTTAAAGGGATTTTGCACCGATGTAAAAGCATGGTATAGGAGAGCTGTTCCTACTCTACTTTGCAGGCATTATTTTGCTCAGTTTCATTTCAAAGGGTGAATTAATAGAAGCTATTTGATGGCTTCAGCTATTTTTTTGTGCTTTTTGGAAAGGTATTTCTTTTCCTCTGTCCCCACAGGCAGAAGAAGAGAGAGATGATATGGAGAGAGTCAAGCTGGATAACAAAAGAATTCTCTTCAACCTGTTGCCAGCACATGTTGCACAGCATTTTCTTATGTCTAATCCAAGAAATATGGTAAACCAAGATAAAATTTAAAGACATAGCAATGTTGTATGGGTGTGACTCTGTATAGCTTGGGTCACTTTTCAACTGTACGTTTTCAAGAAAGGCTTGGACTTACAAAATTTCATTCACGTTAAAAGGAATAGTGTTGTAAAAACTTGTGTTCAAGAATTAGATTGGGATTATTTCTTTCACTGTAGTGTCTTTCTCTGAAAAATTTTAATAAAAAGCAGGAAAAGGGAATGTTGCGTCATTCAATGTTAATGCAGCCAAGTGTCTGCATGCAAATCACTTTTTTTTTTCAATCAATTTAGAATATTGGTATTTATCACAGTATTTCATGAGCTCATTTTGATTCTGAATGGTGAAGTATATGAACTCTTAGACACTTCCACATGAACCACTCTAGTTCTGGAAATATGCTGCCATTACCGGATCCATCCATTTAAAGTTAAAAATAGAGAATTGTATGCACCCAAGGAAGACACAGTAGCTTTTAACATCAAAGGCTGCAGTGATTAAATAAAGTAGTTCAGGAAGCCCTTACCAGAGTCCTTCTGGTGCAGCTGCAATACCTGCACCACTGGAGTAGCTGTAATGGCCATGATACTGCTCTTGAGAATTTGGATCAATGTATTTGAACCACAGAAGAGTGGTATTACTTTTCATGAGCCCTACAAATTCTTAATCAGAAACCTTACCATACAGAAGAGAGTTATATTGTTAATGTTGAATATTGGACTCTGCAACTCAGGGAGACATGAAGGAGTGAGGCTGGTTTTGTGCTGCAGGGTAAAATTGTTCCATCTCGTATTTTAGTTATAAAACAAAATTGAAAAAATGCAATTATTGCTCATACAATAAAATTTCTACAAGTGTTAAGACTTTCTACAAAATTTTTACTTACTGCTTCCGTGTCTAACGGAGAAAAAGACTGTTGCTTTAAATGGGTTTAATAGCTTAGGTGTAAATGTTCTTTTGTGCTTTTGAGTGGAGAGATCTTTCAACATTTTTTTAATAAGGCTTGCTTTCTCTCTACCAAAAATGATGTCTTTTGTCCTAGCTATTGCTTAGCAGTAGAATAGATATCATAATAATGTTGCCTGGTTTAGATTAATATTCTAAAGTAAAAATTGTATGTGCTTATTAACTGCAGGACCTTTATTACCAGTCATATTCGCAAGTGGGAGTGATGTTTGCTTCCATCCCAAATTTCAATGATTTCTACATTGAATTGGATGGCAATAATATGGGAGTGGAATGTTTGCGCCTGTTAAATGAAATTATTGCTGATTTTGATGAGGTAAGGTCTAAACACTTTGTTTTTTGACCATATCAGTTCTACCAAATTATTATCAACAGAGATTATCTGTAGCAATTCAGCGTATCTTGGACTGCCTAATAAAACAGTACTGTAAACTTCCTCTTCAATTGTAGTTGGTGTCCATTGGGCTTTTCCAAAGTGCCCAGTTTGTACTTTTGGTCACAGAAGTCTGACCACAAATTCCTCTAATATAAGAAGAGTGTTAAAATGTGAGTAAACGGTAGTTTTTTCAATGACCTGAAAGTGGGCAAGCCTCAACTTACCCAAAATAATATGGTTTAAGCAACTTGCACATATTATCTGATAACTATGGTTGCTTGTCTAAAATATTATGTAATATTTAACAGTTTTATGTTTTAAACAAAGCTTATGGACAAAGAATATTATAAGGACATAGAAAAGATCAAGACAATTGGAAGTACATATATGGCAGCTGTGGGACTTGTACCTACTTCAGGAACCAAGGTAAGAAGATTTTACATGATGATCTTTTGTGGAGGAACCATTCTCCTTCAATTTCCAGAGTAACATCAGAAACACAACACACTCTATGTGTTTACAGATAACTTATATTACTTCTTTACAACAATTTAAATCTGAAATACAAAGAACAACTATAGCATGGATAGAAAAATTGCTATCCTAGCAATTGCTTATGTGGCTTCATTTGGGATTTCCTTGGCTCCGGATTCTCTGCAAATTGGCATTAAAAAAAAAAACAAAAAACAAAAAAGCTTATAAATCAGAGTGGTAGTGTTTTAAACCCAGTATCTGAGATGATCTTGTAAGATGGAGGGAAAGGGAGAATCTAAGTGTAATGATTTGCTGCAAAACTCACACAAGAATATTAAATATTTTTTTTTTTTTTAATATTGAAATCTCAGTGCAACCTACTTTCAAAACAAACAGCCTCTTCCAACCTCCATCATGGACAGGAACTTAGTGCTAGGTACATTGCTGCCAGGCACTTTACTCTGGTCCCTCCAAGTCAGCTCTTCTCTGTCTCTACTGCTAGCATTCTTTTTACCACTTTAATTACTCAGCAATAAAAAAAGACAAAGTCATATCAGACCCACTAGTTCTGGGGCACAGTTCTTCTTCTGTATCCTCTTTACTACTCTTGAGTGTGTTTCTCATCTTAAGTTTGTGTCTTAGGACAGAGATTTCCTACATTTGCATGCAGCATCTGGAAAAGCAGAGAACCCTGTGGACAATATGCTGAATATATTGCATACAGAGTACTACGCACATTAATAATTATATTAATAAAATTAATTTATGAAAAAATAATAAAATTAATAACATGAGGAACAAAATGAAAACTAAAGTAATCCATGCACCTAGTCCGCCCAGAATATCTAGACACCTCTTCTCTGTTCTGATATGCATGTACGTATGTTACAGAGGTACACTGCATGTATATGGTTTAGCATTGCAAAATAACACCGACTTAGAAGGCAAAAGCAAAAAGGTCCAGAAGATGGCCTGTGAACTTTCTAGCAACATTTATCCTTGTTAAGTAAATAAAAAACAAGGCCACATTGAAATCAATTGTTAGAATCATGTTGGAGTATATCACATGCAACTAATTTTCAGATCTGCAGGGTATTTACAACTGATGCTTTCCTTTGTATCATTCCTAGAAATCTATGCATTATAAAAAGGTACTTTTAAAACTCTGTTTATGCTGAAATGTTTGAGTCCAGGGTCCTGAAGCAGGCAGAAAAATTGATCCTTTGAATTTTGTTCAGTGTGATCTCAGGCAAACAGCATACTTGTGTGTCTGCTATAAATGCTCTTTGAACTATAATCCCAAAAACAAGTGTGTTATTGGGTAACTTTGGCAGCATATGTTCCAAAACCTAAACATGTTTATCTCTTGTATTTTATAGTTGCTAACTGAAGGGTCAGCTGAGTTAGCCCATTACTGAAGATACCACGCTGAGCTTATGATAGTAATGCATTTTAAATCACTGCAGAAGGTCTTGTACGGGACTCTGCCTTTCTCTGAAATCTTGGGGCAAATTTTGATCTTTTCTGTACAGGTAGAATTTATTTAACATTCAGAAAACCTAAAGATCTTGTATGAAACAGGTATTTTTTAATTTAACTTGGGGTTTCAGCTCTTCTGTGATCTCTTCCCACTGCTCTTGTGATGCAAACCAGTAGAAATTATTCACATCCTCTTGGCAGTTTCCCACTAGGTCTTCAGCATGCAGCAATGTATTAGAAGTCCAATGATCCTGGGTAGCCCATCAGGCGCAGACGATCACTGCCAGCCGTTACACAGTCCCTGGGCTGCCCTGCGGAGTTAGATGCGTCCATGGGAAGCCATAAGAGACCCAAGTGCTTCTGGTCTCCCCTCTGCCAGGGTTGTCCCAGCTTCATCAGAAAATGTGGCACAACTTTATGATTGTGAGCCACCAATTTCATGCTAGGATTCAGACATGAGCAGAAAGGAGTGGATGGAGTTAACTGTCCTCTTAATGGAGGATATTTACACACATAAGAACCCAGTACCCTGATGAAGTTAAATATTTAAATCCCAGATTTTACAGGACTGCTGTTTCTGCAGCTTGACTTCAGCAGGTGACTACAGTAAATACACATTGCCTCTGTCAGGGGAGTTTTGCTTTGCTGTGATGCTCTGTGCAGTATTTCCAGTAACTATTTCTCTGATGTTTAAATAAATATATGCTTGCCAGTTACACCATCAGGGCAGCATGCAAACCAAGCTCTTTGTAGATCTTTTACACAATATAAGTTGATTGTGTGTGTGGAGTCCTTTGAAATTATGTCTGTGATTTCACTAGGGTCCTGACTTCACCAGGGTCCTAACTTTGTGGTGTTCTTCAGTGCAGGTTCAAAAGAGTTTGACAATAATCCTTTTGAGAGGCATCTGTCACCTGCAGTGCTTCCAGTATTTGTCACCAGTCCTCTCTCCTGCAACCGTGAGGGGCATTGCAGGAAATCAAAGCATTCATCAGGCAGCAAAGAAATGGAAGGATAAGGAATATAAAGAAGATTAGATGATTAAATAAAACTATACACTTCTCCTTCCCTCCTCTAGACATTCAGTATTCTTCTTCTCTGTTGGAAGTGTAGCCAATATTAATTCTTGTTCTTCCTTTGTCTTGGTGAGGCTGGAAAAGAGTAGAGCTAGTTGACGTTGCAAGAAGCAGAATGCCAGAGACCCAGGCAGGTAAATAAAAATATCCTTCCTAAAACTTGGGACTGGCCCAGGGATGACTTTCATAATATTTTGTTAGTGCTTTGCTCTATTTTTTGTAAATTTCCCAGCCACATGAAGGAACGCTTTCAAACTAAGCTGAATAAAACAAATAGCAACCCGTTTCTCAGGTTTCTCAGCCACTGTCAAGTACTCCATTTATACAATCCTACTATCATGACAAAAACCCAGCGAGCTTTCATCTCATGCCAGCTGCCACAGCCCTGTTGTGCAACACCCTACTGAAGCTAGACTGCCACTGACCTTGCATTTCTTTCACCATATCCTACCTTTAGCCCACTTTCACTTTGCAAATCTGTTCAAGAATTCATATTTATTATTCAAATAAGAGCACAACATAAGAGCAAGCATACTGAGTCAGGTCAAAGGTCTATGCTAGTAACCTGTCTTTAACTAGCCAAAGGTAGATCCTGGGGGAAGGGTATGAGTTACAGGACAAACAGGCAAACCTCTCTCTTCCACTTTCTAATGATACGCTGCTTAAGAAATTCTAGAGCTACAGGTAATATCTTTGTACTACTTTGTAGCAAATATTCCTTCCATGAGTTTGAGTAATTATTTTTGACTCTAGATAACTTTTGGAATCCACAATATCCTCTGAAAATGAGTTTAATTAGACTGAAGTTGTAAAACTTATTTTCTTATGTTTGGGGGTTTTTTTTACAAGTTGATACTTAAGCATTTCATTTGCTGCCTTCTGGTTCTTTTGCTTTAGTTCATTTAGATATGTTAAACTCACTTCAGCTTGCCTGGAAAGGAAAGAAAATAGGGGTGCACTCCATCTCACAGGATTAAACCTAACAGGAATTTTGTCAATGGGAACAGCATGCACCCCATGGAGCTGGGAGCTAGCAAAAGCCCCAAAGGGAGAAGAGGGCAGAAACTACAGTTATTAATAATCATCAGGCAAAGCAGTTTTGTAAGAAAGCAGGTTATATTCCTTGCCATGCTCACAACAAACATCTGCAGCTCTCTAGCAACAGAACCACTTTACCACGGGAACTTTGCTTTCCATTCTTCCCAGAAATCAAAAAGAGAAAAGAAAAAAAAAATCAGTACTTGAGAAAAGAATGCATGCGCTGTAGCCACCATCAAAAGTTTCTTTTCATAAACAGCAAAATGGGTTAGATTCTTCCCCTAAGCCATACAGTCTGAGCTTTTCATTGTTTTTCATTTTGGTATTTCACCTGCCTCTAAGAACCATACAAATCTAATGTGCAATGCTATTTTGTTTCTAGGCTAAAAAATCGATTTATTCTCATCTGAGTACACTGGCAGATTTTGCAATAGAGATGTTTGACGTTCTTGATGAAATCAACTATCAGTCTTACAACGACTTTGTCCTACGAGTTGGTAAGTCACGTTTCTACAATTATCACACAAGCAGAACATTGTTGTTTGTTGGCTTTCCCTCTGCTGTCTGCAAAGGATAACTTGTCCTGCACTCATGACAAAAACTGAAAAAAAACCTTTAGCAGGAGAGTCACATCCATGTAGAAGGTCAGCAGGCTGGATGGTATTAAGGAATTATAATTGTGTCCAATTCCACTGTGTTTACTTAATCTATACACCCCTAAAAGGAAACAGCACCAATAATTTTATACAGTATTATTAGTGTACCCAGACTTGTGGCTTACACTACTTTGCATTGCTAAACTTCTGAAAACTGGGTCTGACCGTACTTAACTATTAATTTGAGTTTCATCTGCAAAAGCTTTGTTGGCATTAGAAGTGTAATGTGAGTTTTTGTCCACAGATGCCAAATCACCTCAACCAGTCCTGTTTTCTTCAACAGAACAAATCATAAACTCATAGAATGGTTAGAGTTGGAAGGGACCTTGAAGATTGTCTTGTTCCAACCAGCCTGCCATGGGCAGGGACACCTCCCACTAGACCAGGCTGCTCAAAGCCCCATGCAGCCTGACCTTGAACACTTCCAGGGATGGGGCATCCCCAGCTTCTCTGGGCAACCTGGTCCAGCATCTCACCACCATCAGAGTAAAGAATTTCTTCCTAATATCTAATCTAAATCTACCCTCTTTCAGTTTAAAACCATTAGCCCTTGTCCAATCACTACACTCCTTGACAAAGAGTCCCTTGTCGTCTTTTCTGTAGGCCCCCTTTAAGTACTAGAAGGCTGCTACAAGGTGTCCCCGGAGTCTTCTCTTCTCCTGGCTCAACAACCCCAACTCTCTCAGCCTCTCCTCATAGGAGAGGTGCTCCACCCCTCCAATCATCTCTATGGCCCTTCTTTGGACTTGCTCCAACAGGTCCATGTACTTCTTATGTTGGGGTCTCCAGAGCCAGACACAGTACTCCAGGTGGGGTCTCACGAGAGCAGAGTAGAACTTAGTGAACCCATGTTGTCTGTTACCAATAACCTCCTCATTTTGCACATGCTTTAGCATAGTTTCCAGGAGGATCTGCTCCATGATCTTGACGGGCACAGAGGGGAGACTGCCTGGCCAGTAGTTCCTCGGCTCTTCTTTTTTCCCCTTTTTGAAAATGGAGGTAATTTTTCCCCAAGCTTCTCATCAGCCAACCCCCCAAGCCCTTCTCCTCAGGGCTGCTCTCAATCCATACTCCGCCCATCGTGTATTTGATGGATAGTGGCTTAGCAATTTCATATGCCAGTTCCCTTAGGACCCACAGATGAATCTTATCAGGTCCCACAGATTTGTGCACCTTCAGGTTCCTTAGATGGTCTAGAACCTAGTCTTCTCCAACAGTGGGCTGTTCCTCATTCCTCCAGTCCCGCCTTTGCCTTCTGTGACTTGGATAGTATGGCTAAGGCACTTGCTAGTGAAGACGGAGGCAAAAAAGTTGTTGAGAACCTCAACTTTCTCCATATCCTGGGTGACCATGTCTCCCATTTCCTTCCTGAGTGGGCCCACATTTTCCCTAGTCTTCCTTTTGTCACTGATATATACATAGAAGCTTTTCTTGTAGCCCTTGACATCCCTGGCCAGATTTAATTCTATCTGGGCTTTAGCTTTCCTAACCTGATCCATGGCTGCTTGGACAATTTCTCTGTATTCCTCCCAGGCTACCTGTCCTTGCTTCCACCCTCTGTAGGCTTCCTTTTTCTGTTTGAGTTTTTCCAGGAGCTTCTTGTTCATCCATGCAGGCCTCCTGGCATTTTTGCCTGACTTCCTCTTTATTGGGATGCATTGCTCCTGAGCTTGGAAGAGGTGATCCTTGAATATTAACCAGCTTTCCCAGGCCAATCTTCTCTCCAGGGCTTTATCCCATGGTACTTTACCAAGAAGATCTTTGAAGAGGCCAAAGTCCACTCTCCTGAAGTCCAGGGTAGCGAGCTTCTTGTGTGCCTTCCTCACCACCCTAAGGATCTTGAACTCCACCATCTCACAGTCACTGCAGCCAAGGCTCCCCACCAGCCCCTCCTTGTTCGTGACAATAAGGTCCAACATGGCACCTTTCCTTGTTGGCTTTTCTATCTCTTGGAGCAGGAAGTTATCATCAACACATTCCAGGAACCTCCTGGATTGCTTATGCCCTGTTGTGTTGTCCCTCCGACAGATATTGGGGTCATTGAAGTCGTCCATGAGGACCAGGGCTTGTGCACATGAGGCTGCTTCTATCTGTCTGTAGAGGGCCTCATCTGCTTGGTCTTCCTGGTCTGTAGCAGACCCCCACTGTAACATAAACTGTCCCAGCATTCCCTTTAGTCCTGACCCATAAGCTCTTGGTCAGCTCCTCATCCATCCCCAGGCAGAGCTCCATGCACTCCAACTGTTTGTTGACAGAGGGCAACATCCCCACCTCATCTCCCCTGCCTGTCCTTTCTGAAGAGCTTGTAGCCTTCCATTCCAACACTCCCAGTCACAGGAGCCATCCCACCATGTTTCCATGATGTCAATAAGATCAGAGACCTGGCAGGCGTGTGCACATCTCTGACTCCTCCTGTTTATTCCACTTGTTATATGCATTTGCATTTAAGTTGGGCCCCCGGTGAAGCTGACTTACTGGCTGGAGTAGCTGGAATTCCTTTGTGCTGCACTCCAGGTACTTTCCTGTTGACCTGCAACCACCCTTCTCCAGGCTCTGGGTGTCTATTGCTGGCATTGGCATCATACTGGTAGGAGTGGGATGGACTAAGGTTCCCCTCCAGAAATCCTGAAATCCTCTGGTCTTCACAACACAAACCTTTCCATGCAATCCTTCAGATGTTATTACAGGCATTACCTCTCAGAGTCCTTTCTCCCAGCCTTCTTAGAAAGCAAGTTCCCTTCTTCCCTTCCTTACCTGCATCCTGTTCCACTCCAATGGTACTTCCACTGCTGTTCTCATTTCATTGCATATTCTAACACAGACAGTTTTTTCCAGTTTCTTTCTCCATGTATTTTCATGGCTGAATTGTGATAATGGGCTGGACAACCAGAAAAATGAGGTTGCTGGGAGCAGAAGATTGAGAAAGACCAAAGACATGAAGGGTAGCAACAGGAGATTTATACATCTTTGCCCTCCTGTACATCCTAAAAATTATAAACCCCGAATTCTCTTTGAAATTTGTTATAATTCCAGATTCACAAAGGGGCAGAAGACAAATATCTAACCCCCATTCTACTGCATAAGTTGCCTGGGAACGCCCTTGCACAGAACCTCATGCAGGATTTAGCATCTGCAGCTCTTCAGGGCACTCAGAAGAAGGAATATCCACTTTTCTCTTCAAAAAAAGGGGTCAAAATCAGTCAGAAATGTAGAATCAAGCCCTGTGTTTTCCCAAAAAAGATGCTTGAGGTGTTTTCACATACTGTCTTCTTCCAGTGTCTCCCTGATCTGTGTTGTCTGGTACTGACAACCAATGTCACATGCTTCCCTTACCCCATTCCTTGTGTCTTCCAGGCCACTATTTCTGTTCCACTTGGAAAACCTTCATTAAAAGGCTTTATATGAGTAACCACAGTGGAAGTCATAGAAAACAATTAAAAATCTTTAACTAAACTCATACTACCACTGCTTTTCTTCTTTTCTGAAAAAAACAAAAAAAGAAAATCCACAGATGTGCCAAATTTTTTGTTGTCTGTCATATTGCATTTCCAATAAGATCTCTCCGTGTATGTCTTTATTCTGTTTCTAAACCTCTTACAAATACAGAAGTCTAATTGGCATTAATTTAACGTATATTATGTCCTATGACCAGAAAAATTCTAAGGCACTTATATTAAATCTGTTTTGCAGGATTCATGTTTCCCTTGGATAATACGCTTTAGTGTTTAAACCCAAATTCATTTTTTTGATTTAGGTATTAATGTTGGGCCAGTGGTGGCTGGAGTCATTGGAGCCAGAAGACCACAGTATGATATCTGGGGGAACACTGTAAATGTCGCCAGCCGCATGGATAGTACTGGAGTGCAGGGGAAAATTCAGGTGAGCACATGCTGAGACAATTTTGCAAACTTTACATACCTCGCGTTTTATATGTGGTTGCATTTTCAAGACTGCTTAGAAAACAGCATCACTTGCTCTTGTGGTTCTTTTGAAAAGGGCAACATTCTCCAGATGATTCAAGCAACAGAGGTATAGTTGTTTTCCATTATATACTCTTCACTACTACTAGGCAACAAAATCCTCAAATAAATCATTTCCCATCAGAAGAAACAGAGTTCTCTGCTGTGTTGCACACAGTTGGAGGCAAGCCTGGGAATGCCG